>NC_056751.1:285128472-285443472 GCF_019279795.1 Protopterus annectens
GGGAGGGTGTTTTAGTCAAGAATTTCTCTGGTGCCAAAGAAAGAAGGAACCTTGAGACCTGTACTGGACCTTTCTTTTCTAAATCTTCTCATATAAATCCCAAAGTTCAAAATTCTCTCTCTGCAGGCTGTGTTACCTCTCATCCCACCTTTCAGTTTTCTAGTAACTCTTGACTTAAAAGATGTATGTGAAGTTGTTCAATCTCGCCGTTCATTCTTTACTGATGGGTTCGGAGCCGATCCATCGGCTCCAGTACAGCCCTTTGCAAAGTTCAAGGTTTACCAGTAGCTCGAGGCCAAGCCCTTTATCCCATGATGCACTGAGAATTACTTCAGATCTAGTTTGCCGTTCTGATCAGAGGCTCCAGTGCTTGCTCGGGCCAGTATTTTCTTGTATTTTTGCAAGTTATTTCTAAAAATTTCTATTGCTGTACCTAATAGTTGTTAGTATAATCTTGTATAGCTTCTTAAAAACTCCCCTTTTCCCATGTGTTATTACTTAGCATAGTTTTATTGGCCTTGTGTGCTTTGACCTAGTTCAGTTTTTTTTTCCTGCATATTATATAGATATTATATATATTTAGCTTAGCATTGGCCTTTGGTTTTGGGGGCCATAGATTACTAGTCTCTCTCTTTATAGTTTAGAGCCTGGCATGATGTGGCCAGTAAATCCTCCAAGCCCTCTAAATCCTCAGTGGACTCTAAGGACTCCAAATAGTCAAAAAAATCCAAAAAGTTGGAAGATCCTGCAACATCAGCTCCACAGGCCTCGGAGCCGAATGTCCTTTCTTTTCGGAACAGGCCCACAGTTCTGAAGCCAGTATCCGAGAGGCCTCTATCTCCACTACTTCAGTCAGCACCGTCGGTGCATTCTTCTAGGTCTTTTGTCAGCCTGTCAGACTTGGATATGGATCGACTGGTGCAGAAGCTTTTACAGGCACCAGGCCTTGCTAAATTGTTGTTGGCTCCGACCCTAGTGTCGGTGCCAAAGACCACTACCCCTGACTTGACTGCTCCTCCTCCGAGCCGTACCGGACCTTCGGAGCCAGAGGGAGCCGACCTGTTGATCGTGGAGCATTTGAAGCTGAGACCTACTCCAGAGTCCTCGGTTCCATCTACTCTGACGTCCTCGGCGCTGACTGGGGACTCTAGGAGCTGACACTCTCCAGTCAGGTCTGGGGAGGATAGTCGCACCAACTTGTCAGTGCCAACTCTTCCTCTCAGGGCTTCGGCTCAGATGAGCTCGGCTCTTACCTCCGGCTCAGAGCCCACGACCTCAGTGTGGGAGAGGTTGGCGGTTCCTTTGGCTCCATCAACTCCTTCTCATCGGAGCTGTGATGCCTTCGAAGCCATGAGGAGAGCCTTGTCCCCCAAGACATCCCAGGTCTTGCTTCCTCATCCCACAAAGCACCTGTGTCTGCTTCTCTTTCATCGTCCAGGCTAGGCGTAGAGACCCAGAGCCTCAGGTAGCCCCACAGGGTACCCCCTGCTCTTCTGAGACCTCCCCAGATGCTCCCACTGAGGAGGTACCCAGGAAGAGACTGTGCAAGAGGAGACACTTGGACTCCCCACAGGAGTCTTTAACATCTGATACTGACTTGGATGAGTCAGAAGGGCCCCCAAGGTCCCCTTCTGAGGATATCTCCTTTGCGGAGATACTTGAGATCCTTAGGCAGAGGGGGGATTGACAGTCCAAATGCCCTGCTGAGGATGAATCAGTTCTCCTGAAGGCTTTCGGGTCTCAACCCTTCACCTCTTGGGTATCTCCGCCCTTCAATGAGCTCGTGCAGCTGGTCTCTCGGAGGGCGTGGGAGTCACCAGAGTCCATGGACCCTGTTCCTTGGAGGCCTAATAAGTTTATTTCCGCTCCAACAGATAAAACTTTTTTGTCCAAAGGAGTCCCTGTTGATGCCATGGTGGTGGCAGCGGCTACCAAAAAGGAAATGTCTGAGACTTCCTCATCTATTCATCTTCCTAACAGAGAGTCTAGGATCATGGATAGATATGGGAAATGCATGTTTAGTTCAGCGACTTTTACTCTTCGTTCACTGAACTATTTGTCCCATTTCACTAGGTTGCAAAGAGATCTCCTTAAGGAGTTGGGAGATACTCTTCAGGGTACTGTAGCTGCAGGGGCCTCTGACAAAGTTGCCACCCAGCTTGCTACCCTAAATTCTATCGTGAACTCATCCATGCTTCTCATATCATATGCAGCTGAAGGCATTCCTGGATGCACTTGTGTTCCTTCACTGAGCCCTTTAAGTCTTCATTTATGAACACCCCTTTTGATGGCTCATCTCTTTTTAGGCCAAAAGTGAAGGAAACTTTGACCAGGTGTGAACAGGAGGGAAAGACTCTGTCTGCCATCGGAGTCCATTTTTCCACCCCTACTCGGCCTTACCCCAAAGGCCAAAGGGGAGGAAAGATGTGGTTCCGGAAAGCCCAAGGAGCCTTTCAGGACACACGTGGTGAACCCCCCTCTAGGGGCAGAGGAGGGGGTAATAATGGAAGATGCCATCCTCGCGGTAGAGGGGGTCCGCAACATCAATGTGACAGAGATCACTTCTCTGGTCAGCCCTACCAGCGCTCCTGAAAGGAGGCCTGACTGTCCTGCTCTGGCGACAGTTGGGGGTCTCTTATCTTTGTATCCAGATGCCTGGCAAGATATAATAAAAGACAGTTGGGTACAAAGTATAATTTCCAGAGGGTATTTCATACCTTTCTCCACACCACCCTGCCCACAAGGAGAATCCCGGACATTGGACCCAGTTACAGGGAACAAGTAACTATAGAGGTTCACAAGTGGCTAGAAAAACAGAGTCATCCAGCCAGTCCCAGCAGACCAAACAGGATTCGGAGCTTACTCAAGGTTCTTTTTGGTTCCAAAGAAAACAGGGGACTGGAGACCCATTTTGGACCACAGTAGACTCAACCAATTTGGGAAGAAAGAGAAGTTCAGGATGGTCACGCTACAGCCTATACTTCCCTTTTTAGGGAAAGACAATTGGATGTGCTCAGTAGAGCTCAAGGATGCGTACTACATAAAAATGGCCAGGCCATCCAGAGAATACCTGCGTTTCCGGCTGGGAGCCAATCATTATCAATTTCAAGCCCTGCCCTTTGGTCTCACTACAGCCCCCAGAGTGTTCACCAAATGCATGGCAGTGGTCACGTACCTAGACGATTGGCTCCTTACTGCCACCACCAGGCATCAACTCATCCAGGCCAGGGAGTCCACTTTGTCACTCTGCAATTATCTGGGCATTAAAATCAACTCAGAAAAATCTGCCTTGTCGCCATCGCAGCATATTGTTTTTATAGGGGTAGAATTGGACACCACTACCACCACTGTAAGGCTTCAAATAGAAAGAGTCTGTCTTCTTCGTCAACATGTCAGCATCCTGATATCAAAGGACAAAGCACCAGCATCGGAAGTTCTGAAAGTGTTAGGCATGTTGGCAGCAGCAATTCTAGCCATACCACTTGCTCATATGCACATGAGAATACTTCACTGGCTATTGCTCACTCAATGGTCTTACCAAGAGCTCCCCATGAATCACCCCATAATGATCACAAATTCTTGCAAGACAGACCTTCAGTGGTGGTTGACCTCACTTCATGTCACGATAGGATGCTCATTTGTGCAGCAGCCACAGTGACCATGGATGTTTCCCTGATTGGGGAGGGGGGGGCTTTTTCAGGGAAAGACTGCCCAAGGCAAATGGAATGATCAAGAGACACATCTGCATATCAATGTCGTGGAGATCAGAGCAGTACTTTTGGTGTTGCAGTACTTTCAGAACTCTCTCCCTCTGGGTACAATTGCGATTCAGACAGACAACATGTCGGTGGTCTGGTACTTGAACAAACAAGGAGGAACCAGGTCTTACCCCATTTGTTGAGAGGCTCTCAGAGTTTGGCAGCAGGCTGTTTCCACCCAACGCTTTCTGTTGGCAATGCACATCCCGGGGAGATCCAACATGATAGCAGACAAACTGAGCAAGGCAAACTTGTTGCCCCACGAGTGGTCCCTCAAGAAAGAAATTGCGGACAGGATATTCTGCAGGTGGGGCCAGCCTTGCTGCGACCTTTTTATCAGTCACATAAACACAAAATGCAGAAGCTACTTTGCCCTCATTCTCCCTCCGGGAGAAGCCCCAAGGGATGCACTCGTGCACGATTGGCCTCCAGGTCTCCTCTACGCATTTCCACCAATCCCGTTGTTACCCAAGGTTCTACAGAAAGCAAAATCCTTGGGAAGGACCATCATTTTTATAGCCTCTCATTGGCCTCATCAGATTTGGTTCCCCTTCCTTTGACTTCATCTTTTGGAAGATCCTTGGATCCTGGACCCAGTTCCAGACCTTCTGATACACCCGTCGGGGGACCTTTATCCTTCTCTGCAGTCACTGAAGCTGACGGCTTGGCTGCTTCAGTTCCCATCATAGCCAGGTTCCATAACCTTTCCAATGAGACAAAACAGATCCTTTTGTCCTCTCAAAAATCTTCTACCAAAAAGCTATATCTTAGCAAATGGAAAAAATTCTCTATATGGGCCTCAAAAAATATTATTGGTTCTTACCAAGCCCCTATGGCTTCCATTTTAGAATTCTTGACTATGATTTTCAACAAAGGAGCTGCAGCAGCAACTGTTTGGGTACAATTGGCTGCTCTTTCTAATTTTCATCTTGGATTTGAAGGTTTGAATATCATGTCTCACAAGTTATCCAAATCATTTCTCAAAGGCACTTTTCATATCAGGCCTCCTGTGAAATCTACCTGTTCTCCATGGAATCTAAATCTTATGCTTTCACATATAATCCTTCTGCCATTTGAGCCAGCTTCATCTTGTGAGCTCAAATTTTTGTCTTGGAAGACCATCTTTCTGGTAGCTATTACTTCTGCCCGCAGAGTGTCAGGGCTTCAGGCTATCTATCAAGCCTCACTATTTGATATTTCACCCTGACAGAGTATTACTTAGAACAAATCCCTCATTCTTGCCCAAAGTTTGCACTGAAACCAATCTCAACCAAGTTATTGATTTGCCATTTTTCTTCCCCAATCATTCTAACATGTTAGAGTATATGCTGCACAAACTAGATGTTCACAGACAGCTTAGATTCTATTTGGATAGAACAAAAGATTTCAGAAAATCAGACCAGCTTTTTGTTTCATTTTCAGACTCCAGGAAGGGGAGACCAGTGGCCAAAACAACTCTGTCTAAATGGTTATCTGATTGTATCACCTTTGCCTATTCAGCTGCCAGTATGCCTTTGCAACACAAAATTAAAGCTCACTCAACCAGAGCAGTTTCTACATCATCTGCCTTTTCTGCCAGACTTCTCATTGATAACATTTGTGCAGCAGCCACTTGGTCAAAACCTCATACCTTTATCACTCATTACAAAGTTGACAAGGCCTCCAGGGACAGGGCCTCCTTTGGATCCATGGTTCTGAGAAATATACTCCTGTGAGCCACCCGAGATTGATGGTGCTTGGGATGCTACTCATCAGTAAAGAATGAACGGTGAAATTGAACAACTTCACATAAAGAAGTTATGTACTTACCATAACATTCCATGTAAGTTGTTCATCTCGCCTTCATGCTTACGTCTCTCCCTCCTACTCCCTCCTGGGCTGATAGATGACCGAGATCCTGGTTCCATCCTGATTACTCAAACCTTCTCTTCTTTTTCTCTAGGAATGTAAGAATGACATATGGTATTAGTATACGCAGCAAACAAGATCTGAGGTAATTCATAGGTGCATCATGGGATAGGGACTTGGCCTCAAGCTATTTGAAGACCTCGAGCTTTGCAGTTGGCTGTATCGGAGACCAGGGTTCGGCTCCAAACCCATCAGTAAAGAATGAAGGCGAGATGAATAACTCACATGGAACGTTATGGTAAGTACATAACCTCTTTTTTTTTCTGTGAAACTAATAATGTGACGTTGTTAAATCTCACCGTTTAGTCTCACTGATGGGTTCGGAGCCGTTTCCTGGCTCCGACATGGCCGATAGCAAAGCTCAAGATTTGCCAGTAGCTCGAGACCAAGCCCCTTATCCCACAATGCACTGCTGGAATTACCTCAGATCTAGTTTGCCGAGGCAAGAGAGATCTCGGTGATCCAGTCAGCTTGGACCATTTTTTGCTAAATCGCAAGTTTAAAAAAATTCTTTCTCCTTCTTTTTGATAGATTATTCTTTATTTAGTGTGTGTGTGTGTGTGTGTGTGTGTGTGTGTGTGTGTGTGTGTGTGTGTGTGTGTGTGTGTGTTTCTCGTTAAAATACTATAGTCATAAGTAGGTTAGATTGTAGTAGACAGTGCCCTGTGTTGGCTTAGTTTCTTAGTGTTGGGCCTTTTGTTAGCCCTATTTAGATTTATCATTTTCTTCTTGTTTTTAGTATTTTTTTTTTTTTTTTTTGTGGGCCTAGTTAGCCCTGTATTTAACCTCTACAGGTTAATTTTGTGGTATGCCTGTTTCAAACATGTCGGATGAGAGGGAAAAGTCTCATCCCAAATCAGAGTTTAAGAAATGTCCAGATTGTGGACAGAAAATATCCGTCACTGACGGGCATGTCCAATGTGTTTACTGTCTGGGGGCTAAACACCTCCAAGACTCTTGCAGTATTTGCCACTCTTTTTCCTCTAGGGTACTCTTAGAGAGAAGGAGAAAACTCATTGATAGGGGGTTGCTGCAGCATACTTTCTCTGAGGCGTTGGGTAGCCAGGAAAGTGCCAACATTTCTTCAAGATCTCCCGTAAGGCGTGGGAGTCACCAGACACCATGGAACCTGTTCCTCGGAAGCCAAATAAGTTCATCTCTGCCCCAGTGGACAAAGCCTTTTTGACCAAAGGAGCGCCAGTTGATGCCATGGTGGTACCTGCAGCCACCAAAAAGGAAGTGTCTGAAACATCCGCATCTATCCATCCTCCGAACAGAGATTCTAGGATCATGGATAGAATAAGATAGAGAAGCGCATGTTTAGTTCAGCGACTTTTTCTCTGCGATCACTTAACTATTTAACCCATTTCATGAGACTGCAAAGAGATCTCCTGAAATAGCTAGAAGATACTCTCCAGGGTACGGTAGCTGCAGGGTTTGCCGACAAAGTCAACACACAGCTCACTACCCTAAACTCGGTTGTGAACTCGTCCATGCGTCTCATGCAGCTAGTTCAGGCATTGCTCTGCGGAGACAAGCCTGGATGCATCTCTGTTCCTTTGCAGAGCCCTTTAAGTCTTCCTTTATCAACACCCCATTTGATGGCTCATCACTGTTTGGGCCTAAAGTAAATGAAACTTTAACCAGGTGTGAGCAGGAAGGCAAGACCCTATCTGCCATTGGAGTCCATTTTTCTACCCCTACTCGGCCCTATCCCAAGGGCCCAAAGGGTGGGAAAATGTGGTTCCGAAAAGCACAGGGAGCCTTTCAGGACACACGTGGAGAAACCCCCTCAGGAGGCAGAGGAGGGGGTTATAACAGAAGACGCTGCCCGCACGGCAGAAGGGGTCCACAGCAACAGGGTGACAGAGGCCAGTTCTGTGGTCAACCCTACCAGCGCTCCTGAAAGGAGGCCCGGCTGTCCGGCTTTGGAGGCAGAAGCCTGGCTAAACCTAACGTCAGATACATGGGTACAAAGCATCATTTCCAGAGGATATTTCATACCGTTCTCTTCCCCTCCCACTCCTGTAAACAGAATCCCAGATGTTCTACCCAGTCTCAGGGAACAAGTAATCGTAGAGGTCCAAAAATTGCTAGAAATAAGAGTCATCCAACCAGTCCCAGCAGTCCAACTTGGATTCAGAACTTACTCAAGATTCTTTTTGGTACCAAAGAAAACAGGGGACTGGAGACCTATCTTGGACCTCAGCAGACTCAACCAATTCGTAAAGAAAGAGAAGTTCCGAATGGTCACGCTTCAGTCCATTCTTCCCTTCCTAGGGAAAGGCGATTGGATGTGCTCTGTAGATCTCAAGGACGCATACTATCACATAAAGATGAACAGACGCTCCAGGGATCACCTGCATTTCCGGCTGGGAGCCAATCATTACCAATTTTGAGCCCTGCCCTTTGGTCTCACTACAGCCCCCAGAGTGTTCACCAAATGCATGGCAGTGGTCACGGCTCACCTGAGGCATCTAGGATTCCAGGTGTTTCCATACCTAGACGATTGGCTCCTCACTGCTACCACCAGGCATCAATTGACTCAGGCAAGACAATATACTCTGACACTCTGCCATCAGTTAGGCATTACAATCAACTTCAAAAAGTCTGCCTTATCGCCATCGCAGCATACCGTTTTTATAGGAACAGAGTTAGATACCTCAACCACCACTCTACATCTTCCAATCGAAAGAGTCTCACTTCTTTGCCAACACATCATCTCATTGGTGTCAAAGAACAAAGCTACAGCAGCAGAGGTCTTGAAGGTGCTAGGTCTGATGGTGGCAGCAATCCTAGCTGTACCACTCGCAAGGATGAATATGCAAATGCTTCAATGGCTCCTTTTCGCTCAGTGGTCTTACCAAAAGCTACCGATGCACCATATGATTCTCATCACAGATTCGTGCGAGAGAGACCTTCGGTGGTGGTTGACATCTCTTCATGTCACAATCGGAAGACCCTTTGTCCCCCCCCCCCCAGTAGCCACTGTGACCATGGAAGCTTCCCTGATAGGTTGGGGGGGGCATTTTCAGGGAAAGACTGCCCAAGGCACATGGACGGATCAAGCGTCACATCTGCATATCAATGTTCTGGAGTTGAGAGCGGTACTTCTGGCGTTGCAGTACTTTCAGGACTCTCTTCCTCTAGGGACAATTGCAATTCAGACAGACAACATGTCAGTGGTCTGGTACTTGAACAAACAAGGCAGAACCAAGTCTTACCCCCTTTGTCAAGAAGCCCTCAGGGTATGGCAATGGGCTGTGTCGTCCCACCGTTTTCTGATAGCAATGCACATCCCGGGGAAATCCAACATGATAGCAGACAAGCTGAGCAGGGCAATACTCTTGCCTCATGAGTGGTCTCTCAACCAACGAGTTGCAGATTTGATTTTCCGCAAATGGGGCCAGCCTTGCTGTGACCTCTTTGCCAGTCACATCAATACCAAATGCAGAAGCTACTTTGTCCTAATACCACCTCCAGGACATTCCCCGAGAGATGCACTCGTACACGATTGGCGTCCGGGTCTCCTATATGCATTTCCATCTATTCCATTGATACCCAAGGTTTTACAAAAAGCAAAATCGCTGGGAAGGACAGTTATCCTCATAGCCCCCTACTGGCCTCAACAGATTTGGTTCCCCTTCCTTCACCACCATCTGCTGGAGGATCCATGGATCCTGGACCCAGTTCCGGACCTTCTGACACACCCGTCAGGGGACCTCCATCCTTCACTGCAGTCTCTAAAATTGACTGCTTGGCTAATCCACTTCCCCTAATTGCCAGGCTTCATTCACTCTCAGATGATACAAGACAAATCCTTTTGTCTTCTCACAAGCCATCCACCAGGAAACTATACCACAGTAAGTGGTTCTCAATCTGGGCCAATATACAGAAAATCGACCCTTTCCAAGCTCCTCTATCGTCCATTTTAGAATTTTTGACAAAGATTTTTAAGGAAGGAGCAGCATCTGCCACAGTTCGAGTCCAGTTAGCCGCCATATCAAATTTCCACCTTGGATTCGATGGGTTGAACATTATGGGCCATAAGTTATCTAAGGCTTTTCTTAAAGGTGCTTTTCACATATGACCTCCTGTCAAAATCCCTTATTCTCCATGGAATTTGAATTGTATGCTGTCTCAAATAATTCTTCCCCCCTTCGAACCAGCATCCTCTTGTAATCTCGAATATTTATCCTGGAAGACTATATTTATAGTAGCCATTACTTCTGCCCACAATGTGCCAGAACTTCAAGCATTATCTATCAAACCTCCTTACATGATTTTCCATGCTGATAGAGTATCTCTCAGAACAAACCCCTTCTTTTTGCTTATATCAATCAGGTCATTGAGTTGCCAGTCTTTTTTCCTAATCACTTTAACAAATTGGAATACATGCTGCACAAACTTGATGTACACAGACAGCTCAGATTTTATCTTGATAGAACTAAGGATATTAGAAAATCAGATCAACTTTTCGTATCCTTTTCGGAGGCCAGAAAAAGTAATCCAGTGGCTAAAACAACCCTATCTAAGTGGTTATCAGATTGTGTATCCTTTGTTTATGCAAATGCAAACATGCCATTGACACACAAACCTAAGGCTCATTCTACCAGAGCTGTTTCTACATCTTCTGCCTTTCAAGCTAAATTGCCCCTTGACAATATTTGTGCTGCAGCCACTTGGTCTAAGCCTCATACCTTTATCACACATTACAAAGTAGACAAGGCTTCCAGTGACAGATCTTCCTTTGGTTCCACGGTACTGAAAAACGTACTTCCATGAGCCACCCAGGATTGAGGGTGTTAGGGATGCTACCCATCAGTGAGAATAAACGGCGAGATTTAACAACTTCACAAAAAGAAGTTATGTACTCACCGTAACGTTCCATGTGAGTTGTTTATCTCGCCTTTATTCTGACGTCCCTCCCTCCTTCCCTCTCTGGCTGGCAGTTGACTTAGAGGCTAGTACCATCCTGGTTATTCAATACTTCTTCTTCCCCTTTGGGAAGTGCTTCCTTGTAGAAAAAAAAAAAGGTATATATACTCGCAGCAAACAAGATCTGAGGTAATTCCAGCAGTGCGTTGTGGGATTAAGGGGCTTGGTCTTGAGCTACTGGCAAACCTTGAGCTTTGCTATCTGCCGTGTTGGAGCCGAGGACCGGCTCCGAACCCATCAGTGAGAATAAAGGCGAGATAAACAACTCACATGGAACGTTATGGTGAGTACATAACTTCTTTTTATTTATGCTAGGAAACATATTTCATTTGAGTTGTCATTGTGTTCCAGGTGATTTTATTACTGTAAACGCATGAAGAAACATATTGTGTTTAAATCCAATTTTTGAAATTTTTTGTGTCCAAAGGGGTTAAAAGTGCAAGGTCTCTAGAACAAACAAGGTAGACATAAGCGTAAAAATGTCAAATACATATTTGCAGCTATAAATGTTTTGAAAGTCTTAAATCATCTCTGCTGGCCAGCACCTCTGCAAACTTTTGTGGAATACACCACAATGATTCTGTACATAAACAAACAGGAAGGTACCATATGTTACCCTTTTTGTAAACTTGCTATGATAGCCTGGGAGGTGGCTACTCAGCTTATTCTGGCTCTCCAGACCTTATACAGTCTGTCAGATGAAAACATTGTAGCAGATAAGCTAAGCAGATCCAGAACAGACCCTCAGAAATGGAATATGCAGCTGGGGTCTTCCTGGAATTGATCTGCCTTTGGGGAGCACCTGAAGTAGATCTATTTGCCTCCTGTCAGAAAAGACAGTTTAAGAGTTTTTTCTGCAGGATTCCATGCAAACGGCCTGGAAGACAGAAGCTTTCTTATTGTCCTTTCATTTATCCTTCAAATATGCATGCTAACACACACATCTTGTTATTCTAGCAACTTTCTAAGTTTCTAAGAGCAATATTTAAAGTAGCTTTGTCCAGATTTTTTTTACTATGAAGCTTGGAGGAGGACAAACTCAATGCCCTCATAAAAACAGTTAATGTTTCTATCGAACGTTTCTGGCCTAGCTTGCTTGCTAAGGCCCTTGCTAATATTAGCATTGGTTCATTGATATCCAGTGTTGGCGCTGGAGGTGGTGCTCCTGTGGCTGGAGGTGTAGCTCTCACTGCTGGTGGTGGTACTGCTCCAGCTGAGGAGAAAAAGAAAGAGGAGGAGAAAAAAGAAGAATCTGATGAAAATATGGCCTTTGGTCTCTTTGACCAAAATGCTAGTAAACTGTAACCAATAAACCCCAGATTTGCCATTGTGTTTACAGTGACTGCTGCAAATTACGTAGCCACATGCGGCAGCTTATGTTTGTAAAGCATCTCTCTATCTGCACATCTCCTAAGGAAAAGGGCAGAATTTGTATTTAAACTCTTCATAACTTAGAATTATAGTGTATGTTTTATCCAAAAACAAGTCCCAAATCACTGAAACAGGCACAGGAATAAAATCCAAAAGTAAATTTATTGTGTAAGCGCATTCATAATTAAATTACTTCTTCAGACACATAATAAAAACACAAAAAGCACTCCATTTATATATCATTTGAGTTAAGTAGTCAAGTCAGTTTCCCTCCAAGACATTTAAAGACACAGGCTGTATTACCAAGTAATAAATCTATACAGTATAACAAATGTTATTAAATCCCTTAATAAATCAAGTTCTACAACATATATTAAATTCTGTTGCATCAAATATTCAACAAACATAAAAGCAACATGAAAATAAAAAGTAAAAAAAATATAAAGGTGAAAGTGTCCACATAAATAAACTATTCCTTAATATTCATATTCTTTAAAACTGGTTTAAGGGGTACTGAATCATTCAGTCCATACCCCCTGTGGGCCCCAAGCCTAAAAATCCATCTTAATTCTGCTAACTCTGTGTTGTTCACTGTATAATCTAACCTCTCATTAACTGTCTGTACTTGAAGCACTTGAAACAAAAAGGTGTGTTCTGTGCCCATAGATAAAGTATGTTTGGCTAATGCACTATATTCTTCTCCCCTTCTAGTGTAGTATAAATGATCTCTGATGCGTTCTTTTAGTTGACGGTTCATTTTGCCAACATAGAACTTGAAGCATTTAACACAAGAGGCTAAATAAATCAGGTTCTTGGTGTTACAGTTGGCCCAAGTACTAATCTCCCAAAGATAACCTGTTTCAGGGTGTCTAAAAAATCTACACTGATCTATATGTTCACAATAGTTACAATTCCCACAACCTTTAGTGCCCATTTCCAATTCAGTAGGTGAAGTATTGAATCTCGGATAGCACAGTTGTTGTTTAAGATTTCTCTTATTTTTATGCATAAATTTAGGACGTTGCCCTACATACCTTTCAGTTTGTTTGTTCACCAATAAAATGTGCTAATTCCTATTTGTAATGCTCCTCACAATACCTATATCATGTGTTTAAGAAATTACTAAAGGTATCCTTGTGTCCCTTTCATCATGTCTATCCTCAGTACCAACAGGGTCTGAAAAATAGGACTTTCCTCTTCCTTTTCTTTCTGCCGTGACCTGTTCATATGCTATGTCAATTTCCTTCTCAGTGTATCCTCTACCTTCAATTTTTTTTTTAAGTCCGACAGACTTGCAAAGAAATCGTCTAGATGGTGCTGGCTGTTTTCTGTTGTGTACTTTGACTATTTTGAGCCTTTGCACCTGCTGTCTGTGCAGAACTCTTGTGGCTGCTTATTGAATTAATTTCTCAGAAGGCTTGGGAGACCCCAGATTCCATAGAATGTACTCCTAGGAGATAAAACAAGTACATTACTGCCTCAAATGACAAGTCATTTGTAACAAAAAGTATAGCAGTGGATGCCATGGTCATGGAGGCGGACACTAAAAAGGAACTATCTGAAACCAGTTCCTCTATCCGATTCCAGGACCATGGATAGGTACAGGAAGCGCATCTTTTGTGGTCTCTGAACTACCTTATCCACTTTAATAGATTTCAGAGGGACCTGTTGAAGAAACTTTCAAACTCCTTCCAAGCAGCTGTAGCTGACGCGGCAGCAGATAAAGTCAACGCTCAGTTCACCACCCTCAGTTCAGTAGTAAACTCTTCCATGAGGCGCATGTCTTATATAGCAGATGGAATGAGTAGGGCAGCAGGTTCAGGCATCTCTCTCAGGAGGCAAGCCTGGATGTGCCTTTGCAATTTCACGGAGCCCTTCAGGTCTTCCTTCATTAACGCCCTTTTTGATAGCTTTTCTCTTTTTGGGACTAAAGTAAAATAGATGCTTACAAGGTGTGAACAGGAGGGCAAGACCTTGTCTGCTATTGGAGTTTGTTTTTCCCCACCTACCAGACCCTTTCCCAAAGGTCAGAGAGGTAGTTGAAAGATGTGGTTCAGAAAATCACAAAGGTTTTTCCAGGACACACAGGGTGAAAGTTCCCCTAGAGGTAGAGGGGGGAACAATAATGGAAGAAGCAGCCCTTGCGGCAGGGGAGCCTCGCAGAACCAGGGTTCTAGAGAATCTTTCTTTGGTAGGACTGTTCAGTCCTCCTGAAGGAGTGTCCAATTGCTCACCTCTGGAGACAGTCATGGTCGATTATCTCTGCACTGCAAAACCTGGCAAAAGATAACAAATGACAGATGGGTGCAGGACATAATATCCAGAGGATATGTCATTCCCTTCTCCTTTCCCACTCCTGTAAACAAGTCACTTCCAGACATTTCACCCAATCAGAAGGAACAAGCAACATTAGAAATTCAAAAGTTGCTAAGAAAAAGAGTCATCCAAGAAGTCCCCACAGACCAGAGAGGATCTGGAACTTACTAAAGATTCATTTTAGTTCCAAAAATAAACCAAGGGATTGGAGACCTATCTTGGATCTCAGCAATATGAATAAATCTGTCAAAAAAACAAGTTCCAGATGGTGACACTACAGTCAATACTTACATTCCTGGAAAAAGACAATTGGATGTGCTCTATAAACCTTCAGGATGCTTACTACCATGGGGTCTGTATTGCCACATCGAAAAAGACATTAAGTGAACGGCTTTATAACCAAAAATGCCGATAAAAGAACTGTGTATTGTGAGATTCCGGTACAATGAAGATTGGAAAATTTGCCCCTTCTTCACTGTAGTGCTATCTCAGAGTTATTATATATAATTAGCGGGGGTGTGGGGGCTGTGAGTTCTATTAACCTCATTTTTGGTTATAAAGCCGTTCGATTAACAGCGTTTTTGATGTGGTAATATAGACTCATACTACCACATACGAATGGAAAGGCAATCCAGAAGGTACTTGTGCTTCTGGCTAGGAGCCAGCCACTTCCAGTTTCGAGCTCTGCCCTTTGGTGTCACTACAGCCCCCAGAGTGTTCACCAAATGCATGGCAGTAGTGATGGCTCACATGAGACACTAAGGATTCCGGGTGTTTCTGTATCTGGATGACTGGCTCATAACTGCCTCGACTAGGCATCTTCTGCTACAAGCCAGGAACTATACTCTTCAACTCTATTCCTCCCTAGGAATTACCATAAATTACTAAAATCTGTTCTAGAGCCATGTCAGAGCCTGGTATTCATCGGAGCAGAGATAAACACAACAACAATAGCAAAACTTCCATGAGACAGAGTCGACAGTCTTCGACAATGCATAAGACAATTGATCAGAAAGAAATGAGCTTCAGCCAAACTAGTTCTACAAGTACTAGGCAAAATGACTGCTTCAGTTGTTCTCATTCCACTAGATTATCTCCACATGAGGATTCTTCAGTGGTTACTTTCAATACAATGGTCAATTCTAGAATTACCAGTGATGCACAAGATCATGATAACCAGTTACTGCAAAAAGGATCTCCAATGATGGATTTATTCTTTGTTAGTATCTCAAGGCCGTCACTTCATTCCCCTTCAACCCCAAGCCATGGTGACCACAGATGCTTCCCAGATCGAGTGGTGGAGGGCATTATCTAGGGAATTCAGTTCAGGGCATCTGGAAACAACACGTGGTTCATTTGCACAAAAACATTGTGGAGATGAGAGTGGTGTTTCTGGTATTGCAAGCATTTTAAGACTCCCTTTTTCTGGGAACACTAGCAATCCAGTCGGACAACATGTCTGTAGTCTGGTGCATAAACAAACAGGAGGGACCAGATCTTAACCCCTTTGTCGAGAAGCCCTGAGGGTCTGGCAATGGGCAACAGCTCCCAACTGCTTTCTGATAGCAATGCACATCCCAGGGAAATCCAATGTAATTGGAGACAAATTGAGCAGAGCCATCTTATGGCTGCATGAGTGGTCCCTCAGTCAGAAAGTTACAGAATAGATCTTCCAAAGATAGGGACAACCTTGCTGTGATCTCTTTGCATCGCCCACCAATGTCAAATGTAGCAACTACTTTCCTGTGATCCCTCCTGTGGGGGAGTCTCCAAAGGATGCACTTGTTCACGATTGGCTCCAGGGCTTCTTTATGCTTTCCCACCAATCCCTCTAATTCCCAAATTTTGCAGAAAGCAAGTTTGTTGGTGACGACAATAATCCTAACTGCCCCTATTGGCCTTGTAAATCTGTTTTCCCTTTCTTCAGCCTCATGTACGGGAAGAACCATGTTTTCTGGACCCTGGTCTGGACCTTCTGACTCACCTGTCAGGAATGGTTCATCCCCCTCTGAACAATCTCAAACTAACAGCTTGGCTGCTCCAGTTCCCCTGATCACCAGGTTTCCTCTCCTTTTCTCTCCAATTAATCATATTTTATTGTACAGAGGTAAATGGAAGAGATTTCTGGCATGGGCCAGCAATACTCAGATAGATCCCTTTACTGCACCCATTCATTCTATTCTAGAATTTTTGGCAAAACTTTTCAATGAAGGTGCTGCTGCAGCCACTATTACAGTTCAGTTGACAGCAATTTCAAAATTTCATATAGGAGAAAATGCTTCTGGAATCATGTCACACAGGCTTTGTAAAGCATTCCTGAAAGGAACCGCAATGATTTCCATACAAAAACCTGTCACCGCCTTGAGATATGAATTTCATCTTGTCAAACATTTTTTCTCCTTCATTTCAACCATCTGCTACCTGTGAATTAAAGTATCTCTCCTGGAAAACACTCTTCTTAGTGACTATTACTTCAGCAAGGAGAGTTTAGGAATTACAAGCTTTGTCTGACAAGCCACCATATATTTCATAAGGACAGAGTGTCTTTACACACTAACCCCTCATTTTTACCCAAGGCTGTGTCAGAAAGTAACCTCAGTCAATCTATCGAGCTACCAGTTTTCTTCCCAAACTTCCAAAATAAAGGGGAATATTCACTGCATTTTCTGGACGTTTGTAGACAATTACATTTCTACTTACACAGAACTTCAGAAATCAGGAAGTCAGATCAGATCTTCATTTCTTATTCTGATATTAGAAAAGGCTAACCAGTGTCCAAAGTTACCTTATCCAAATGGTTTTACAATATATATCCTTCATTTACAATTCTAAGAACAAAATGCTTTCTAACCCTGTTGAAGCTCATTCCACTAGGTTGGTAGCCACTTCTGCAGCCTTTCAAGCTAGGTTACCTTTGGATAGTATCTGTGCTGCAGTGACCTGGGCAAAACATCTCACCTTTATTACTCATTACAAAGTGGATTTGACCTGCAGGAGTAGAGCATCTTTTGGTTCTGTGGTTCTGAGGAATATTTGTCCATGAGCCACCCAAGAATCAGGTAGCTTGGAATGCAGTCCCATCAGTGAGAATAAAGACAGTATCAACAACATCACATAAAGAACTTATGTACTTACCATAACGTTCCATTTGTGTTGTTCATCTCAACCATGATTCTCACAACCCACCCTCCATACTCCCTGCCTACACTCCTGGGAGACCGAGTAGTACTAATTGGATATTACAGGACTCTATAGCTTCAGAAATAATGTTTTGTTTACTTTATATATAATAACAGTTACTACCATACAAGTTGCCTGGGGCAAACAAGATCTGAGGAAGTTAAGGAGTTGCATTATGGGTAAGGAAAAATGCCCACAAGCTCTGCTGAAGGCCTCAAGCTTTTGACATGGCCGAGATGGATCCAATGAATCCGATCCGACCTATCAGTGAGAATAAAGGTCAAGATGGACAACACACATGGAACATTATGGTAAGTACATAACTTCTTTTTTTACCAGGTGGATAGTCAGCTGGCTCACAGGCAGGAATGAGGAAGTTAGAACTAGGGATCCACCTCTACAAAGAAGCCAGTTATAAGCAGATTCCATCAGGCATTGGTTCTGGGACCACTCTTTTTTGGCATTTACTTCTCTGAAGTCAAGGCCCTCTGGCTGACGACATCTGCAGATGATTGCAAATTAGGAGCAGTCATAGAATCCCTCAGCAACACTAAAATCTGCAGGAAAGGCTATTACAGACAAATAACTTGTGTCAGAGCCATGTACTAAAACTAAATGCCAAGAAATCCATAATAGTATCATCCAGGAAGTCATCCACCCCTGGTAATTATCATACTGAGAACACACCCCTAGGAGCTGACCCAGTAGCCAGGGACTTGGGGACACAAGAAGCCTTTGACCATTATGTGTCTACAGTAGTGAGGACTTTATTCTGTGTTGTGCAACTTATAAACAAAGGTATGGCATCTAGGTCCAAGGAGGTCATTGTTCCACTGTATTCAGCATTCATCAGACCTATTATTGAGTACAGTGCCCCATTTGGTATGTACCTAACCAGGGACATCTAACAACTGGAATGTCCACAGAGGTTCCTCACTAAAAGAATACAGGGTGTAAGTAAAATGCCATATGGGGACCACCTCTAAGCCCAGTCCCTGTATTCTGTCTCCTACAGGCTGCTAAGGGAACAGCTATGCCTGGCATACAAGGCAATGTCAGACCCCACCCTGATAGACCTCCCACATCTCCACAAAACAAACAACACCAGAATTACCCAATGTTATGTAGTCCTATCTCGCCGTAATTCTTACCTGTCAGGTTATCTGTCTTATTACTGTATATATACTAACTGCCTAATGAAAACCATAAATATAACAGGCCTTAAAATTGATTAGATTCTCTATCTATATCCAAAAATGTCTTTCAGACTACCTCCTATGTTAACAAAAGATACTTATCATAAGATTCTGCAATCAAATGTGTTTTGAAGTGAACATATTTCCTTATATTCTACTCTACTCACATCTATATGATCTTTCATGTATCAAATAGCTTAATTTTGTATTGTACTTGCACCTGTGAAATTTTGTTTTGTTTTTATATATAATATTATACTTTACTTTCGAGGAGCTTTTCTCCCCGGGCCACTGCTGAAAATGGACATGTATCCAGCTGGACTAGCCCGGTCAACAAATTTAAAATAAAATAAAAATAAATAAATAAATAAATAAATAAATTCTTGCTGGATGTGTTCGGAGCCAATATTCAGCTCCGTCTTGGCCTATACTAAAGCTCGAGAGCTTTTTACTGGCTCGAGGCTAGCCCCTATCCCATGGTGCCTCACGGCAATTCCCCAGATCTTGTTTGCCGCGAAAGCTTCGAGGTTGTGTCTTACTGGCTCGTTGGCTAAGCAGAACAATTTTTTACTTATTTAGTCCTTTTCTACCACCTTTTTCTGTCATATATACATATTAATAGTTTTCTTCTGTATTGTGCTTCTGTTTTTTGAAAAGTTTCAACCCCTAATCCCCTCTTAGGACTGTACGGCCCGTTTAAATTAGAGGGCCGTAGTGCCCGTTTAAGTTAGGGGGTCTTTCCTCCCTGTGTATGTGTGACTGTTATAAAAAAAAAAAAAACTTTTCTCTTTCACTTTTATTTTTTAGTCTTTAACTATGTCTAAAGATAAGGATCATAAGGATCACCGCCCTTCGGGCTTCAAAAAATACGACAGGTGAGCGCAGAAAATGTCTCTTATAGACAGCCACACCAGTTGCATATATTGTCTGGCGAAGCCCATTTACAGGAACCTTGCACCTTCTGTCACGCTTTTAGTACAAGAGTGTTAAATGAAAGGAAGAGAAAGCTTATTGACAGGGGTCTCATGACCAGTTCCTTCCAGGAACAGCTAGAACTTGGTAAGACTGCTCCAAAATCTTCAAAGAAAAAAATCATCGGCCCCGACTTTGGAGCCAACCAAAAAGTCTAAAGCGTCGGAACCAAGGAGTTCCAGTTCTGACTCTGCTTCATCTTCAGTGCAGTCTATTCCATCGGTTCCGAGACAGTCTTTGGTACCGAAGGTTTTGCCTGACATCGAGACTGTATCTCCTATTTTGAGATCTCCTATTTTGGAGAGAAGGAGGTCTCCTTCAGTCTCCACCAGATCCTCCAGGACCCTATCAGATGAGGACATTGAGAGGGTGGTGAAGAGGTTGTTTTCAGCTCCAGCTCTGGCTAGAAAATTGACCCCTCCAGATCCAAAGGTCTCAGAGAAGTCCCCCGTACTGATCACTGTTCCTCCTCCAACTGCTTCACTCTCGGAGCCTATTACATCAAGTTCCTCTGTCTTTGACCCTTCGGCTCCGGGGATTCAGCCTGTTTCCTCCGAGCCAATTACTCTGTCCTCGATGGCTCAGTCTGGAGCCGAGGGTTCTGGGAGCCGACACTCTCGTGTCGACTCTGAGGGGGCCAGTCACCCTGGGTTCTCTTCAGAACCGACCCTCCCTCTCAGAGCCTTGGTTCGACTCAGTTTGGCTCCCACTTCTGCTTCGGAGCCGTTCCCTCTTGCTAAGAGTCAACCATCCGCCCCCTCAGAGTGGAGGTCTTCTTCGGAGCGGGGGGAAAGGCTTTTGAAGCTATAGAGAAGGCTTTATCCTCTGCCAAAGCCATTCCTTTGGAACCTGTGTCCCACCAGCAGCAGGCAGCAACCTCTTCCCCCCTGCCACCCCCACAGCGTAGGGAACCAGAGGCCAAAGTAGTCCCCATTTGAGGCGCCCCCTCTTCCGAGACCTCCCCAGATTATCCCGCTGGAGAGCTCCCTCAGAAGAGGTTATGTAAGAGGAAATATGTCAACTCCCCTGAGTTTGTCACATCAAACACTGATTTAGAGGAATCAAAAGGGTCCCCTAGATCTCCCTCTGAGGATGTCTCCTTCTCTGACATCCTAGAAATCCTTAGACAGAGGGGTGATTGGAAGACCTCTAACCCTACTGAGGATAAGTCAGTGTATCTTGAGGCCTTTGGCTCCTGACCTTCCACCTCTTGGGTGACACCACCTTATGACCAACTTTTGGGGGTCATTTCGCGGAAAGCATGGACCTCTCCAGATTTAGTGGAAGCCGTCCCGAGTAGGCCAAACAAATTTATGACAGCACCTGAGGACAAGTCTTTCTTTAGCAAGGGAGTTCTAGTTGATGCTATGGTGGTAGCAGCAGCCACCAAGAAGGAATTATCTGAGATGTCTTTTAATATCCATCCTCCTAACAAGGAGTCCAGGATGATGGATAGGTATGGGAAGCGTACTTTTTCTTCAGCGGCATTTACACTAAGATCGCTGAATTACCTGACTCATTTCACTCGTCTGCAGAGGGATCTCCTGAAAGAGTTAGGAGATACCCTCCAGGGTTCAGTAGCTCCGGGTTCCATGGACAAGGTTTCCGTGCAGCTCTCCACCCTTACTTCCATAGCTAACTCCTCTATGAGGCAGATGGAGCGAGCAGGGCAGCTGCAGCAGGAATAGCCCTCAGGAGACATTCGTGGATGCGGCTTTGTAATTTTACAGAATCCTTCAAGTCTTCCTTCACTAACGTTCCCTTTGATGGTTCATCTCTTTTTGGACCCCAAGTGAAAGAGACTTTGACTAGGTGTGAGCAGGAAGGAAAAACCTTATCTGCCATTGGAGTCCATTTCTCTCTCCCATCCAGTCCTTATCCCAAGGGTAATACAGGAGGGAAAATGTGGTTCTGCAAATCCCAAAAAGGTTTTCCTCAGGCACAAGGTCAACCCTCCCCCAGGGGCAGAGGGGGAGGATATAATGGGAGATGCCACCCTCGCGGCAGAGGAGGTCCTCAACATCAGGGAGACAGAGAAGCTTTCTCTGATCGTCTCTTCCATCGACCCTGAGGGGTTGCCCGACTGTCCATCTCTGGAGGCAGTCGGGGGTCATATATCGCTGTACCCAAGCTCCTGGCTAGCTATCACTCAAGATCATTGGGTACACACAGTAATATCCAGAGGTTATCTGATTCCCTTTATTTCTGAACCCCCAACAAACCGGTCTCTTCCAGACGTATCACCCATCCAACTAGATCATGCAACATCAGAGGTCATCTCGTTGCTACAAAAAAAAGTCATCCAAGAAATTCCCGCAGAGCAAGTAGGATCCAGAACTTAACTCTTGATTCTTTTTAGTTCCAAAAAAGACAGGGGACTGGAGATCAATTCTAGATCTCAGCAGACTCAACAAGCATGTAAGAAAATCAGAGTTCCGAATGGTCACTCTGCAGTCGATATTTCCCTTTATTGGGAAAGACAACTGGATGTGCTCAATCGTTCTCCACGATGCGTACTACCACATCAAAATGGACAGGCACTCCAGGAGACACGCTTCCGGCTGGGAGCCAGCCATTTTCAGTTCAGAACACCGCCCTTTGGCCTCACAACAGCCCCCAGAGTGTTCACCAAATGCATGGCAGTGGTAATGGCTCACCTGAGACGTCAAGGATTCTAGGTGTTTCCGTACCTAGAAGACTGGCTCCTCACTGCTACCACCAAGCATCAACTCATAAGAACCAAGAACAAGACTCTATCCTTGTGCGCCAGCTAAGGCATCACTGTCAACTTGCAAAAGTCAGTCTTATCTCCCTCGCAGCATATTGCATATTTAGGCCCAGAAATAGACACAACCACCATGTCAGTAATGCTAACACAGGAAAGAGTGGAATCTCTATGCAGTCAGATCAGATCCTTATTAAACAAAGAGTCCAGGCCAGAGTAGAATTTCAAGTCCTAGGGACTATGGCTTCTGCCATCTTATTAGCTCCTCTTGCTCATTTACATATGAGGATTCTCCAATAGATGCTGTTTGCACAATGGTCAATGCAAGACCTTCCATTATCTCACCAGATATTAATAACAAACGCATGCAAAAGGGATCTGATGTGGTTACACACGAAACAACTTGTCATAGGTCGGCCACTTGTTCCTTCCCATGAGAAAGCAGTTTTGACCACTGACGCTTCCCAGATAGGGTGGGGGGGCATTATCTGGGAAAGACAGTCCAAGGTACTTGGCAAAACCACGAGAACCACTTAATATCAATGTTCTGGAGATGAGAGCGGTGCTATATGCATTGCAAGCACTTCACAGCTTCCTTCCCACTGGAACGATTGTGATTCAGTCAGACAACATGTCTGTTGTGTGGTACATAAACAAACAAGGAGGAACCAAGTTTTACCTGCTTTTCAGAGAGGCCTTAAGAGTTTGGAAATGGGCGATGGATACTCAACGCTTCCTGATAGCAATGCATATCCCGGGGAAATCCAACATAATAGCGGACAAACTCAGTCAAGCAATTCTGATGCCTCACGAGTGGTCCCTGAATCCAATGGTTGTGAAAGAGATCTTTCACAAATGGGGCCAGTCTTTCTGCAATCTATTTGCCACTCACCTGAACACCAAATGCAGCAGCTACTTTGCCCTCATTCCCCATCTGGGGATGTCACCCAGGGATGCTGTAGTTCACGATTGGCCCCCGGGACCTCTCTATGCCTTTCCTCCCTTTCCACTCATACCCAAAGTAATACAGAAAGCAAGACAGTTGAGGAGTTCCTTGATCCTCATTGCTCCTTACTGGCCTCGACAAGTTTGGTTTCCTTTCCTGTTGCCCTACCTTTAGGAGAAACTATGGATTCTGGATCCATCTCCAGATCTCCGGATTCATAAATCAGGACAGTTCCACCCCTCCATCCACACCCTCAAATTGACAGCATGGCTGCTGCAATTCCACATATAGCCAGGTGCATTCCCTTATCTCCAATGGTCAAACACATCCTAATTTCATCCCATAAACTTCCACTCAGAAACTATATTCTAGCAAATGGAAAAGGTTTTCCCTTTGGGCTACAAACCGGGGCTTAGATTCATGTACAGCTCCTTTAGAATCCACTTTATCCTTCCTAACAACAATTTTTCATGAAGGTGCGGCAGCCGCTACAGTTAGAGTTCAATTAGCTGCCATTTCCAATTTCCATTTTGGTTTCATGGGAAATCCAATCATGCAACACTTCCTCTGTGAAACCTTCTTAAAAGGAGTTCTTCTTCTTAGGCCCCCAATAAAACAACCTTTAGAACCCTGGGACTTAAATTTAGTCCTCTCATCTTTGATGTCTGCACCCTTTGAACCATCCTTGTCATCAGACTTAAAATTGTTATCATGGAAAACCCTGTTCTTGGTAGCTATAACATTGGCTAGGAGAGTCTCGGAACTTCAAGCCCTAACTATTCGATCTCCTTACATTATCTTTCACAAGGATAGAGTCTCTCTTAGGACAAATCCTTCCTTTCTCCCTAAGGTATGCTCAGAACACAACCTGAATACTACCATTGAGCTACCTGTGTTTTTTCCAAACCACTCTAATAAATCAGAGTATAGACTTCACCAGCTAGATGTCCACAGGATACTCAGATTCTGTATACACAGGACCAAATAATTCAGAAAACCTGATCAACTTTTTGTTTCCTTTTCTGACAAAAGAAAAGGCTTACCTATTTCAAAAATTACTCTTTCAAAATGGCTTCCGGATTGCATATCTTTTGCTTATCAACAAGCTGGTAGACAATTACCGTTAAAAGCTAAAGGTCACTCTACTAGGGCTGTTGCTACTTCATGTGCCTTTAGATCTAGGCTCCCAATTGATACAATTTGTGCAGCAGCTACTTGGGCAAGACCACATATGTTTGTCCCTCATTACAAATTAGATTTGGCCTCCCGGGACCAGTCATCCTTTGGGTCCACTGTGCTGAAGAGTCTCTTTGCTTGAGCCACCCAGGATAAAGGTGCTAGGGACGCTGTCCCATCCAGCAAGAATTACAGTGAGATAGGACTACATAACATAAAGACGTTATGTACTTACCATAACATTCCATGTTTGTAGTCCATCTCGCCTATATTCTTGCGTCCCTCCCTCCAACCCCCTTCCCATTTCTGGGGGATCTAGCGGACCTTTTTTGGGGGCTGCCTGACTTTGCTCTTTATTGTCCACCTGGAATGGATTATGTTTCTAATCCCTTCCTGTATTTTACAACTTCTTTCTTATTATTATTACCTGATAGGTATTTATTACTTTCTTCAAACTAGATCTGGGGAATTGCCATGAGGCACCATGGATTAGGGGCTAGCCTCAAGCCAGTAAAAAGCTCTCGAGCTTTAGTATAGGTGGAGTCGGAGCCGAATATCAGCTCCGAACTCATCCAGCAAGAATATAGGCGAGATGGACTACAAACATGGAACGTTATGGTAAGTACATAACTTCTTTTTCTAAAGACTTAAACCTTGCTTGTACTATAAATAGGACCAGCTGGAGAGAATGGTATGTGTCACAGAGACTACTCATTCTCTGGAACAGACTCCCTAGCCATGTGAAGTAGAGTTCCTCCCTAACCCAATTTAAGTGTATCTTGGACAATTGGATAGGGAGCAGGAAATTCATCTATGGTTTGGCACCTATGTTTCTAATGGACACAGGCAGTTTGTAAATGGTTCATCTCTGAGGCTTCTTTTTGTAAATGTTTCATCTTTCAAGCCCTTGTTTACACATACCAAGGGTACCATAACTTCTCAGAGATTTGGGATGCATTGCTAGACTTAAAATGGCCTCTAGTGGTCATTAGCTTAGTAGACACCTGTGAACTTATGAACAAACTGAAGATATTACTTAGGCCTAGAAAAGAAATTAGAATTAGCTCATTTAAAGGAGTGGATCTGGTCCATGATTGAAACAGCTATCCCATCAAACACCAGCTAACTGAGTTGAACCTGTCTAATGGGCCAATAGATCAACAAGACAATTAGTCTAGATACTTCTCAACTTATCCAGTAGTCAACTAGTAAGTGAAATAACCAATAATAAGTTTTTCTGCAAGGAAGGAAGTCCCTGCATTCCCTTTTGGGGAATTGTGTCCTCCACATTTCCATCTCATTACATATACTAACTTCATGATCACACTCTCATGGAGAAAGAGAAACCATTCAGTCCTTCTTTCTATAGAGAACTTTGATCTCTGTATAGGTAACTGCTCCCCATTATTCATGATAGCACTCAGCAAAACAGGACTTAACAATTTCTGCAGTACATGAGTCAGATACTCAATGAGAAGAAACTTGAATAAGCAGCTCTCAGCATGTTGCCCTATAATAAAGTGTATCACAAAGAAATAAATATCAAACCTAACCCTCAGTTAAAAAATAAAGTTTTACACCAAAAAAAAAAGTTACAGGAAATGAACTTCCTCCCCAACATCCCAAAGAGCAAGCGTAGCGTAAAGTAAAGCAGAACAGTTCAGTTGTGGCTAGTGTTTTTTCTAAATGACTATGAGTTCCATTCCTCCCCTTTCTGTTCCCAAGTACCAATAGGAGGCAGATTTCAGAGTCATCTCTCTCTTCAGAGCAGGAGTTAATTTATTTAATTTTCATTTTGTGAACTAGGGGTAGAACAGTGATCCAGCTGGACAATTCTCAGGCTCAGCCTGTGATATAGTATAAAAAATAGTGGCACATTAATTATAAACATATCAGTACACAACAACAGTCAATGCAAATATATTGGCAGAACATAAACACAATATTATTTATAATATAAGCTGATGTTTTAGAGGTGTGAGGCAAAGTATAACTGTCACGAGTGTATGGAGGCAAAAATATTGTATTTAGAAATTACTACAAAGACTTTATGATATTCACAATATTAACATTTACAACTCTTGTAAAGTGAAAAGAAGAAAAAAGTGCAAGCTGGGGGCAATATACTCTGATTGTGGTAGTGAATGTAGAGAGTGATGATGCAGATGTCAGACAGGGTTAATAACCGGCAGAACAGGATCATTTTTATACTGAAAAAGGTAATACATAATAGTATCTGCCTGTCAAAAATGTCACAGTTTCTACTCTAGAATATTTTTAGTACCTAACAGGACAGCACTAGACATCCAGTTCTGCATTAAACAATCTCACAAAAAGCACCACAGATTTTAGATAGCTCAACACCACTTTCAGTTTAAATCTGTGCCATTTTGGATATCTATTTCCTAAGTAATTGCCAAATTTTGAGATTCAGTGTTTGCATAGCTTAGAAAGCAAAGCATAACCATTTCAACTATTTAAACCATTTAATAACTATACAAAACAAGGGAATTGTTGCTGCAAATAAATCAGTTAGCTGTCCTGCTGCAGTCCCACTGCATAATAAACAAACACAAGACCAAGGGCGCCCGCAGGCAGGTGCAAGGGGGTGCACTTGCACCCCCCCCCTTGAATTGGCTAGCTGGGATTAGTTTTATTTTCATTAAAAAGTTTTTTTTTAAAGGGCTGGCGTTCCTCTTTAAGAGCGCCCTTTGCATCCTGTCCCATCCTGTCGCACAGACGCAACAGATGTTTGCGACCTGTTTCTGCATCAGAAATTTGAATTCCAGAATGGACTATGGGTGAAGAGTATGCTGACATCATCGCATGGCATGAGTGGGAACTGAAACGGATGGTTTGAGAAATGGACAGATGTTATGTGATCCTATCTCGCCTACATTCTGACTGATGGGTTCGGAGCCGATCCCTCGGCTCCGACTCGGCACGCTTATGCCAAAGAGCGAAGTCTCTTATTGGCTGAGCTTACTATATCCCAGGATGCACCACTACCAGTCCCCCAGATCTCGTTTGCCGCTAACTAGCAAAGACGTGGTCTCGAGCTGGCTGAGCTAAGTAGTGTTTTTCACTAACTTTTTCTGTCAGGAATTTCCTATTTCTTTAACAAAAAGCTGTTTTAACAGCTACTCCGTACTTTTTGAGTGTGACTGATATTTTTGTGAAGAAATTTGTGTGTGATTGTGTGTTTGTTCTGACTAGAGGCCCCCTTGAACTGAAGGGCTTTTCCCTGTCAGTCTATTTCTTGTCAAATCCTTAGGGGTTTTTTTAGGATCCCCTTTAGTTTTTGTTTCTGTAGTTGTCAATCTTAATCGGCAACCATAAGTTAATTCTTTGTAGTGACAGTCTTTAAAAAAAAAAAAAAAAAAAAACAGAACAGTATGTTTTTCTGTATAGAGTTTCTGATTTTGTTGCTATAATGTCTCAGGCCCCTAGGCCTTCGGGCTTTAAGAAGTGCACTAAGTGCAGCTTTAAAATGTCAATCACAGATGACCACTCTCTCTGTGTATATTGTTTGGGCGCCAAACATTTGCAGGAGTCCTGCAGCGTGTGTCACGTGTTTTCCTCGAGGGTCCTCCAAGAGAGGAAAAATAAACTTATTTTGAAAGGCCTTATAAAACCCTCTTTTGAAGAAGCTTTAGCGTCCTCTCCTTCTCCTGCTAAAAAGAAAAGGGCGTCGGCTCCGACCAGTCCGTCGGACCCGACCGCCAAAAGACATAGGCAGGCTTCTCCTTCGGCTCCACGGACTTCGGAGCCGAGGGCGGAACGGTCTGCCTCGATGCCTCCAGTCTCGACTCCTCTGGGTTCGGAGCCGACGGCTGGGGCATCGAGAGGCGGGTCACCTTCATCGGCTCCACTGATCTCGGAGCCGATGAAGGTTGTCTGCTCAGACACTTCCTCCTCGGCGCCGAAGTCCTCTTCGGCACCGATGGAAATTGGCTTGTGCATTCCTTCGGCGCCGATAGTTATCGAATCGCCTCGGAGCCGGTCCCCTAGTCCCTTGGGGCCGTTGGAGAGAC
This sequence comes from Protopterus annectens, assembly GCF_019279795.1. Lineage (NCBI taxonomy): Eukaryota > Metazoa > Chordata > Ceratodontiformes > Protopteridae > Protopterus > Protopterus annectens. The sequence continues at coordinate 285,156,993 of NC_056751.1, forward strand.
CTACTCGGACCCGTTCGGTCTCCTCCAGGTCTTCGAGGATGTCAGATTCAGACATAGACAGGGTGCTCCAAAGACTGTTCCAATCCCCAGTCTTTGAAAAATTTGTTTCGGCTCCAACCCAATTGGCTTCGGAGCCGATAGCCCACTCCATTGCCATTCCTCCTCCGACCGCTTCGGTTCCATCGGAGCAGGTGCTGGTGGAACCGGTGGAGATCCTAGGGTCGGCTCCGACCCTTACTCCAACCCCGGCCTTCGGGTCCGAGTTTAGCACACGGACTTCTTCGGCCGGACCCGGGGGTGACGTTTGGGAACAATGCTGTCGGTTCCGAGCCTCCTCTCGGTGCTTGCCCGGGACTTCTGTCTGCTATCATGGCTCGGGACCGGACACTCCCAGGATTCTGGGGGTCCGGCTTTCAGAGCTATGAGGAGTGCCTTGGCCAAGTCTTCTTCGGCCATCTCTACGGCTTTACCGGCACCTTCCCTGGGCATGGAGACTGGGTCTTTGGCAGTTCCCCTGTCTCTAGGCAGCGGGGCCCCGGGGCCTGAGGTTACCCCCACTGGGGGTTCCCCTCCTCCTGCGGGTTCTTCGAGTTGTCTTGGAGGAGCCCTCAAGGAAGAGATCGTGCAAGAGGAAGCACGTGGACCCCCCCGAGTCTCTTACATCGGACACTGATCTTGATGATGCGGAGGGGTCCCCAAAGTCGTCCTCGGATGATGTCTCATTTGCAGACATTCTAGAGATCCTTAAGCAACGAGGCGGCTGGATTTCCAAACCCCCCTCCGCTGATGAGTCAGTGCTTCTCAAGGCCTTTGGGGCTCAGCCCTCCGCCTCCTGGGTGTCTCCGCCCTTCGACGAGCTCCTGGATTTGGTTTGTCGAAGGCGTGGGAACATCCAGATACTGTGGAACCAGTGCCTTCTCGCCTAACAAATTTTTGTCTGCCCCACCCGAGAAGGAGTTCTTGACAAAAGGCGTGGCTGTAGATGCCATGGTGGTGGCATCTGCTACACAGCAGGACGTGGCAGAGGCTTCAACGTCCGTCCATCCTCCTAATAAGGAGTCTAGGAGCATGGACCCGATGCAGGAAGCGCACCCTGACTTCAGCGGCCTTTACTCTAAGGTCCCTGAATTATTTGGCACATTTCACCAGACTACAGAGGGATCTGGTCAAGGAGCTGTCAGACTCCCTCTCAGATAACCTACCTGAGCAGCTAGCCCAGTCGGTTAGCTCTCAGTTGGCTATCCTTACCTCGATTTCTAACTCGTCCATGAGGCTCATTTCATATGCGGCCGAAGGGGCGGGCAGAGCGGCAGGCACAGGCGTGGCTCTACGGAGACAAGCCTGGCTCCGTTTGTGTCATTTCGCGGAGGCCTTCAAGTCTTCCTTCGCCGACGCTCCCTTTGATGGGTCCTCTTTGTTTGGACCCAAGGTAAAAGACACTCTTACCCGCTGTAAGCAAGAGGGAAAAACTTTATCTGCCGTAGCACGTTATTCCACTCCCTTCGGCCTTATCCCAAGGCTAAAGAGGAGGGAAGATGTGGTTCCACAAATCACAGAAGTTCTTTCCTCAACAGCAGGAAGATTCCCCTTCCAGAGGCAGAGGACGGGGAAATTTTTCTGGGAGACGCCGTCCCAGAGGCGGCAGAGGGCCCCGCAACACTGGAGACCGCGAGTCCTTTCGTGGCTCTTCAGCCTCCCACACTTCATGAGGGATTGCCCGGCTGTGCTGCTCCGGAGCCAGTCGGGTGCCGTTGCCAAGCACCTAAAAGCCTGGGAGTCCATTACTCAGGACAGATGGGTGCTTCGGATCATTGCCGGAGGTTATACCATTCCCTTCACACACTCACCCCCACCGTCCAAAAATCCCGGACCCACCACCCAGTCAAAGGGAAATTGCAGCCGCAGAAGCTTCAAAGCTGCTAGAAAAGGAGTCATCCAACCGGTCCCCGCAGACCAGATCGGATCCGAAATTACTCAAGGTTCTTTTAGTGCCAAAAGACAGGGGACCTGAGACCCATTTTGGATCTCAGCAAACTAAACCAGTCCGTCATGAAGTCCAAATTCCGAATGGTCACTTTACAATCCATTCTCCCATTGTTGGAGAAGGATGTTTGGATGTGCTCCATAGATCTCAAGGACGCCTATTATCACATACCGATACATCAGGCGTCCAGGAGGTATCTGCGCTTCAGCCTGGGAGACAGTCATTTCCAATTTTGTGCACTGCCCTTTGGTCTCACCACAGCCCCAGGGTGTTCACCAAGTGTTTGGCAGTAGTGACTGCTCACCTGAGGAGTCTCGGATTCCAAGTGTTTCCCTATCTGGACGACTGGCTCCTGACTGCCACCACCAGGCATCTACTACTAGACAACCTACAAGCCACCATCTCCTGGGTGCTTCCCTGGGAATTACATTCAATTGGTCAAAGTCTGTCTTGCTGCCCTCTCAGCGCATAAGATTCATAGGAGCAGAGATAGACTCAAAATTGATCGCATCTTCCTTCCTACCGAAAGGATTCAAACATTACAAGGTCAAGTCCGAGCCCTGCTTCCAAGATCCAAAGCCCCAGCCAGGTTGGTCCTGCAACTTTTAGGTTCAATGTCTGCCACGGTTCTCCTAGTTCCGCTGGCAAGATTGCACATGAGGATTCTTCAGTGGCTGTTATCGACACAATGGTCTTTTCAGGATCTCCCCCTCAATCATCTCATACTGATTACAGAAACGTGCAAACGGGATCTCCGCTGGTGGCTTCAGCCATCCAATCTGAATCAGGGAAGACCTTTTGTTATACCCTCTCCGGTGGCCACCTTGACAACGGATGCCTCCCAGGGGGGGGGGGGCATTGTCTGGGCAGGTTAGTTCAGGGTTCTTGGCTTCCAGACAAAACTTTTCTCCATATCAATGTATTGGAAATGAGGGCTGTACTTCTGTCCCTACAAGCCCTCCACAAGTTTCTCCCTCAAGGCATTATCGCTATCCACACAGACAACATGTCGGTGGTCTGGTATCTAAACAAACAAGGAGGGACCAGATCTTACCCCCTTTGCAGAGAGGCCATGAGGGTGTGGGAATGGGCAGTAGCTACCAACCGCTTCCTGGTAGCGACCCACATTCCAGGAAAATCAATGTATTGGCAGACAGATTAAGCAGGACGATTCTCTCTCCTCACGAGTGGTCCCTGAACGAAACAGTAGCAGCTCAGGTTTTCAAAAGATGGGGGACCCCGTGCTGCGACCTTTTTGCAACACCACAAAACACAAAGTGCAAAAGGTTCTTTTCCTTGACCCCGCGTCAGGGGGAGGCAGCTACGGATGCTCTAGTCCAACCTTGGCCAACAGGACTACTTTATGCCTTTCCTCCGGTTCCACTCCTCCCCAAAGTCATCCAGAAAGCTTCCCAATTGGGGTCCACAATGATTCTAATTGCTCCGTACTGGCCTCGTCAGGTATGGTTCCCCTACCTAAAGAAATATGCTCTGAACGGTCCTTGGTTTTTGGATCTAACTCCGGACCTGCTGATTCATCAGTCGGGACGACAGCACCAGTCCCTTCACACTTTGAAATTAACAGCTTGGCTCCTCCACTTCCGACCTTAGTCAGAAATCACACCTTGGACCCGGAAGTTATTCACATTTTATCTTCAGCCCACAAACCCACCACTAAGAAATTGTATCTCAGTAAGTGGAAGAGGTTTGCTATTTGGGCTCAACTCAGAGGCTTAGACCCTATTACTGCCCCGATACCAGAGGTCTTGAAATTTTTAACATCCTTGTTTAATCAAGGATCTTCAGTCTCTACTATTAAAGTCCAACTAGCAGCTATCTCCAAATTTCACGAATCCATAGACCCACCGTTGATGAGTAGCAGATTATGTAAGACTTTCATGAAAGGTGCTGTGCTTTTAAGGCCCCCAGTTTTTCATCCTGCGCCTCCGTGGGATCTTGATTTGGTACTCAGTGCCTTAACATCTCCTCCCTTTGAACCGGCTGCTACATGTGAGTTGAAATATCTGTCTTGGAAAACTGCCTTCTTAATTGCAATTACCTCTGCAAGAAGAGTTTCAGAGCTTCAAGCCCTATCTATCAAACCACCGTACTTGATTTTTCACAAGGATAGAGTATCACTTAGGCCTAACCCATCCTTTGTCCCAAAAGTTTGTTCTAATCTCTGTCTCCAACAATCTCTAGAACTACCAGTTTTCTTTCCAAAATTTTCAAACAAAGCGGAATACACCTTGCATAAGTTGGATGTTCACAGGCAATTGCGCTTCTATCTAGACAGGACTCAACAGATTCGAAAGACAGACCAATTGTTTGTGTCCTTTTCAGATAATAAACTGGGTAAAACCATCACTAAAGCGACTATTGCCAAATGGATTAGAGATTGCATAACTCAGGCTTATTCCTCTTCAAATAAGCAACTTACAATATCTGTCAAAGCTCATTCTACTAGAGCTATGGCTACCTCTATTGCATTTCATTCCAAGCTCGCTATCTCTGAGATTTGTGCTGCGGCTACTTGGTCCAACCCGCACACTTTCATTTCCCACTATAAATTGGATGTGGCATCTAAAGGGCGAGCATCATTTGGTTCCACGGTACTCAGGAGTGTTTTCCAGTGAGCCACCCAGGATTCAGGTGCTAGGGACGCTGTCCCATCAGTCAGAATGTAGGCGAGATAGGATCACATAACATCTTTTAGTTATGTACTCAACATAACTTCAGATGTTTGGGATCCATCTCACATTCCTAATACCCACCCTCCTTCCCCTGCCTTGGAGATCAGAAGAGATTGAACGGTTTTGAGTTCTACTGTTTTATCTTGTTTCATCTGACGATGTTATATAAGCAGTGCGTGCATGTGTGCATGTATGCGGACAAACTAGATCTGGGGGACTGGTAGTGGTGCATCCTGGGATATAGTAAGCTCAGCCAATAAGAGACTTCGCTCTTTGGCATAAGCATGCCGAGTCGGAGCCGAGGGATCGGCTCCGAACCCATCAGTCAGAATGTAGGCGAGATGGATCCCAAACATCTGAAGTTATGGTGAGTACATAACTAAAAGTTGCTGCTGATGGTCTGATGGGTTTTCTTTTGCGAGGAGTGACTGAAGATGGAGTGGAGTGGAAACAGTTGTGCTGCAGAATTGCTTATGTTCTGGGAGGAGAAATGGACAGTTTCTGCTGATGGGTTTACTTTAGCTGCAAGGACTGACAGAAGATGGAGTGGAAACAGTTGTGCTGCGGAATCTGGACGCTTTTCGCTTTTCAGAGCGAGTAAGCTGGCGTGTGTGTATGTGTGTGTCTGTGTGTTTCTGCACTTTCTTTAGTGAGATACTCATGTATTATTTAGAAAATTATTTCTAACAACACAGACACTGACTTTGGTAGGACAGTGATTCTGGTTGGAAACCTTCCCTCTACTGTATATGGAAATGCAACTGTTATGTCATATTTTTCTGCTCATCATATCTGCACTTATGTTTAACTTTCTCAGGTACTCTACTAGTTTGTGCATTAGGCAGTCAGGAAATGCTATTTTTTGTTTTTAATTCACTTTTCCTCTAATTCAAAGATTTCTAATATTCTAACATTTTGCATCTTTAAATATCAGAAATAGTTTAATATATGCCTTTCCCTTCATGTTAGTTGAGCATTATGTTTGCATGCTAGCAACGCACTTGTTGCCACTTACTTGAACAGGCAAGTAGTCAAACTCCTCTCCCACTAATTCAATCTCTTGTAACTACTTAGTTCTCAACACTACCCAATAAACCTGTTTATCCCTACTGGGACCCTAACTCTAACCCTAAATCTCCCTTACTGCTCTCTAACCAAAAATCTCCCTCTTACTCCTTAACCCTAAGACCTCCCTCCCACTCCCTAACTATAAAACTCTCTTCCCAACAGATGCCTTAAACGACACTCCCATCCACCCATTCCTTCACCACACCTGCTGAACTTATTTTGCTTGGACTGGAATAATGTGACCATGTAAGCTGTGACAGCTGCATGCCTGAACCCACATTCGATTCTCAGTGCAAGTAGCAGCCTATGTGATCTACAAGATGCTTGAGTCCAAGGATTCGAGGCAGTGAGTTTCAAGTGCATGGGGCTCACATGGTTGTAGTAGACCCTTGTATTACTCGTGTTTGATCTTAGTGTCTTTGTGCATCATCAGTATTGCTAAGTATTCTCAGTATAGGATGGTATGAAGACTTTCTGAAAATGCATATTTCAAAAAGAGTGATTCTCTTGCCTCAAAAAATGTTGAGAGCTTTGTTTTACATATTGATACTTCAGTTACAAAGTTCTTGATGTAGAACTATGGATCTGAAGTAGGAGATTCATTTGTCTGCAACCTGTGGGTTATGGATCCGATATCGGATCCGAACCGGCATGGTTTACCAGCTATGGATCCAAGCTCTCAGCTCCTCCCCTCACCCATAATGCCCTGCTCTACCCTCATGACCTCAGATCTCGTTTGCCGCGCATGGTGACCAGATTGTGTTTTTCCAGCTCTCCAGCTAAGTGATATTTCTAGTATCTAAAGTGCTTAAATTTGATAATTTTTGTTAAAGTTGTGTGAAAGTGTAGGTTTCCCTCTTATATTATTACTTTTTTAGTGTTTAAAACTTAATTTTAATATCCCTCCCCTCGCTGGTAGCGGTGTGTGTTTGGGCCTGTGAGTGGTTTTGTTACTTTACTTTTATTAGTTCTAGTAACATTGTTTGTTTGCTTTTGGGATGTCTGAGCAGCCCAAAGCTGTATTTTCTAGTGCTCGAGTGTGGCCATAAGCTTTCCCCAGCTGATGGCCACACTCGTGTGTTAGATGCCTGGGGGTTGAACACCTCACATCTGGATGTTCCATTTGTGCAGGGTTCAACCCCAGGGCATTGAAGGAGCGGAGGTCCAAGCTTGTCTTGGCGGGTCTCTTGCCGGACTCGGCTCCGCCTCCGCTCCTCGGGTAACCGTTACCACGGTTGTCCCTCTCGGCTCCCCTCCTCCTCCTGGGACTCAACCTCCCTTTAGTGGTTGGGAGAGGGAAGCTAGGAAGAAGGACCGGAGGGAGAAGCACCATAAGCGGCGGGCCGAGACCTCTGTTTCGGCCCCGCCAGCCAAGCGGGCTTCTCCCCCGGCCTCCTTGTCTGCTGGCTCTCCCCCTCCTCGGCTCCGGTCTCCAGCGTGTTTTTCACCGGGACCTGAGGAGGAGGAGACCCGATCTCCGTCGAGGCTATCGAGGAGGCACTCAAGGCCTACCTCGGTAGCCTCGTCGAGATCAACTTATAGCCTGTCGGACGCTGATCTGGACCGGATGATGAGAAGGTTCATCCAGGCCCAGATGCAGATGGGAGTGCTCTTGCCTCCCCAGCTTGACCCCCTTTTTCAAGCCAATTGCTCCTTCTCCGACCCGCTACCCGGGTTCGGAGCAGTTGGAGCCAAGCAGCTTCGGAGCCGGGGGTGGGTCGGCGCCGATAGTACTTGGTACCGGATCCGACCCTGCCCTCGAGTGCATCGGATCCGACCTCGGAGCCTGGATCCGAGCCGGATCCGGGGATCAGTGCTCCTTCGGCGCCATCTGTGTCGGGCGCACTGTCCCGGATCCGGCGCCGCGCCGGCTCGATCCACTCGGATCCGAGGGGAGCCGATTGTCGGATCCTTTGGTCGAGGTCGGCTCCCTTTCGGCTTTTGATGTAGTGGAGAGGGCCCTGTTGAGGGTCTCCGGACCCCCGGCACTTGTTTCGGCTCCGTCCCGTGCTCCCTCTGCACTGGGTCAGGCTTCCACCATCCGGCCCTTGGGACAGCCCGCTCCTGTGCCCCAAGCTGTTCCCCTGGAACAGGTTATTGTTTGCGAGGAGTCCTCTGACAGCCCCCCAGAGGATGTTCCTCGCAAGCATACGTGCAAAAGGAGGCACATTGACTCCCCCGAGTCTCTCATGGAAGACACAGATTTGGAGGAAGGGGAAGGCTCCCCACAGTCATCCCCCGAGGATGTCTCATTTGGAGACATCATGGAAATGCTCCGCATAAGGGGGGGGTCTGCCCCCAAGTCTTCCTCGGACGAGTCCGTGTTCTTGGAGGCATTTGAAGCGGGCCCGTCTACCTCTTGGGTGTCCCCTCCTGCCGACCCCCTGATGGACCTCATTACCACCAGGGCGTGGAAGGAACCGGACACCATGGAGCCAATCCCTAAAAGGCCCGACCGGATCCTCAGTCCCCCGGCTGACCGTGCCCATTGGAGTAAGGGGCCTCCGGTAGATGCCATGTTGACAGCGGCCACCAAGAGGGAACTTGCTCAGGAGAGTCCCTCAGTCCATCCCCCGAGCAAGGAGTCTCGGATGATGGACCGCTTGGGGAAGCGGATGTTTAGTTCAGCGACCTTCTCGGTAAGGGCGCTGAACTACCTGGCACATGTGATTAGGATGCAGCGAGATCTTATTAAAGAATACGCTGCATCTCCCCCAGAGTCCATGTCGGAGGAGGACAAAGTGCTGCACTCCACCCGCATGGCCACTCTCAGGTCCGTTACCAATACCTCTATGCGGCTACTCTCCCATGCTACGGAAGGCGCCGCTAGAGCCGCAGGGGCAGGTCTAGTTACTAGACGTCAGGCCTGGCTCAGTCATTGCGATTTCTCAGAGCCCTTCAAAGCGTAATTTGCGAACGCCACCTTCGATGGTTCTGCCCTCTTTGGCAAATCTGTTCGCGACACTTTGACCCAGAACGAGAAGGACGGGAAGACGCTGTCTGCCGTCGGAATCCGCTTCTCTGCACCCCAGAGGCCCTATTCTAGGAACCAAAAGGGTCAGAAGAAGATGTGGTTCCAGAAGTCGCAGCAATCCCAGCCTGCTCCGGACAACCAGTCCTTCCGTGGCAGAGGAGGACAGGGAGGACGCCGCCCTAGAGGCAGAGGGGCTCCCAGGAACTTCGGGTCCAGAGAACCCTTTTCTGAACGGCCCGTGCAGCAACCCTGAGGGGTTGCCCGGCTGCTCCACTCTGGAGGCAGTCGGGGGACGTTTTTCGGAGCACCTAGCGGCATGGGAGTCCATAACATCAGACCGCTGGGTTCTCCAGATCATATCCAGAGGATACCGTATCCCATTTCGTCACTTGCCAAAATTGAAGTCCCTCCCCAATGTTCCACCCGGTCAACGGGAGGCCGCTTTGGCAGAAATTGGCCATCTGCTAAAGAAAAGAGCCATCCAGCTCATCCCCCCAGACCAGATCGGATCAGGGTTCTACTCCAGGTTCTTTTTAGTGCCAAAAAAGACGGGGGATCTAAGACCAATTTTAGACCTTTCTCTCTTGAACCTGGCAGTTCCCAAGGAGAAGTTCCGGATGGTCACTCTGCAATCTATTCTCCCCCTTCTGGGAGAAAATCACTGGATGTGCTCCATAGACCTCAAGGATGCGTACTACCATATACTAATGGACAGGCGCTCCAGGAGGTTTCTCCGCTTCCGGCTGGGAGCCAGTCACTACCAGTTCGGGTCCTTCCCTTTGGTCTCACCACAGCCCCAGGGTGTTCACCAAAGTACTAGCAGTGGTAGCGGCCCACCTGAGGCTTCAGGGGGTGCAGGTCTTTCCCTACCTGGACGACTGGCTCCTTACCGCCCCAACAAGGCATCTACTACTATTGGCGTGAGACTCCTTTCTCCATCTTGCTCCCAGTCTGGGCATCACTATAAATACAAAAAAATCCAACCTAGCACCCACGCAGTTCATAGATTTTATAGGTGCCAGGTTAGACACAAGGAGTTTAAAAGCCTTCCTCACTGCGGACAGAGTTCAAAATCTGCAGCTCCAGGTGCGGGCCATTCTCCACTCAAGCTCAGTTCTGGCGGAGTTGGTCCTGAGGGCTCTAGGGTCCATGGCGTCTGCTATAGCACTTCTTCCTCTCGCCAGGTTCAATATGCATCCTCCAGTGGACACTCCTAGTACAGTGGTCGTACCTTGCTCTTCCTATGCATCATCCCATTGCGATCAGCAAGGCTTGCAAGCGGTCCCTCCTGTGGTGGCTTCACTCTCCAGATCTCCACGGAGGCCGCCCATTTTGTGCTTCTCCCCCTCTCGCCACGGTGACCACGGACGCCTCCCGCCTCGGGTCCAGGGGGCATCTTGCAGGCGGACGGTCCAAGGCACATGGAGCGATTCAGAGACCTTACTGCATATCAACGTTCTAGAGATGAGAGCAGTGCTCTTAGCGTTGCTAGCACTTCAGGCCTTTCTTCCCTTGGGAACAATTGTGATTCAATCGGACAACATGTCGGTTGTCTGGTATATCAACAAGCAAGGAGGAACCAGGTCTTACCCTCTTTGTCGAGAAGCCATGAGAGTTTGGGAATGGGCAATCTCCACCAACCGCTTTCTCATAGCAACGCACATTCCGGGTCGGTCCAACATCCTGGCGGACAAGCTCAGTCGCATCATTCTCACCCCTTACGAGTGGTCTCTCAATACTCAAGTAGCGGAACGCATATTCGCACGGTGGGGAACTCCTTCTTGCGATCTTTTTGCCTCTCCCTCAAACACCAAGTGCGACAGTTTTTTCGCTCTGATACCTCCTCCAGGAGGTTCTCCAAGAGACGCTCTGGTGCATGCTTGGCCACCCGGTCTTCTTTATGCTTATCCCCCCTTGCCTCTGATGCTCCAAGTTCTTCAGAAAGCCTCTCGGTTGGGGTGCAGAATGATTCTCATTGCTCCGTTTGGCCTCGACAGATCTGGTTCCCCTTCCTAAGGTCTCACTCTGTGAATCCTCCTTGGATTCTAGATCCCATTCCGGATCTGATATCTCATCCATCCCGCTTGTCTCCTCCGAACCTGGACAACCTGAAGCTGACCGCTTGGCTGCTCCAGTTCCACTCTTGATCAGGACTCCCAGTATTTCGTCCCCTGTTAAGGCGATCCTGGTGGCAGCTCATAAACCATCCACTAGGAAAGTCTACCGTAGCAAGTGGAAACGGTTTTCTTTGTGGGCGGAGCGGCAAGGCCTAAACCCCTTCACAGTTCCTCTCCCTTTGGTGCTTGATTTCTTAACCACTCTTTTTAACGATGGTGCCAGCAGTTCCACGGTCAAAGTACAACTTGCGGCAATTTCACATTATCACATTGGTCATGACTCCAATCCTCTGATGTCGGCCAAGTTGTGTAAAATTTTCCTTAAAGGTACTTTTCTTCTCAGGCCCCCTGTAAAACAAGCGGTTCCTCCTTGGGACCTTTCCTTAGTTCTCCAGGCCTTGACCGCCTCCCCCTTCGAGCCGGCGGCTACGGTGGATCTGAAATTCTTGTCGTTCAAGACTGCCTTCTTAGTAGCCATTACTTCGGCCAAGAGAGTTTCAGAGCTCCAAGCATTATCAGCTAAACCTCCTTACTTGGTCTTTCATCCGGACCGTGTTTACCTCAGGACCAACCCGTCCTTTCTTCCTAAAGTAACTTCTGAAGCAAACATTAACCAATCCATTAACCTCCCTGTTTTCTTTCCTAAATATGAAAACAAAGGTGAATACAAGCTTCACTCCTTAGATGTTCACAGGCAACTTAGATTTTATCTAAACAGGACGGCTGGTCATAGGCAATCCGACCAGTTGTTCATTTCCTTTGCTAAATTTAATTTGGGCAAACCAATTTCTAAAGTCTCACTATCTCGCTGGATTTCACAATGTATCTTATTGGCTTATCAAGCTTCAGGAAGGCCCTTGCACGAGGGTGTACATGCCCATTCAACCCGGTCAGTCTCTACCTCGGCAGCCTTTAAGGCTAGGATTCCTCTAGATGATATTTGTGCAGCAGCCACGTGGGCTTCATCTCATACTTTTATTTCCCACTACAAGTTGGATCTTGCATCTAGGGGTAGAGCATCCTTTGGCTCCAGGTGCTCGGAATATCCTTCCATGATGGCCGCCCAAGATTCAGGTAGCTGGGGACTCTGTCCCACAGGTTGCAGACAAATGAATCTCCTACTTCAGATTTAGAAGTTATGTACTCACCATAACGTTCCATCTGAGTAGGTGTATTCATTTGTCTGCAACCATCCCGCCCTCCTATCCCCCTGGCCTTTCAGTTTCCTGCATATATTGTGTTACCCTTTTCAGGGTGTTCTTGCTTTTGGCAAACTCGATCTGAGGTCATGAGGGTAGAGCAGGGCATTATGAGTGAGGGGAGGAGCTGAGAGCTTGGATCCATAGCTGGTAAACCATGCCGGTTCGGATCCGATATCGGATCCATAACCCACAGGTTGCAGACAAATGAATACACCTACTCAGATGGAACGTTATGGTGAGTACATAACTTCTAATTCATATCTCTGAGCACCAGTTACATCTCCATGATTTTTTTAACTACTCCAAGCTAATTATATCACTTCAGCTACTGGCTGCTGGCAATGTTGATGGGTGTTTTTAGTATGCAAACTTTACTCTTGTTGTAAAGCTCACAGTCGTAGCTGACATCTGATTTTCTGTCTTTATGGATTTGATAGATGTTAAGAACAGCTGTACATTTATAATGAAATGCTGCCTTCACTCAAGCTTTTATATACTTAAGGCATGCACTATCTGGAGCAGTGTTGTTTCACCTGATTTAATGAGCAACTGTTGTAAAGCAAAAAGCAGAAAATATTACCCTCCCCACAAAAAAAAAAAAAAGATGCATTACCCAGATGTTAAAAGAAGTGTAGCAAGTAGCAATTATTTCCAAAACATACTATTTTTATTAACAGTTTAAATTAATTATAGAAAAAAACTGGTACTGCTTCAACATACAGTGATAAGGTTCATGCATTACAGAACTTCAAATGCATTTATATAAAAACATATAGACACAAGGTGTTTTCTTCAGCATACTGAAGACCAGCTTGCTGAAGTGAAGTCACTGAGCTCTGTTTTCATTCAGAAGAGTTTAACAAAAACAGAAACAGAGGGAGTGGTTGATTATAATAGAAATTATGTGGATGGCTGCCAGGGGCTACTGACTTCTCAGGTAAATGTGTAGCTGGATACCTGCTGCTGTTTGCTCCACAAACTGTTTTCTTTTTTTAACTTTTTTTCCCCTTTAAACAAGTGCTTTTTCTTTTAACATGCACACCACTCATGAAAACAGCACACTAAAGCAATGTGCATTGGGACAGTTGCAGCTGCTTGTTTCATTTTTGGGGCAGGTATTTTTTCTTTACCTTTCTCAGTAGGCTTACCTGGTTAACAAATAAAAAATAATGTTTCAAATGTTTTCCTTTTTGGGACTCTGTCCATTATTTTTGGCTTTGCCCAGATTTCTTCAATAAAAAAGGTGAACATTTTTTGACTGTTCCTTTTAAAACAGACTATAATTACTTATAGTACCCCCAAGATTCAAAGTTGTAGACCCCGCCTTTTTCCAGACTGGCAAAATTTTTCATTGTGTGTATAATGCAGGTAGGAGCTGAGAATTTACTGAAATATTTTTGATTAATAAGAGCTTATTTTATGTCAGGGTGCAGGGGAGTGACTGCTGCTTTGCTGTATATGATACAGAGCTCTTGTCATTTTAAGTACTGATTTTTTCACAGTAAGCTGTAAGCTATTAGACAGACATACCCACACCTGCAGAGTATCTCACAAAGGTTACTGTAGCCAACATGCCTATGGCTTACACTACTGTATTTATATATTGTGTGTAGAAGTAAACTGTTAGCATGGAAATGTTCTGAATAGGGCAGTGTTGTCATTATTGGTGCATGCATTTTGCTTCATTGCCTACTGGAAAAATGTTCAAACAATAAATTTAAAATGCAATTTTGCGTGAAAGTAGACTGTTATCATGGAAATGTTCTGAATAGGGCAGTTTTGTCATTATACTGGTGCATGCATTTTGCTTCATTGCCTACTGGAAAAATGTTCAAACAATAAATTTAAAATGCAGTTGTGTGTAAGTAGACCTTTATGATAGAAATGTTCTGAATAGGGCAGTTTTGTCATTATTGGTTAATGCATTTTTGTTTCATTGCCTACTGGAAAAATGTTTAAACAAATTTAAAATGGGCTCTAACTTAAGTCTAGCGTGTGCTGTATTATACAAGGAATATAATTTAATACAATCAAGAAGGTGAATCAAGAAACGCATACATGTATGCATGGCCCTAAAAATGTGTTTGAAAACAGCCCAGAGGAAAGTTTGAAAGGCTCAAAATCATGGGCAAACTTTAAGCTTTACTCTTGTTACCAAAGTAATGGATGAAGGTAAAACAGTTCACACCACATTACCTTGACCTGGCCAAGCCTTTTGACACAATCCCCTACTCAGGTGTAGTACAAAAGATGAATAATGTAGGAGCAAACACTTAGATCACCAGCTGCATTGATGAATAATGTAAGAGCAAACACTTAGATCACCAGCTGCATTGCCAACTTGGCTCACAGGATGCAGGAGATCAAAACAGGGGAAGAGACCAGTCACCAATGGAGTCCCCTAGGGTTCGGTGCTGAGACTTTTTCTGTTTGGCATATACATCTCAAAAGTAAAAGGAAATACCAAAGAGCTTTGGCCAGCTAAGATTGAGATGACTGCAAGCTAGGAGAAGTTATTGAATCCCCAAATGACTTAACCATCATGCTTGAAGGTTTGTCCCAAATAATAACTGGTGTCAAAATCATGACAATGCCCTCTGAGAACTGATCCAATTGTTTGGCATTTGGGAACTTGTGTGTACAATGACCTAACTTTTGACCAACATGTGCCCAGCATCATAAGAAAGCATTTCTATATTGCACAGCTTATAAACAAATTGATTGTGACTAGATCTAGAGATGTTGTTGTCCCCCTTTACAAAGCTCTCATTATGTCAACCATTTTGTATAATGCCCACTTTGGCATGTATCTGTCCAGCCCCATGCAACAATTGGAATATCTTCAGAGATACCTTACTAAAAGGATACAAGTCTTAAACAACAGGTCTTGCATGGACTACCTCAGAGATTTATTACTATACTCAGTATCCTACAGAGTGCTTAGAGGTGACATGTCTGGCATACAAAGCATCCTCCGACATAATACAGATGGACCTAGTGAACATCAGCAAGTCAAATGGCATCAGAAATTCTCAGTCCAGGTATCTAAACTGAATGTTGTGGAGAGATGGATATATATTACAAAGGCTACCACTGTTCCGGAATGCACTAGCTATAAAAATAAAGCAAAGCTCATCCATCCATATTCAAATGCAACTTTGATCTAAGGATGGGTAATAGAAAATGTACTCCAGGATTTCCCCTCATGCCACTAATGGAGAGAGGCAGTTCCTAAATGCTGCATCCCTTACATGACCCCCTCAAATTATCTATGGTATGATCACAGTTGTTCTCACTAGGGCTAATATACACCATGGGGATAGCTAAGACCAATCAGAAAATGTTAATTCAAGCACCAAAAGGGAATTGCTAAGCTTAAAATGTCCTCCAAACCTATGTTGTGGTAGCAAATACTTTTTTAGTTCACTAAATTCCCCTGTCACCCACCGCCCCCCAGTCTTTAACAACTTCCAGCACCTATGGTGTGTGTGTATGTGTGTGTGTGTGTGTGTGTGTGTGTGTGTGTGTGTGTGTGTGTGTGTGTGTGTGTGTGTGTGTGTGTGTGTGTGTGAGAGAGAGAGAGAGAGAGCGTGAAATGCTCAGTTAGCAGATGAAATTTATGATCTGAAGTAGTTAACTTCATTTGATCAGCAACCTGTGGGTTACGGATCCAACACGGATCCGAGCTGGCAGCATATCAAGCAAAAAGATCTGAGCTCCAAGCTCCTCCCCCTTACCCATACTACACTGCAACCTCCTTCCAATCCCTAGATCTCGTTTGCCACGGCTTTGCAAGCACGGGATTCATCGAGCTCCAGGCAAGTGTAGCATCTTTTACTACAAACTTTCGCTTGTAGTCTAGTTTTTTGTTTGTGTGTGTAGTTTAGTACCTTTCTTTGGGTGTCCATTCTCCCTAGCCTTTATTTCCCCCTTCACCTTTGGTAGTTGTCCATCCCTTAGTAGGCCCCTTTTCCCTCTTCAGGTGCGTGTGTGTGTCTCTAGTATGGCTGAAAGTCATAAAGTGACTTTTTCCAAGTGCTCTGAGTGTGGCCATAAGCTGTCGCCAGTGGATGGTCACACTCAGTGCGTGATTTGCTTGGGGGTTCCGCACCTTTCTTCAGGCTGCTAGATATGTGCAGCCTTCAACCCCGAGCCTTACGGGATAGGAGGAACAAGCTGATTCTGGTGGGTCTTCTACCCGCAGAATCAGCTTCTTCTCCATTCCTCTCTGTAGCGACAGCTGTGGCTGCGGCTGCCCAGCTAGCCGGCCCTCTTCCCCTGTCTGGGACTCACCCTCCCACCTTGTCTCAGGGATAATGAGAGGCCAAGAAGGATAAAAAAGAGAGAAGGGAGAGAGAGAGAGAGAAAAAGAGAGAGAGAGAAAGAAGCCGCAAGCGGCAGGCCGAAATGGACCCCTTGGCCCCTCCCGCTAAAGTGGTCTCTTCTCCCTTGAGAGTTTCCAAGCCTTCCTCCCCATGGCTCCATTTGCCATGTTTCTCCCCAGAGCCAGAGGAGGAGACTCAACCAGCCTCGAGGTCGTCATCATGTCGGCCCTCCCGGCCAGCTTCGGCGGCTTCCTCCAGGTCTACCCGCAGCATCTCGGAGGCAGATATGACCCGGATGATGCGTCAATTCTTGCAAACTCAGCTGCAGATGGGAGTGTTGCTGCCTCCCCCCTCTGGAGGGGAGTTCAGCTCCACTGTTCGCCCCGATAGCTCCTTCTTCGACCCACCACCAGATTTCGGAGTCTTCGGTTCCAAGGAGCCCCAGAGTTAGGGGGTCAGCGCCGATGGTTATTACTACCTTGACGCCAGCCATGCCCTCGAGCTTATTGGATCCGCTTTTGGATCTGAGCTGTCGGACCTGAGCGCTGGGCATCGGATCCTGGGGGGTGAGTGTGTCTTCGGCTCCTTTGCAGTCGGAGCACACCATCCTCTCGGGTCCGACTGCTTTGGCTCCGGCACCGATCCCCTAGTTGGATATGAGGGTCCCGGCCACCTGTCCTAGAGAGGCCGGTTCCCCTTCGGCGTTCAACGTGGTGGAGAGGGTTCTCTCTGGAGGATCGAGACCCCTCACTCTTTTCTCAGAGTCCGCCCCCACTCCCTCACAGCTGAGTTTGTCTTCCATCATCCAGTCCCCCCAGGGACAGCCTGTGTCATTGACTCCCCAGCCAGTTTCCCTGGAGGAACATGAAGCCATTGGTGAGCCCCCCTCTGACAGCCCCCACGAGGAGGTCCATCACAAATGCCTGTGCAAAAGGAGGCACTTGGACTCCCCTGAGTCCCTCACCGAGGATACTGATTTGGAGGAAGTGGAAGGTTCCCCCAAATCACCCCCCCCCGATGACATCTCCTTTGGAGACATTATGGAAATACCACGTCAAAGGGGGGGGTTCTGCCCAAAACCCCTCCTCGGACGAGTCGGTATTCCTGGAGGTGTTCGACACAGGCCCATTTCCCTCTTGGGTGTCCCCACCAACCGACCCCCTGGTCGACCTGATTACCACCAGGGCGTGGAAGGAGCCAGACACTGCAGAGCCGATACCCAGAAGACCCAATAAGGTTCTTAGTCCCCCTGCAGACAGAGCTTTGTGGAGCAAGGGTTCCCTGGTTGATGCCATGGTGGTGGTGGCAGCCACCGAAAAGGAACTCTCCCAGGAAAGTTCTTTGGTCCACCCCCTCCACCCCCGACAAGGAGTCTCGGGCAATGGACCGTATTGGAAAGCAGACTTTTGCTTCAGCTACCTTCTCTATAACGGCGCTGAATTACTTGGCCCATGTAATCAGACTGCAGTGGGACCTGGTCAAAGAGTACACTGAGTCTCCCCCAGAGTCCATGTCGGCCGAGGATAAACGGACTTTCTCGGCTCTTATGGCCACTCTCAAGTCAGTGTCTAATACTTCTATGCAGCTACTTTCCCATGCCACGGAGGGAGCCGCTAGAGCTAGCGGGTCTGGTATCACCTTAAGGTGTCATGACTGGCTTCGACTTTGCGATTTCTCAGAGCCCTTCAAGGCATCCTTCGTGAATGCACCCTTTTGACGGGTCGACCCTATTCAGGAAGACCATCCACGAGATGCTGGTCTAGAGCGAGAATGACAGGAAAACGCTGTCAGCCGTCAGAATCCGCTTCTCTACCCCTCAAAGGTCCTTCTCCAGGAACCAGCGAGGGCAGAAGAAGATGTGGTTCCGGAAATCTCAGCAGGCCCGGAATGCTCAGGACTCCTTCTCCCCCAGAGGCAGAGGGGGACAAGGTGGGCGCCGGCCCACAGGCAGAGGGTGACCGAAGAACTTTGGGTCATGGGAACCCTTTTCTAACTGACCTGCACAGCAGCCCTAAGGGGTTGCCCGACTGCTCCTCTCTGGAGGCAGTTCGGGGGCATTTTTCGAGGCACCTGGCTCAATGGGAGTCCATCACGACAGATCGCCGGGTGCTTCAGATAATATCCAGAGGCTATTCAATCCCCTTCATAAACAAGCCCCCTTACTCAAGGCACCTCCCAGATGTACCATCCACTCAAAGGGAGGCTGCGGCTTTGGAAATAAAAAAGCTGTTAGAAAAAAGAGCTATCCAGCATGTGCCCCCAGACCAGTCCGGATCAGGCATCTACTCCAGGTTCTTTCTGGTGCCAAAAAAGACAGAGGACTTAAGGCTGATTCTCAACCTGTCAACAATGAACCTTTTCGTTGCCAAGGAGAAATTCCGGATGGTCACACTCCAATCCATCCTGCCCCTCTTGCAGGAAGAGGACTGGATGTGCTCCATAGACCTCAAGGATGCATACTACCATATTCTCATGGACAGATGGTCCAGGAGGTTTCTCTGCTTTTGGCTAGGGGCCAGTCATTACCAGTTCAGGGTCCTACCCTTCGGTCTCACCACAGCCCCCATGGTGTTCACCAAGGTCATGGCAGTTGTAGCGGTCCACCTGAGGCTCCAGGGCATACAGGTCTTCCCGTACCTAGACGACTGGCTCCTCACCGCCCCCACTAGGCATCTACTTTCTCTAGCCAGGGATTTCTTCCTCTGGATGTCACCTTGGTTGGGGATAACCATAAATGTCAAGAAGTCTTTCCTCCATCCTGTTCAAGTGTTAGACTTCATAGGGGCCAGGATAGATACCCTCCAGCCCAGGGCCTTCCTACCGTCAGACAGACTTCACAGCATGACTCTGCATGTGCTATCCCTCTTTCAGTCCCCTGCTCCCCCAGCAGAATTAGTCCTGAGAGCTTTGGGGTCCATGGCAGCAGCGATCAATCTGATTCCTTACACTCGTCTGCACATGAGGGTTCTACAGTGGACGTTGCAAGCCCAGTGGTCTATTCTACACCACCCTCTAGACTTCCCAATTCCCCTCAGCAGGGTTTGCAGGAACTCCCTCATGTGGTGGCTTCAATCCCGAGCCCTTCGGGAAGGACAACCCTTTGTTATGTCATCACCCCAGGCCACAGTGACCACGGATGCCTCCCGCCTAGGGTGGGGGGGCATTGTGTGGGCAGGACTGTCCAAGGCACGTGAACTCAGACCAAGACCATACTGCATATAAATGTCCTGGAGATGACGGCAGTCCTTTTAGCGTTGCAGGCCCTTCATGCCTCTCTTCCTCCGGGGACTATTGCTATCCATTTCGACAATATGTCAGTGATCTGGTATATCAACAAACAGGGGGAACCAGATCTTACCCCCCTTTGCTGAGAATCCATGAGAGTTTGGGAATGGGCGATCTCCACCAACCGCTTCCTGTTAGCAACGCACATTCCGGGTCGGTCCAACATACTGGCAGACAAATTGAGCAGAACTATCCTCTCTCCTTACGAGTGGTCTTTAAATCCTTGTGTAGCGGAACAGATCTTCCTCAAATGGGGTCAGCCTTGCTGCGATCTCTTCGCATAGCCTTCCAACGCGATGCTCTAATTTCTCTTTTGGGGGAAGTCCCCAGAGACGCTCTAGTCCATGCTTGGCCGCCCGATCTTCTTTATGCGTATCCTCCACTTCTGCTTATGACAAAATTTCTGCAGAAAGCTCACCAGTTGGGGAGCAAGATTATCCTCATAGCCCCATTCTGGCCTCGTCAAGTCTGGTTCCCCTGCCTGTGGTCTCATCTCATAGCTCCACTCTAGATCTTGGATCCCATTCCGGATCTGATTTCACATCCCTCAGGAATGGCTCCTCCGAACCTGGACAGTCTCAAACTCTCAGCTTGGTTGATCCAGTTCCCCTAGTTGCCAGGACTCCCAGCATCTCTTCCCGAGTCAAGTCTATCCTGGTGGCAGCACATAAACTCTCTACCAGGAAGATTTACAGTAGCAAATGGAAACGTTTTTCAATTTGGGCTTCATAAAAGAACATGGATCCTTTCACCGCTCCTATTCCAGCGGTACTGGAATTCTTGTCTCATATTTTTCAGCAAGGGGCCAACTCATCTACTGTGAAGGTTCACCTGGCTGCCATTTCCCATTTTCATATTGGGGACAACTTTGGTTCTCTCACTGCTGCCAGAATTTGTAAGACCTTTCTAAAAGGCACTTTTCTTTTGAGACCCCCTGTTAGAAATTCATCCCCACTGTGGGATCTGACCTTAGTTCTTCAGGCGTTAGTTGCGCCTCTGTTTGAACCCACAGCTTCCATTGATCTGAAGTTCTTGTCATGGAAGATGGCTTTTTTGGTAGCCATTACTTCAGCCAGGAGAGTGTTGGGGCTTCAGGCTCTCTGTATCAAACCTCCATACCTTGTGTTTCGTAAGGATAGGGTATCTCTCAGGACTAATCCCTCTTTTCTTCCTAAAATTGCTTCCGAGATGAACATTAATCAGTCCATTCATTTGCCTGCCTTTTTCCCTAAATTCCAGAACAAAGGAGAATATAAACTTCATTTGCTGGATGTTCACAGACAGTTACGTTTTTATTTGCACAGGACGGCTGTCTTTCGTAAATCTGATCAACTTTTTGTCTCCTTTGCTAAGCCTTTTCTAGGGAAACCACTTTCAAAGGTAACTCTCACCAGGTGGATTTCGAGTTGTATCCTACAAGCATACAGAGAGTCTGGCTTACCAGAACCAATGGGAGTTCATGCTCATTCTACGCGTTCTATGGCAACGTCTGCTGCATTCTAGTCTAGAGTTTCCCTGGATGACATTTGTTCAGCGGCTACCTGGGCGTCCTCTCACACCTTTATTTCTCATTATAAACTGGATTTGGTGTCTAGAGGAAGGGCTGCCTTTGGCTCTGCAGTGCTCCGGAATATCCTTCCTTAAGGGCCTCCCACGATTTTGGGTAGCTGGTGACTCTGTCCCACAGGTTGCTGATCAAATGTAGTTAACTACGTCAGATAAAGAAGTTATGTACTCACCATAATGTTCCATCTGAGTAGGTAAATTTCATTTGTCAGCAACTGTCCCTCCCTCCTTCCCCCTGACCTTGATGGTTATTTAGCTGAGCTCGAGGTTCGGACTTATGAGCTTTACTTTGTCCTTGAGTCAGGTGTCTCAGGTTGTTAGTTTGTTTTGTTATTATGTACAGGTGGCAAACGCGATCTGAGGATTGGAAGGAGGTTGCAGTGTAGTATGGGTAAGGGGGAGGAGCTTGGATCTCAGATCTTTTTGCTTGGTATGCTGCCGGCTCGGATCCGTGTCGGATACGTAACCCACAGGTTGCTGACAAATGAAGTTTACCTACTCAGATGGAATGTTATGGTGAGTACATAACTTCTTTTTCAAGTGCATTTTCAAGGAAGTGTGAGCTTCAAGGGAAGAGAAGTTTACTTCTGCTCATACTACGTCTGCTTAAAATGTGCAACTGTTTTGTTTAGCAAATGTAATCACTATTGTGATATAGAATTTTAAAGCAGTGTTAGTAGCAGGTAGAAAACTTGCATCTTGATGCAGAGAGCTGTAAGTTCTACTCCCACAGCATGTAGATTTGTATTTGAAGGGGGTGTGATGCTGCAGTCCTGAGCATGTCCTCCTTTGGATGAGATGCCTAGTAACTAAGTACCTGTTTTTCAACTTGCACCCATTCCCTATTGCAGTACACCAGCTTACCATTTTTTTTAATTTAACATAGGCAATTTATTCTTCAAGTGCAGCAGACACTGAATTTGTAGATGAAACACTGAAATATAAAGTTGTTTTCTAGCAGCAACCTTGTCATTAGTTTCAGATCTCTTTAAGGTGGAATTATTCAGATTACTTACTTCTGCAGGGGATTGTGCATATTGACTGATATTGGTGGATTGCAATGACAGAATTTTGAGTAGCCTTTTATGGTTGAAAAGTTCTGAATTGGGCAGTTTGTCATTTTTGGTTCATGTGTGTTTTGTTTCATTGCTTATTGGAAAAATGTTCAAAACTATAAATTTAAAACTAACAAGTGGTGCGATGTTATACAAGGGATATAATTTGATTATTATATATTATAATTAATACAGTCAGGAAAGTGAATCAAAGAACTTTTGCATGGTCCTAAAAATGTTTGCAAGGGGCCTATGATTTGAAAACAGCCCAACAGTAAACGTAACCTGCCACTGGTCAGATGCATTTTCTTTGAATGTTTCAAAGGTAGAGAAGGTTTAATGCCAAGTCTGTTTTCATTGTAAGACTATCACTTTGTTTACCAAATGTCTGTCAGTGTTTGTGCTATAAAATTTGCAATAAAAGTTGTAAATTAAATCAAAATATCTGTAATACTTTTAGAAGTAAAGCATACAACGGTATGCACACTGAGTTTTGAACAGTGTTTATGGCAACTGGGAAGAAATGGCCAAGAAATGGGAGATTGGAATGGCTGTGTGTGTGGGGCATGGGTGGGGCTAAGTGGGAGGGGTCTGGGTTTGCACCCCCCTGCAAAAAAACCTGCAGGCTCCCTTGCACAAGACATCATCAATGACACGTTTAGGAGCAGTCACAGTTTCAGTACTTCTGAGTTTTGTTTTGCTTTTTTCTACTCAAGAAAAAAGCTTTATCCCTGATGGAATTTTTTTCAACAAACAATCACAACAAGCATAGTTTCTGACAGCAATGGGAGATATGCCTTTCTGCATTGTCCTAGAAGCTCATTTACAAGTTCTTTTTCAACCACAGTGTGGTATGCAGCATTTATGTTTCTCTCTGTTAATCTGTTTTAGTGCAATTAGCAGCTCAGCAATTCAAAAATACAATTAAAAAAATGATGTTCTCTTAGTGATAGCTTTCTGTCACATCAACAAAGGCACTGTTTTTGGAACATAATACAGACAAAAATTGTTTAATCAATGCCGATTCAGTAGCCACCACCTCAATGAATGGAGCTTTCAGACTTTAATATATTCTGTGGAGATATTCCCAACATACATCTTAGGGGGAGAGAGACCTTACACCACACTTATTTATAACTAACTCTGAGGTCAGTAAACTTCAAAGAAGAGACAAGCCCCCGGATTTACTAATCTTCCATGTCAGACTAGATAAGTCTTACACGAAAGTGTAAGAGTACGATGGCAGTGCACCATGCATATTAATGAGGGCACGCTGCCTCAACTCTAAAGCTTACACGGAGCATAGATGAGTGTAGGGGGTGTGTCGGACTGCCGAGCAGTCCAAAAATCCACGCCCCTGCAATGGAGAAATGCCGCAATTTCCAGTTACATGAGCGAGTTCGCTAACATGTGTACAGTGTAACACTACACTCCCCATATGTTAAACAACTTACAAAATTAAAAATAAAAATAATTTTTTTTTCTTCCGATATAGCTGCCCGTAGTTGCACGGGTTTGCCCATTGCTTAGCTACAGTTAGCAGCTTAGACACCAGAAGTGGATAATAAGAAAAATATATGCAAATTAAGCAACATAGCGATAACGTAGTGGTTAGAGCCTTCGCACAAAGAGGAGGCATTCTCGGTTCGAGTCCCACTACTGCACGTTCCATTTTCTGTGGGAAATCTGTATACAAAAATATTTCCTGACATTTTTTATGTATAAGTTTTGTAAAAGCATTGAAATGTTAAATGTAGTAGTGAACGAATTTTTTATATATATATATATATATATATATATATATATATATATATATATATATATATATATGAAGGTGAAATGGTTATGCATTCTGAGATATGAGTACCCTATTTTAAGCAATATAAAGCACTGCTAAGCACATTTTACCATTATTGAGCATATTTAAATACAATTGCGAGTAGCTGCACACCGCGCTAACCAGCGCAACCGCAACGTATTTGCACGTAGCTGCGCACCACGCTAACTAGCGCAACATCGGGCAAAGTTGAGCAAAGTCGGGTAAACACGCTCACACCTGCTTTACTGTTCCTTAACCAGTCTGGCCTGCCCAGCAGGAAAATAAAAAGCAGCGACAGGGCTCGAACTCAGGATACTGTGCACTATAGTCACAGTACTTAACCGCTAAGCCATGACAGCATTTCACAAACATGCACTTTCAAAAGACACATATCTATCAAAGGAATTTTAAATATTGCCAACATCAGCTAAGCAGGCATGCCTACAACTGAGTTTTTCCAAAACTGGCCAATCACAAATAAGTGCGGGAAATGAGGCATATTTAAGCTCCACAGGTGGGAATACTTGCTATAACTGGTTGTAGCTTCCTTCTGCAGTCAGCATGGCTGGTGTTGGTGAAGGCACTCGATTTAGAGCGCAATGCTGGGGCATCCAGGAGTCCAAAATTATGGTTTGGCTCCTCGTCCACAATCATGAGGAAAGACTCCTGCGGGGCCAGTATCAGGGTACCCAATATAAAATGGAGGCCTGGAACAGTCTTGCCCGTGATCTCACCAGTGCCACTGGTGTTCCTTGGACTGGTGAGCAGGTCAGGCACCATTATTCTGACCTGAAGTGACGTGGGGTGGATCAACTGGACCAGTGGATCCAGGAATCCCGTACAATGCCTAATGCCCCAGTACTGAGTAAGTAGCCATTGTATTAAGTAGTTAAGAATTGCTATGCTTGTCTATACTATGGATAGGTATGTCTCAATATCACTGCATTTACATCACAGCTGCAGGTGACCGGGCTATGAACCTGCAAGCCCATGAAGATAGGCAACAAAGGCTGCGTCATGAGGCAGGTTAGTAATTATTCTGTGTGTACTGTTATATAAAATAAATGAGAGAGCCTTCAATAAGTCTTTTAACCCAATAAATAAAAGTGTAATAATCCTTTAATAAATGTATGATTCATGGAGTTTGTCTGTGTCATTTTCTTTGATATGTTGTTGTACTGTTGCATTCTACAAATAGTAGTGTTGTATTAAGCAGTGTCAACCCACACTTGGGTAGGCCCATATAACGTGGATGAAGGGAGTGCCAGTAGCTTGTATGCATATGTACAGCCCTCAACTGTTGGTTCATGGCCAGCATGTACAGGTTAACCTGGCACATGAGTAGCTTGGTATTGTGTTCCCCAGAAATGTCAGTGTGTTGTCAGAAATGTAGGGAGCTGTTAACATATAACTGATACTTTCACTTGAAGTGATATGAAAGTAGATCTGTCAGTGTACTATCTTAGCAGTAGTGTGCATGTGAGCAACTCTCAAAATATGTTGCAGTAACATCTGCATCTTGGACAGTCTGTATGTAAGATACAGCTCATGTATATAATGATCTAGCAAAATCCAATTGCACAATATAAGGACATTGGGTAGTGTAATAATACATGTAAGGGACATATAACTGCAGTTAATAGGAATGCAGTGAAAACTAGAAGGATATATAAGTTCTTAATTGAGCTATCTTTTCCCACCCTACTGTATGTGCATAAAAAATTTAATTTCACACCTCAATCGGTATGTCTACTCTCAAAAATGTTTTGGAACATATGTCCTATTGGTTTATAAATATTTGCATTTATTTCTATGCATGTGCCCTGTTAAAATACCACAATATTGGTGGCCTGTTGCCATCAATTCAACCTGCATGCTGTTGTAATGTCCACTATTGTTCTATATATGCATGTGTTATGCTTGCTTTTCAACTGTTGAAAATCTGGTGTGTTGGTTTAATGGGAATACTTCTGCATGCTGTTATAACTAATTGGGAATGCTGTTGACTGTTACTAACCCATGTCTTTATTAAACTCTCCAAAACATAGTTTGTATGGGAAGGCCGGTCTCAGCGGACCCACCTGTCCCACCTCAGCTGGCCACGGTACCTGGCAGCAGCAGATCTGGTGCCCAGCCTGGGACCCCCTTCTCCATTGGCCCTGTGCCACCTTCGGGTGGAAGCACTGCAGGGGATGGGGCTCGGCCCCCCTGTGCAAGCGTGGGCGGAGGGGCACCTATCACCCTTCAAACGGTCCGGGCTGTGGTGCATAGAGAGATTGAATGTTCTGTTGCAGAACCTCTACCCCAGCTTGAGGCACGAGTGAAGCAACTCCCGGGTCAGCCTGCCCCTCCTACACAGCCCCCAGCACAGCCACCCTCTGGGCCGTGAAGATGCAGTGGTGACTGCCCATGGGTGGGGACCTCAGTCTCACTGTTTCCATCTGGGGGCTCATGGGCTTGCGATTTCCAAACATCCCTCCCCATCAAAGGTGTTCACCCACCACGTGTCATATACTGCACCTGTATGTGTCTTGTTTGTCTTGTCTCTTTACCTCCCCAACCTACCTCCCCAAATATACCTACTTCCCCTAACCCATATTCCACTCTCACCTGAAAAAAAAAAAAGGGGCAGTCTGCTCCCAAAAAAAAATTACGCCCCATACATAGCTGCCCATTTTGCACACGTGTCCACTGGACACATGAAATGTTATTTAATTGGCATTACAACATACTTTGTTGTCCTCAACCCTCTCTCACGGGTTGAAGGGTTCATATCTACCTCCAAATTTATTGTTTATGCACAGCTGTTGCTGTTGAAGAAATGGGCAGCTATGGACCTTCGCTACACCCATCCTGCACATCCCGCGCTATTTTCCATACTGTCTTTCCCTCTTTGTGCCCCTTTTTCACCACTTTCCTATCTCCCCATTTTTCTTTTCTTTCAAAGAAATTAGCACGGGGGTGAGTGGTAGTAAGCAGTATTAAGCAGTAATGAGCGGGTTTGAGCTTGTTTGCGTTTGGCTAAGCAATCCGCAGCAGTGTGCAAACCCGCGCAAACCTGCTTACAACTGCTTAAAAGTGCTTTAGTCACTCTGTATGTGAGGGCCCTTGTTCTGCTCAGGAACAAAATAAAACACCTCTGTAAGTCTCGAACCCTGGACCTTGCACACACTACACAACATGTGGTACCACTAAGCCATGGTAGATATACATCAAGTTGGTGCTTAAATAATTATATCATGCATCAGAATGAGTGAATGTAAAGGAAAATTAGGAATACCATACCACACAACTTGTTCTGTGGATGTTGACCAACAGTTGTTGCGGGATTACATTACATGACTGTGATAAGAGAAGCACACATTCTAGCAGGAAAGAATGTTACACCATCACTTTACAACCCCACACAGTATGACAGCAGGACAAACACTGGCATATCTGTTTAGGGCAGAGGCCATACCTCTCAACTGTCCCTAATTTTCAGGGATGTCCCTGATTTTGATACAAATTTTAGCTCTGTCCCTCTGAATCCCTCCTAAAACTACTGACTTTGGGCAGAAAGGTGGTGAATTACACTTAATGAATAATGACAATAATTAAGAGTTAGACACTTCTTTTACTTCAGAAAAGGTGTATTAATTCATATGCTCTGATTCTCTCAATGTTTCAACTTAATGGCACTAATATTGAATATTCACAGTATAGCAGTTCACAAACAATTATTGTGCCAAAGGAATACATCTCTATAACTAGCTTTGTATGGCAGTTAATTGTAACAGTTGAAAAGACAGTACATATTTCCATGTATCTTGGGGTAGCATTTTGAGGGGTGAGTTATTTCTACACTGACAAGTGGGTACTGGAAGCAGCAACATTAGGTCTGAGTACAAAATGTAAATCTCTGGCTACACCCCTGGCTTGTGATATAAGAACTACACCAACCTTCTGTCTTAAACAATGATGTCCACACCAAACAAGGATGATCTCCATCTTGGAAAGCTGAAAGGGCCACGCCTACATGAGTCAGCAATTTATAGTACTGGGTTGCTATGACAGTGATTACTGCAATTACTACACATCAGGCTGCATGCAAATTAGCAAATGGCGGCTACTAATTGGTGCAGAGGCCATCACATGCTCATGTGCAAATTCCTACAAAAGCAGGCTGCAATCTCTGCCAACAAACTCAATCACTCTATTGCAGAGACTGACAGAGATAGAGAGAGAGAGAAAAAAGGAAAAAGAAATATTACCAAATTATACAAAGGAAAGGTATGTGACAAATATGTATTTACTGGCATGTAGTAGATGTTATTGAAGAATAGTCTACAATCATAATGTGAAACATTCATATGTGGCAGCAGTACTTCTTTATGCACAGATGTTCTGCTTAACTACTGCTATGGTCAATACTGTGTGTACCTGTGGGCAGTGGGACATACCTGTGAAATGTATAGCTCAGCATTAAATGTCAAAAATCTGATCCATGTTATCTGTGTTCTGTACAGTAGTGTGCCAATGGCTGTTGGGGGGATTAGCGCTGACATTATATAAACATGGGTGTGACAGAACAACACATGCACGATAGTCATATTAAAGTGTAGCTTAGCATTGGCAACTGCTGTAGCAGTCTAGTATGCTTATCTAGCATCTGTTGCCATATATACCCCCCCCCCCAATGTGAGGTCCAGGGACTTACAACAGTGTGGACCATGTGTGTGTGTATGCCACACACATATGGAGAAATATATATGTGTCATATATATTCACATCTGTATATGTGCATAGAGCAAGGGATATATTGCAACTGTTTGCGAAGGGGGAGATATATATATGTTGGTGAAGGTTAGTATGGGCATATTTGTATGTAGGTTTTAGTGTGTGACAAACAAGACAGCATACAGTGCTGGTATATGACATGTGGTGGTTAAACACTGAGGGTGGTTTGTTCAGTTTGTAATGTTGAAGCCAGTAAGGCCTGCTAAAGCTACCTGGGCTGTGAACACCTTCAATGCATTTATCCCAAGACTGTGCGATTGTATTACATTACTGTACACCTTACATCCTTTGTATTATTGATATTCTCACTATGAAAGGTGAAATGTATATGTGCCTATATATATATGTAGACAAATGGATGTGTATATGTATAAATATATATATATATATATATATAGATATATATATGTGTGTGTGTGTGTGTGTGTGTGTATATATATATATATATATATATATATATATATATATATATATATATATATATATATATATATACATATATATACTCATACACACCTACATCTACTTGTTGCAATAGATTCTCTGTACTGTTGACCGACTGTGATGGTCAATATGTTTGTGAATACGTCAAAGATATGTATCTGTGGGATAGCTTAGTGGGAAACTGTTTATGTTATGGTATTATGGGTCCTTGCTTTGATCCTAGCATAAGCTGTGTATTCTGTTGCTAGGCAGAACAAGTACTATTGCATGCAGTGTGATTAAGTCCCTTGGTTTTAACTAGGGTGTGTCATTGGAGGCTAAAGCACTACATCTATGATTATTGATTGGTACAGGTGTTGAATGCAAATCCTGTGTGTACTGTAGTACTAATTGAAGCTCTGGGCCTGTACAGCAAAGTATGGTCTATGTCCACATTGCTTGCATCCACTGTTTTGTGTGGTCCCTATATTCATCACAGATTACATTTCTCAAGATTAAGGTTGTGTAAGTACTGACACACAGTACTGTATAGTACACACTGAAAGCATATCTGGGTTGTCATTCCTTTGTGTCCTGTAATTATGTCTGATGTGTGTGTGGGTATGTCTGTAACATGTCCTTTGACATATGTGTGGTAATGCATATAACTGCGTATCTAGCAACATTCATAGTGTACTACAGCAGTATGCGACCTATATTCCCCATTGTGCACATATTTTGGCCACGGGTCTGGCATTAACAAGTTGTGTGGTATAATAGTAATACATTTACTGGACCTTACACTGATTGTGATGGATGATATATTTCTTTACACATCAGCTTTATGTATATCTGCTGTGGCTAGGTGGTGCATCGTGTTCCATACAGTGTGCCAGATACTCTTGTATAGTCTTATATAGTGATTTTATTTTGTTGCTGTGCAGAACATGGTTCATTAGATAGAGAGTGAGCAAGGCACTTTCAAGCAGTTGTGGGGTGAGCAGTGATGTGGCAGTTACAGTGTTTCACTCTTGGTTAGCTTATAGGTTGCTATATATGGCAGTTCAGTGATATCTTTACTGTATAATGTTAAATGTGCCATATGACTTGCTCAGACATATTTTTGCATTTATGTCTTCCAGGGATCATGGCCCACCACAGGAACCCGAGTTACAGTAGTGCTGAAGATGATATCATTACTAGCAGTATGATTCAGCACTACCGTCCCATGTTTTCACAAACCAGCCAGGACCAGCAGGAGCATACTGCAATGTGGCAAGATCTTGTCCGCAGGGTTAATGAGGTAGGCCTGCATAACCGCACATATGAGCAGATACGCCACCACTGCAGTGATCTTCTCAGACATGTCCGTCAGCATGCCGCTGATGTGCGTAGACAACAGCTTGCAACAGGGGGTGGTGTTAATATCCATCCCCCCCTCACCAGAGTGGAGGAGCTGCTCATGAGCCTGGTGGCACCTGCCCAACAACAACAGCAGCAGACATACACCATGATGGAGGTTGGAGCCACCCAGCAAGCACACATGGAGCATGCAGATAACATGGCATATCTGTAGACTACTGTTATCTGGATTGGTAGATCATGCAGATGTGAAATGTGGAGTGT
This sequence comes from Protopterus annectens, assembly GCF_019279795.1. Classification (NCBI taxonomy): domain Eukaryota; kingdom Metazoa; phylum Chordata; order Ceratodontiformes; family Protopteridae; genus Protopterus; species Protopterus annectens. The sequence goes on from NC_056751.1 coordinate 285,187,909, forward strand.
GTCGTTCAAAGTTGTGGAGCCTGTTGTTGTGCAATACTGATAATTTGGAACATAATCTGTAGCCCTGTAAATGTAAACTGTTGTTGTACTGTAAGATTGCAAACACACAGTAGCAATGCCACAGTTGTGGCCACTGACAAACTGTCTCATCTCTATGTGGGTACCTCTAGGGTGACATCAAGGCAGCGGAGAGATGCTGGTGAGTGTGTTCTACATTTATTATTGTAAATAAAAAGTGCATGTCATAGTTAAGGTGTAGGCCATGTACACATGTACCACACCTACCCATAATGCATGCTGTGCATGTTTGGTGTAAGAGCACGCACATCTCACTAATGTGATTAGCTGCCTCAAACACATGCAATACCCAGACCATCTCAAACAAATGTGGCTAGACTGTAGTGACCACTGGATAGGCACAGTTGATATTCAACATGCACATCACATACACATCTATGTCATACACAGAGCATTTTAACATGCTACACATAAAGGATTCCCAAACACTCTGTAAAGACATACTCCAGTATCCAAAATCTCATCCACACATTACACATAATATACCTGAGGGGTTAAGGCCTATCCTGGGGCATTTAAACACTCTGCAACACACTACACATTCATGTCAGGGAATGTTCCTTATTGGCCTCCTTACAAACTCACGTAACAACTGGTTGTGAAATGGTGAATTTAGCCAAGGTAGTACAGTTCAGGCACAGCATGATTAGTGCTGGTTTGTGAAACATTTGTCGCCTTGAGTGACCACCTGATGCTTCATGATGATGGCCTATGGTACTATACCCCATCCAGTTATTGTAACCACAGTACTACACATAGCTGTCATTGCTACACACCATAATGATGTGTGTGTACACACATATGCACCTCTAAACAGTATGCATACCAATCACCATTTGCACAACTGACACATATATGTCTTGTGATGCTATTGAGTGGCTAGGTCATATGACACACATTGGGTATGTGTAGTCTTTAAATATGCAGTTGTGTTTTAGCATGCCATGTCATGGATGAGACTGGCATGTCCACAATATGATCTACACTCACCATAAGTACTGTACATTGGGTATGTGGCCGAATGGTATTCCATCAATTATCCATGCACCACTGATGATGCTGTGTGAATACTCATCATGCATGTGCTAAAAATGTGTCCACAATTATTTGCTAAAGATACAGAGGCTGTAATCAGCATTGGATACCTATCTGACACACACATACACATCCAGCAATGGTATGTACACCTGTGAGTTATGGTGCACAGTACATCACAGGGTTATGAATACCTGCATAGTAATGTTGTGTCCATGTATGCATTGTGTTCCAGGGGGAGGGCCATCACCTAATAACAAAACACATGCATCAAAGCCATGTATACTGTTAGTAACAAGGACTGACTACACTTGCACTGCATGCTGTTGAGCAACACATGTCCTGCATGCTGACATGTGTGATATGACTGTTTTCCTTGTGATACTGTACCCCACCATCACCTGCTATTGTGTATGTTCTGTGATTGCTGGTGTTGTGTGTGTCTGCTTTCGGGAGGAGTGTAGTTTTGTATGTGTGCATGTGTGCATGTGGTCTGAAGTCATGTTCAGGTCTTAAAGTGTGTTTCCTGCTTTCCTCTCACATGTGGCGAGGTGGGGCTGGTTCAGTGCAGCAGGGAACCTGATGTCACTGATACAGACAGTGATCATGAGGATAGGTGTGTTTGTGCACAGGCAGGTTTGTCAGGGTTTGTTGTTGGGCCACCAATTGACAGTATACAAGTCTCCACCCCATCCATGCACACAGTCATGCTGCCTATACATCCATCATCACCATTGCCCTTAGATGAGGGACATTGTACAGTTGGCACTAGCCAGGACAGTGTGGTATCTATGGCACATGTATCAGGACACAGCAGCCATAGCCAGATGTCTGGAATGGTACCACATAGGCAGATGCCCAGGGGTTCTCGTCAGAGCACTGCTGGTCATCATGCCCCTGGCAGACGTATCACACCTCTTTCTACCACATGCATGTTCCAGGCTGGCACGGAGGCACCAACACGAATGGAGCGGTACACCAGACAGGGGCTAAGGGCACAGAGGGCTCATTACACCTCTGTAAATGACAGTATCCGTGACCTAGCAGGTGCCAAACGTAACTACACTGAAGACATTGATAGACGTTGGGGTGAGACATTGGATGTCCTCCACAATGTCATGTCCATGTGTCAGGACAGTGCGGGATGGTTGTGACATCGATGTGGATGTATGCCAGCAACATCACCAGCTGGAGGTCACAGTAGATGTCCAGTAAGTCATAGCCGCTCCCGTAGTGCCAGTACCAGCCCCAGCAATGTTGGCGGGGCTGTCCATAGACTGTCCTAGCAGACCACGTGCACGTGGCTCTGGCCAGTCCCAGCAGGGACCTGGATTCAGTGGACATGTCAACCTCTTCAGATAGTACCCAATCTGGATTAGTACTTGATACTGTCTGTAGCACCCCTGCCAGGCACAGGTTCCGTATCCGTGGCCAGAGATGGTGATCTGTAAAGCCTGCCAGGTACAGTCTGTAGCTGTCTCACAAATTCCCGTATATGGCAGCCACATGGTGGAACTGTGTGCATGCAGACATACACACATAAACCAGAAACCTAGGACAAACACATACCCACACACATGACATCAACATTGGCCCATAACAGTACTCATGGCTCTCACACACACACTCACACACACATGTCGATTGTATGGCTCGGTGTAGGCCTCTGGCAAACCAACAAATCACCCTGTGCATATGATGAAACCTGTGCCACCTCCTGTCATATGTAACATTGATGCAGGAACAAGCTAACATGGTGCTTATGCACAGGGTGACTTTAATAAAGTATAGCAATGGTTGGATGTATAGCATGTTGTCAGCAGTAAAGTGTAATGATATCCTTGAAGGTGTAGCTGAGCAGGCATGATGCATTAAAGCTGTAATTAGCAATGTTGTATTGTTTTCACCAGTGTTTATTCCAATTGTGTTTTGTTTGCCCATGTGCCACTTGGCTGATGTGTGTAGTTGTGTCAGCATGCGTTATACAGTGGACAGTAATTGTGGGGTGTGTGAAATACACATTTGCAGGTGTCCATTTGTGAACATGGTGGAGGTGCACTGTCTGCATGTACATGCATATTGAACACATGGGCAGGGTGACATGCCCTGTATTGGCCAGTGTTAACACTCCATAGTTTCTATTGGTGGCCAGTATGCATTGTACTACACACATTTTGGAACTTGAGTACGCATGTGTGTGTATGACACGGGTTGACACTGTGCTGTGGGTGATGCTGTTGTTGCTATCTGTCATTGGTTTGCATTACTAAGGTTAACACTGTCCCAGCTGCATAATCCTTTAGTAATGCACACTGTTCACCTACACGGTTGCATGGACCGTGCTATCACAAACACAAGAAATTTTCACTTATACAGTAAAAGTGCATTAGCCTCATGGACCCCTGCCATAAACTAAATATATAATAGAAGGTGTGAAGTTGTACGAAAAAAGAGTTACATACCAAGAAGGGATAACCTCTCTGGTCAGTATTACTGGGAAAATACAAGCCCTCATTAAACATACAAGCTAAGCTTCAAAATACAAAATGGCAAGGATTCCAAAGACAACACTAAAGCTTTCTTTAGTGTTGTTTATAATCCACAGAGGAAATCTCAGATTGGGTCACAGTTAATGTAAATGGTCACAAAGTACACTTATCTGATTGACATTACCAATTTCTTGTCAGACAGTTTGAATGTGGATTTCACCACCCTGTCATTACACAAGGGCCACATTTCCAGACCTGAAGTATGCAAAACCTGATGATTCACAGACACTCTAGTTAAAACATCTCTTTACCAAAGTCCAAACCACAGTGGCAATGATACTGGACAGTGTCCCTGGCTGTGTCATACACAAGCTGACATATGAAGTCACCACTCACGTAAACACTCTGTCCAGATGCAGCCTGTATACAGGTTACATACTTGTGGAATGACGCACGGTAATGGTGTTCACAGTCCATAAGGGTTGAGCTACAACGTCTTCTTCTTCTTCTCCTTTCGGATGCTCCCATTAGGGGTCGCCACAGTAGATCATCTGTTAACATTTCTTCCTGCCGTCTGCATCTTGCGCTGTCCCACCATCCACCTGCATGTCCTCTCTCACCACAGCCATAAACCTCATCTTAGGCATTCCTCTTTTCCTGTTACCTGGCGGCTTCATCCTTAGCATCTATTTCACAATATACTCTGCATCCCTCCTCAGCACATGTACAAACCAACTTAATCCTGCCTATCTGGCTTGGTCTACTAACCTTCAAACCTGGGCTGACCCTCTAATATACTTATTCCGAATCCTGTCCACCCTTGTCACACCCAGTGCAAATGTTAACACAAATTGATTAAGGGTAGAACTACAACAGATCCTGGATACTCTCACCCTATAAGCCAGACAAATGTTATCTGGAAGGCTATGGAGCACAGCATTATGGAACTCATTAACAGAGACATTATGAACCTGCAAACACTGCACCATACCCACTTAGGTTCAGTAAAGGCCAGATCATGGCTCCTACACCTAGTAGACATCAAGCCAGTTAACAAGGCTATAGGTGAGGGAGGGGAGGTCCACACATCCAGGCTATAGCTCACCAGCAATTCATACCCATCCCACATTCTGGTATTATACATAACCTCAACAGACTGACCATAAACGATTGTTAGATGATGGATTGACAACTGACGCACAGATGTAGGACACACAGTAACATTTGCAGCCTCCATGTACAATTCTATGCCAGTAACAAGTGGTATTCACCTGCACTCAGTCCTGGGACCACTCCTGTTTTGCATATAGCTTTCTTAGGTACAAGCAAACACAGTATGGGTATGTCTGCCCACATTTGATGAAAATGCATACTGTGGGCTATACTTTATTCTCCAGATGACACACACATCCTCCAAAAGGGTATCATAGAGACAGATACCTGGTGTCAAACTCATGCTGTAAAGCTATAAGCCAAAGAAAGCATAGTTATCCACTTTTAGAAAACAAAGTATCCCCAGAGTACCACATAAGTAGTAGTCTCCAAAATGTGGAACAGGTACTAATGTATACATAGAGCCATGTGTTTAGTCATCTCTTCTTCAATAATCACATTACCAAAGGGTTTTGGAAATCCCTCTGTGGAGCACATAACAATAAAGGGTTTGCATGCAGATCCACAGAGGTTGTTGCACACCTATAATGATTAGTCATTTTTGCCAGACTTTGCTTGCTTTGGAACAGGATTCAAATATACCTCAAGCATAAACCCTCACTCACACTCTTCAATAGAAACCATGATGAGTGGATGTGAAACAGAAGACATAGTCCAGGGATCACTGCAGTGGCTAAGCTTGTCACAAGCATACAGAAGTGACCTAAGGTCTGGAAAGTGCCAGCACGCTCTTGCAAAGATAACAGATGCTTTCAAAGAGAAAGCAGAGTACCCACCTATGAAATAATTGAGGTCACATGTATGTATATGGCTTTGCCCCACAGCTACCTTACATGTGTAATGCACATACAGTTGTCATTGTGATATGTCATACAATAGAAAAATCAAAACCCACTCCACATTGACCTACGGTGTCACACACCTGGAACACACACACACACAGTCAGCAAGTGCGAGATTCAAACTCCTTCCTAACTACATTATGATACTACAGCAGTACGCATTTACACAACATGCTATACACGTTACTGGGATTTCACTTTTCCACAGGTATATTTGTAGGATGGTGACATCATCAGACTTGACAAAGATGAGTATACCACTTTTAAGGGATGTGAGTAGTTTCCAAAAAGGTTGCTCCTCCCTAGGGAGATACACACACACACACACACACACACACACACACACACACACACACACACACACACACACACACACACACACACACACACTTGGCAAGTGCAGGATTCAAACCCCTACCTAACTACATTACAATACTACAGCAGTATGCATTTACACAACGTGCTGCACATTACTGGGATTTTACCTTTCCACAGGTATATTTGTAGGATGGTAACATCATCTGACTTGACAAAGATGAGTATACCACTTTTAAGGGGTGTGAGTAGTCTTCAAAAAGGTTGCTCCTCCCAGGGAGACACACACAGTTGGCAAGTGCAGGATTCAAACCCCTACCTAACTACATTATGGTACTACAGCAGTATGCATTTACACGACGTGCTATACACATTACTGGGATTTCACCTTTCCACAGGTATATTTGTAGGATGGTGAAATCATCAGACTTGACAAAGATGAGTATACCACTTTTAAGGGGTGTGAGTAGTCTCCAGAAAGGTTGCTCTCTCCCCAGTGAGAGACAGCAAGTGCGGGGTTCTTAATCCAAACTAAGTACGTCTTTACACTTCAGCAAGTAATATGGAGTTAGGTGCAATACAGACATTACTTGCTGACAGATTGCCCAAAGGTTTTTTTCACATTTGCTAACCTCAGCAGGCTTATCATACTAGGTGTATTGTGAGTGTATTGTATGCATAGGCCATGACCATATCATATATGGGTTGATGCACCACATGCTGGCACACACAGGGTCAAACTGGTGGCTAAGCTCTGTCAACCCAATACTGGACAATACAGTGAAGAGGAGTAGGATCATACAACCACAACACCAAGAGTCTCACATAGACCTACAATATAAGCACCAGCAAAACACACAAATAAATACACATTACCATACTCGGAGAATACAAATATTAATCTGAAAAAGAGAGAATGTCCTCCTAAGCAGACAAGCAAGCAACATGCACCTCCAAGCACATGCCAGAAAACACATAATACACCAAAGCAGTGTGCCTCACAACAGGCCCTAAGGCAAAACAACATACCCAACACACTAGTAATAGGTGACTCCGTAGTCCGGCACACAGATGCTCCACTCACTCAGCTGGACAAAGGGAAGGTTACTGTCAGTTGTCTGTCAGGTGCTATGATCCGCCACATAACACAAGCACATCACTCCAGAACAGGTACATATATGACGTGTTCTTTGTACATGTCAGTGTGAATGATCTGAGACATATCTCCCAGGACGACATGACAAGAGATATATAGTAGCTCTATGATCATGTAGCCCAGGCTGGTATGACCCTGACCTTGAGTAGCATCTTACCTTCATCTACAGGATACTGCAATATAACAGAAAGATGATAAACTTCAACAATTGGCTGAGCTTCTGCTGTCATTCAAAGGGGGATCCAGTCTCTGTTTGCCTCTGATGACATGATAGAAAAGCCTCGTTACTTCGCTAGAGATGGTTTGCACCTGTCACCCCTATGCTTCTGAATACTGGCCAAGGCTCTTGCTGTCCCCATATTACCTTTTTTAGGCAAGGCTCAAAGTTTCATAGGTAGGTACTAGGCTATCAGCCCTGGGGCCTATACAAGCCCAGCCAAAAAGGTACCCTGGGTTTTGCCACCCAAGAAATGTATTTTCCTGTGCCACTGTCGAGCAGAGACACAGAAGTGATTCCCGGAGTGAATTTCCAATTTCCCATCCAGTCATCAAGATTTTTCTTGAAGAGAGCTAATGAGGAGCTTTGTTTGATATAGATAGGTAGTTTATTCCAGAGTATGGGAAGTCTCTGGGACAGGAATCTATCCCTCCTGCATGTTCTGTTTATTGTGGTGACAAGGTTTATGTCCCTAGAGCGTGTAGCTCGGAGGGATTGGGATTTCTTTAAGTGGAGCATGTCCAACAGCTCTGGGTTTGACATAGCTTTGTATGTTAGGCAGAGATCACCTCTGAGTAGGCGATATGCGACAGAGTAAAGCTGGAGTTTTTTGAGATGGTCTGTACATGTGTTTGAGGCCAGTAATCCTCTTTGTGAGGTATTTCTGCGGCCTTTCCAGTTGTTGTAGATGTCTTGTGAGGTACATACCAAAAGGGGAGTTGTACACTATAATGGATCTAACGAGTGATGAGCAGAGGGGTACAATGACCTCTTTTTTTCTGCATGAGAAACCTTTTGTGATGAGGTGTGCCACATAGAAGGATTTCCTGACTACTGTGGCGATGTGATTATCAAAGGAGAGACTACTGCCCACCTGTGTCCCAAGGGCTCTTATCACACTTTCAGTGTTAAGTATACTACCGCCTATGTTGTAGTTCATGGGTACAGAGTTTTTACCAAAGGGGATGGCAGTGCACTTTTTGGCACTGAGCTTGAGGCCATGGCTTTGACACCAGGCATCTGTCTCAGTGAGGCCCTTTTGTAGGATGTCCACATCGTTAGTAGTTTCGATTATGGCTCCTAGTTTGCAGTCATCTGCAAACTTCATTAGCCAAAGACCTTCTGTGTTAGCCTGTACTTCAGAGAAGTAGATACCAAACAGGACAGGACCCAGGACTGAACCCTGTGGTACTCCACTTGTCACTGGTCTGAAGTCGGATTTGGAGTCTGCTACTTTCACAGTGTGGGTTCTTTCAGTGAGCCAGTTGGCAACCCATCTTGTGACATAGGGATTTATACCTAGTTTAGTGAGTTTATCTATAATTCCAGAGTGGGGGATGGTGTTGAAAGCCTTTGCAAGATCTAGATAGGCTGTGTGAACCACCTTACCCTTGTCTGCGGCTTTGGTGACTGCTTCAAAGAAGTCTATCAGGTTTAGGAGGCATGATCTGCCTTTTACAAATCCAAACTGGGTAGGGTCCAGAGTTTGGAGATTACCAATGTCTTTGTTTATGAGTTCCACGATGATACGTTCCATGGCCTTGCAGCTCAGGCTCATCAGGCTAATGGGGTGCTAATTCCTGGGGTCTGTGGTGGCTCCCCCCTTGTGTAGTGGGATAACCGACAATGTTAAGTTGTCATTTTCGCCTTCATTTTTGCTGGATGGGTTCGGAGCCGATCCTCGGCTCCGACTCGGCCTATACTATAGCTCGAGAGCTATTTTTACCGGCTTGAGGCAGCCCTATATCCCACAATACCATGTGCTAACTCCCCAGATCTCGTTTGCCGCTTCACTGCGAGGTTGCGTTTTTACCGGCTCAGGTCCGTTAAGAACTTTTTGTGTAGTTTTTTAGGTATAACATTAGATTTCCCTATCTAATTATATTCCCCACTGTATTACCTAATCCTTAAATCTTATTAGCTAAAAATTTGTAAAGCTCTTCCCCCCCTTTTAGTCAAACTTATAGACGGGCCTTCGGGCCTTAGCTCTTCTATAGTTTTTCCTATAGTTCCATTTTTTTAGTGTGTGTGTGAGTCAGTCCTTTAACTTCTCCCCTTCTGTTAGAGTTTGAGTGTGAGTGCTGACTGTGTTGACTCTTAGTGTCCACTATAATGTCTAAAGACACTAAGATTTCAGGACTCAAGAAGTGTGACTCGTGCTGTCAGAAGATGTCTCTGACAGACGGTCACACTTCTTGTGTTTATTGTGTAGGACCCTTGCACCTGCAGGACTCCTGTTCCGTGTGTCACGGATTTAGTTTAAGAGTCCTGCAGGAGCGTCGTAATAAGTTGATTTTGAGGGGCTTATTGAAGCCCGACGACTCCCCGTCTAAGTCTGGCTCGGGGAAGTCGCCCAAGCCCGCCAAACCCTCAGCTCCAGCTTCTGAGTCGACGGCTGGTGGAACCGAAAGTGCTCCGACATCGGCTCTGGCCGGATCCGATGCGAGTAAGACTTTGCCCGCTCTGAAACCCTTTTCTGAGCCGACAACAGCATGCAAGCGCTCTAGATCGCCCTCAGTAGAGTCCGTTCGATCGGCTCCAGCATCGCCCTTACTGTCGGAGCGGAGTCATAGGACTCATTCTTCCAGGTCTTCCAGGCTGTCCGACCATGATATTGAGAGGGTGGTCAGTAGACTCCTCAAGTCCCAGGCACTGGCCCAAATAATCCAAAGCCCATCTCATCAGACTGTGGCTCCTCGGTACCACTTTCGATTCCTCCTCCGACACTTCAGTTGAGTTTGGAGCCGGAGTTTGTCAGAACCGGGACCTTGCCCATGTCAGAGCCGATACTACCACTTTCTGCTCTGACGTCGTTGGCTCCGACCTCTTCATTGGTGCCGTCCGTGGAGAGGTTCGGGCGCCGAGACTCCATCATCAGCTCTGAGGGGGCGAGTGGCATCGGACCCTTGTCCGACCCCGTTCTCCCTCTCGGAGCATTGGCTCTGGTTAGTTCGGCCCTGACATGATTCTCAGAGCCTTCTCTGTCGGCACCGGGGGCGGTCCTGGTATCCTCGGAGCCAGGGTTGTCTTCGGTGCTTGATAGGGGAGCCTTTGAGGTGATGAGGAGCGTGCTGGATCCGGTGTCCGCTCCAAGGTTGGTTCCTTCAGCTCCTCCCTCTACAGTGCCTGTTACGGTCTCTGGTCATCCTCTTGCAACTGATAGCAGAGATCCAAAGCGCAGGGTACCCACTTTGGGTGTCTCTACCTCATCCGAGGCCTCCCCTGAAGTTTCAGGGGAACCCCCTAGGAAAAGAAAGTGCAAGAGGAAGCACATGGACTCCCCCGAGTCTCTCACTTCGGACACCGACTTGGATGAGTCGGAGGGTTCCTCGAGATCCCCCTCTGAGGATGTCTCCTTTTCAGACATCCTAGAGATCCTAAAACAGAGGGGGAATTGGTCCACCCTCAAACCCTCCGAGGATGAGTCGGTTTACCTTGATGCTTTTGGGTCTCGCCCTTCCACCTCCTGGGTGTCCTCTCCTTTCGATCCACTGATGGAAGTAGTGGCCAGAAAGGCGTGGGCAGCTCCTGACTCGATGGAACCTACCCCTAGGAGGCCTAAATTTATATCTGCTCCGGTAGACAAACCATTTCTTACCAAGGGTGTCTCGGTAGATGCTATGGTGGTAGCAGCCGCCACTAAGAAGGAATTAGCTGATCCTTCTGTACCTGTTCATCCTCCTAACAAAGACTCTAGGACTATGGACAGGTATGGTAAGCGGACATTTGCTTCAGCGACCTTTGCCATGCGGTCGCTGAACTATTTATGTCATTTCACCCGCCTTCAGAGAGATTTGCTCAAAGAAATGGGTGAAACCATACAGGATCCTTCTGCTGCGGGGTATCAGGACAAGATTAACTCCCAGCTGGCTACCCTGAATTCCATTGCCAACTCCTCCATGCGGCTTATCTCTTATGCAGCCGATGGAGCGAGTAGGGCCGCAGGCACAGGTGTTGCATTGAGACGTCATGCCTGGATGCGACTCTGTAATTTTGCTGATCCCTTCAAGGCGTCCTTCACCAACACCCCCTTTGATGGTTCAGAGTTGTTTGGACCTCAGGTGAAGACTACCCTCACCAGGTGCGAGCAAGTTGGTAAGACTCTCTCTGCCGTGGGAGTCCACTTTCCACACCATCTAGACCATACCCTAAAGGTCAGAAGGGTGGAAAGATGTGGTTCCGCAAACCACAGGGAGTCGTGCCTGCCACACGTGGTGCACTTCCCCCCAGAGGCAGAGGGGGGAATATTAATAGACGCCGCCCCAGGGGCAGAGGGGGTCCACAGAACCAGGGTTCCAGGGAGTCCTTCCCTGACCAACCCTTTCAGCATCCCTGAAAAGCTGCCCGACTGTCCACCTTCGGAGGCAGTCGGGGGAAGATTATCGCTGTACCCAGAAGCCTGGCAATCCCTCTCTCAAGACAAATGAGTACAGTCGATCATATCCGAGGGTTACAAAATCTCCTTCATTTCCCCTCCAATTCAATCGCCGAGACCCCTCCCAGACATACCACCCACACAAAGGGGTCAGGCACAGCTAGAGATAAAAAAAGCTGTTAGAAAAAAAAGAGTCATCCAGGCAGTCCCAGCAGACCAGCTAGGATCTGGAATTTACTCCAGGTTCTTTTTGGTAGCAAAAAAGACAGGAGATTGGAGACCCACTTTGGACCTCAGCAGACTGAACAAGTCTGTGCAGAAGACAAAATTTCGGATGGTAACGCTGCAGTCCATTCTGCCCTTCTTGGGCAGAGACAACTGGATGTGCTCGTTAGACCTTCAGGACGCGTACTATCATGTAAAGATACACAGGCGCTCCAGGAGGTTTCTCCGCTTCCGGCTGGGAGCCAGTCATTTCCAATTCAGAGCCCTGCCCTTTGGTCTCACCACAGCCCCCCGGGTGTTCACCAAATGTTTGGCAGTGGTCACGGCTCATCTGAGACAAAAAGGATTCCAGGTGTTTCCATATTTAGACGACTGGCTCATTACCGCTACCACCAAGCAGCATCTTATCATAGCCAGGGATTACACCATTCGCCTTTGCAACAAACTAGGTATTTCCATAAATTTCGCAAAATCCTCCTTGTCACCTTGTCAATGTATAAACTTTATAGGCGCCGTGTTAAACACCACAGAAATGTCTGCAACATTACCACCTCAGAGAGTGACAGACATACGGCGGAATGTTCAGCTTCTGTTTCAGTCCAACAGAATTCAAGTCAAGTTAGTACTGAAAACATTAGGCCTCATGGCAGCGGCGATTATCCTTCTCCCCTTAGCCCACTTCCACATGAGAATTCTCCAATGGATGCTTTTTTCTCAGTGGTCCTTTCAATGGCTCCCAATGACTCACTACATTCTGATAACCCCAACTTGCAAAAAACACCTCTCCTGGTGGATGGTCTCCCCTCAACTTCTTCAGGGCAGACCTTTTGTTCTTCACCCTCCAGTTGCCACGGTAACAACGGATGCCTCTCTGATCGGGTGGGGGGGGCACTATCAGGGCGGGACTGTCCAGGGCACATGGCAACAATTAGAATGCCACCTGCACATAAATGTCCTGGAGATGAGAGCAGTGCTTTTATCGTTGCAAGCCCTTCAGAACTCTCTTCCCACGGGGACTATAGCAGTTCAAACGGACAATATGTCTGTAGTGTGGTACATAAACAAGCAGGGTGGAACAAAGTCCTACCCCCTATGTCGAGAAGCACTCAGACTTTGGCAGTGGGCAATCTCCTCTCAGCGGTTTCTGATAGCAACGCACATCCCCGGGAGGTCCAACGTCATAGCAGACAGACTGAGCAGAACAATTCTCATGCCTCACGAGTGGTCTATAAATCAAGCGGTAGCAGAGAGAATTTTCCAGAAGTGGGGCCAGCCTTGCTGCGACCTTTTCGCAACACCTCAAAACAGCAAGTGCCTCGACTTCTTCACACTCTTCCCTCTACCAGGCCATCCCCCCAGAGACGCTCTTGTCCACGATTGGCCTCGGGGTCTTCTATACGCTTTTCCCCCTTTTCCGTTGATTCCGCAGTTAATTCAGAAAGCAACCACATTGAGATCCAAAATGATCCTCATTGCCCCGTACTGGCCTCGACAAGTATGGTTTCCGTTCCTGCACCGTCATCTACTGGAACAGCCCTGGCATCTGGAACCATTTCCAGACCTTTTGACCCATCTGACGGGCAAGTTGCACTAGTCTCTTCACTCCCTCAACCTCACAGCTTGGTTGCTCCACTTCCAACCTTAGCCAGGCTTCCCTTTATTTCTCTTCCTGTCCGTGATATCATTCTTGCCTCCCATAAGTCCAATACTAGGAAGACTTATGCGAGTAAATGGAAGCGTTTTTCGTTTTGGGCAGAAGCTAGGTCTTTAGATCCTTTTAATGCACCAATTCATAAAGTTCTAGATTTTTTAGCGGAGCTTTTTCATTCAGGGTCGTCGTCGGCCACTATCAAAGTACAACTAGCGGCCATTGCCAACTTTCATGTAGGGCTCTCGGAAACCAATATTATGTCACATAAGCTCTGTAAAGCTTTCCTCAAGGGCATCTTCTTGCTCAGACCTCCCATTAAGGATCCTCCTCCACAACGGGATCTAAATTTAGTGTTAACTTCATTAATTCTCCCTCCCTTTGAGCCTGCAGCATCTTGTTCCCTCAAGCTTCTCTCTTGGAAAACTCTGTTTTTGGTGGCTATAACATCTGCCAGAAGGGTGTCGGAACTTCAGGCCTTGTCTGTCCGTCCCCCTTATTTGGTTTTTCATAAAGACAGGGTAGCTCTCAGAACGAATCCTTCCTTCCTACCAAAAGTCTTGTCTGAATCAAATCTGAACCACACTATTGACTTGCCTGTTTTCTTCCCAAATTATTCAAATAGGGCTGAACAGAAACTACATTCCTTGGATGTTCATCGTCAACTGCGGTATTATCTAGACAGGACAAAACAATTCAGAAAGTCAGAACAACTCTTCCTCTCTTATGCTGAAGGAAAGAAAGGACTTCCGGTATCAAAGGTAACTCTTTCCAGATGGTTAGCATCCATCATTACCTTTGTCTACGAGTTGAGACACAAGACCTAAGGCTCATTCAACCAGGGCACTATCAACCTCAACAGCCTTTCAATCAAGGCTACCATTAGATGCCATTTGTGCAGCTGCTACATGGGCTTCTCAACATACTTTTGTTACCCATTACAAACTTGATATAGCCTCCAGAAATAGAGCTGACTTTGGTTCCACCATATTCAGGAGTCTGTTTCGTTGAGCCACCCAGGACCAAGGTGCTAGGGACGCTGTCCCATCCAGCAAGAATGAAGGCGAGAATGACAACTTAACATTAAGAAGTTATGTACCTACCATAACATTCCATGTTAGTTGTCTTCTTCTCGCCTTCTTTCTTGCGTCCCTCCCTCCTGCCCCCTAGCCTGGACAGACTTGAAGGTCTCTGAGTCCTTTCCATTTCATGATACATAGTTATCCAGGGTTATCCGTATCATGAGTATTACCAGCAGGAAGACCATATCTTTCTATAAAGGCTTATTTTTTGGTAACAATAAAACTATACTATGTGTTAGCTGCCAACGAGATCTGGAGAGTTAGCGCATGGTATTGTGGGATACAGGGCTGCCTCGAGCCGGTAAAAATAGCTCTCGAGCTATAGTATAGGCCGAGTCGGAGCTGAGGATCGGCTCTGAACCCATCCAGCAAGAAAGAAGGCGAGAAGAAGACAACTAACATGGAACGTTATGGTAGGTACATAACTTCTTATTGTGTGCCATTCAGCAGGCACAAAGCCTGAGGTGAGGCTATGACTGAACATGGTACTTAGGTGTGGTGCCAGTTTGTTCTGTAGTTCGTGTAGAATGCAGCCTGAGATGTTGTCTGGTCCCATGGATGCTGTGTTCCTGGCTTTGGAGAGTGTGGTTTTTACCTGTGCAGCCGTGATTACAGGAACTTTGCATTCTTCTGTTATAGAGATGGCCTCTTTAATGGGTGAGAGGGGGTAAAGTTAGCACTGAACCTATCTTCCAGGATGTTGGCAGTATCAGTTGGGGCTGTATATTTAGTGCCATTGTGCTGTAACTCAAGCAGATCTGAGTGTTGCCATTGAGATTCTTGACATAGTGGCGTCCCACAGAGTTCTGTCCTGGGACCACTCTTGTTCGGTATATACTTTTCCGAGGTACAGGCAAACGTGGGAGGACTATGGCTCACCAAGTTCGCAGATGACTGCAAACTGGGCGCCATAATCAACTCTCCAGCTGACACAAACATCCTTCAAAAAGGTCTCACAGAGACAGATAACTGGTGCCAGCACCATGGTTTAAAGCTAAATGCCAAAAAATGTATAGTCATACCCTTTGGCAAAAACAATGTGCCCACAAATTACCACATAGGCGGAAACCCATTAAGTACAGAGAAAGTTATTAGGGACCTGGGGACCTAAGTTGATAGCAATCTCTCCTTTGAAAACCACATTGCCAAAGTGGTTAGAAAGACCTTCTACATAGCCCACCTCATCACGAAGGGTTTCACATCTAGATCAAGAGAGGTAATCGTGCCTTTATTCATCCCTCATCAGGCCCATCATAGAATACAATGCCCCTTTTGGGATGTACCTTACCTGACACCTGCAGCAATTAGAAAGACCCCAAAAGTATCTCACCAAGAGGATCAAGGGTCTCAAACAGATGCCATATGCTGCTCGGTTAAAAACTCCAGCTCTACTCAGTTGCATACCGTCTACTTGAGGCGATCTATGCCTGACATACAAAGCTATGTCAAATCCAGAATTAATGGACATGCTCCACCTCAGTAAATCTAAATCCCTTAGAGCCACACGCTCAAGGGACTTGAACCTCAGCACAGAAATAAATAGAACTTGCTGGAGGGACAGGTTCATAACCCAGAGGCTCCCTTCGCTCTGGAATAGAATTCCAGTTCATGTGAGGCAGAGCACCTCACTGAATCTCTTCAAGAGGAATCTCGATAAGTGGATGGGGGATCATAGGTTTGTCCCAGGGATTACTCCCGTGTCACTATTAGACAGAGGCACAGTAAACTAAACCTTAAAAAGGGCACAGTATACTCAAATCAAGGGGTGGCATAAGCCATACAGAATCGGGCTAGGCTTATAATTGCCCCAGGGCAGATAGCCTAGTATGAACCTATGAACCTATGAACATAGCTATAGAATGCTTTGTGGTTGTCTTTAGAATCAGTAGCGATTTTGTTTTCGTAACTAGCTTTGGAGGATTTTATCAGGGATCGCAGCTTCTTACTGAGGCTGACCAGGGAGCTCCTCCACTCATGGGATTTTACTCTCTTTTGCAACAGTTTCTTCCTTCTGTTGTACAGTTTGTTTATGGCAGGGGACCACCAGATTAGCTTCCTTTTTTGGAAGATAGCGTGATCCATGCACTCATGTAAGTGCTTATAAAGTGCAATTGTGTAGGATTCAGTAATAGTAACTGTATTGTCCATCTGCGTGGGTGTCATGAAGTTCACCACTTCTGTCTTAAGAAGCATGAAGTTGGCTTTGGAGAAATATTTTAACATGGTTTCCTTAATGGGGTGTAGGGGCAGAATGTGGATATGTAGGGTAATTAGCTTATGGTCGGATTGGACCAATGAGGGATTGACTTCAGGTGTGGAACACCGGTCCCACAGGACAAACCAAACCCTGTAACCAACACAAATAACCACAAAGTGAGCTAAATGCTACTCATTGCCAGAAGTCTCAGCCTCCAAATGCACACACTCGAGGCACTTCTCAGTATGGAGAATATTGATATCTGTGCAGTAACAGAAACTTAGTTCAAGGCTCCAGAGAGCACACCAGCACTAACATGATACTACTCATTCCATACCTTCCAGCATCAGAACCTGGATCATAGCACATAGGGTGGGGATGTATCCATATTCATCAAGGATACCTGCACCTCTCTCTACATCCTCTCTACAGGATATGTACCCATAGAATGTTGCACAGCAATGTTCTTCCCACTCCACAGGGGTGGGGCCACAAAAGACCCTTGGCATTCCCGCTCTATGAGCCTGACGAGTCTGATCTGCAAGGCAATGGAGCCAATCATAATGGAAGTCAACAGTAAAGACATTGGGAACGTTTACAAAGTTGAGCACACCCAGTTTGGCTTCATCAAATGCAGATCATGCCTCCTGAACTGGGTGGATTTCTTTGAGACAGTTACCCAGGCTACAGATGATTGAAAGGAGCTCCACACAGCCTACCTATACCTCGCTAAGGCCTTTGACATCATTCCCCAGTCAAGTATCATAGATGAACTCACCAACCTGGGCATAAATCCATACATCACAAGATGGATTGCAAACTGGCTCACAGATAGATCCCACAAATTAAGAGTTGCTGGCTACATGTCAGACTCTAAACCAGTAACAACTGGTGTCCCCCAGGGTTCAATCCTGGGGCCCCTCCTGTTTGGTATAGACTTCTCAGAAGTACATGCCAACACAGGAGGGTTGTGGTTGACTAAGTTTGCTGGGAACTGTAAAGTGTTTGCCATAACAGATTCACTGGATGACACAAATATTCTCCAGAAGGGACTCCATGAGACAGATGTGTGGTGTCAGAATCATGGCCTCAAGCTCAATGTGAAAGAATGCATAGTAATCCCCTTTGGGGAAAACAAAGTACCCACAAACTACCACATAGGTGTTACGCCCTAAAAACTGACAAGGTAATAAGGGATCTGGGGACACAAGTAGATAGTCATCTTTCCTTTGACAACCATGTTGCCAAAGTGATTAGGAAATCCTATGTGGCCCACCTAATCAACAAAGGTTTGCATCAGGATCAAAAGAAGTAGTGGTGGCCCTCTACTCTTAAGTCATCAGATCAGACCCATCATTGAGTACAATGCACCATTTTGGATGTACTCGACTAAGCATATCCAGCAGCTGGAGACCACAGAGGTACCTCACCAAGAGGATTACTGGCCTCAAACAGTTGTGTTATGCAACACAACTGGTAAAACTAAATCTGTTCTCCGTTGCGTACCACCTACTCAGAGGCACACTCTGCCTAACGTACAGAGCCATGTCCAACACATAACTGTTGAACATCCTCCATCTAAGGATAACAAAATTGAGTCACATTACACACTCCAGGGATATGAACCTCATCACAACAATGAATACAACATGCTGCTGGGATAGAGTACCATCCCAGAGACTTGACTTACTGTGGAACAGAGTCCCAATGTACATCAAACAGAGCCCCTCACTGACACTCTTCAATAGGAACCTTGATGAGTAGATGGGAAACAGACAATTCACGCCAGGCATCACATCATCAGCCCCACTAGAAAGGGGCTTAGGGTACTAACTATTAGAACTAGGACTTAGGAGACTAAGCAATGGGGTGGTGAAAGCTGCACAACTTGCCTAGGCTAATATATGTCTTCATGAAGATAGTCTACTACATACCTAGGAACCTATGTGACAGGTACATGTCTACAGATAATAGATGTGTACTTCAATGTACAGTCATGTTGTACAGCAGGCACATGCACCACATACACTGTAATGCTTACAGATACTGGTGGTTATTATGTACAGTGGGTGAGATGTGCACCTCATGTCTTTTGTGCCATTGGGATGTGTGCTGGGTGGGACAGTCCTGGATGGCTCCCTGTCATGGTCACCCTCTTACACAAATCTCTGCCCATCCATATTTGGCTTATTATACTGTGTTCCCCCTACATATATAGGTACATAGGTAGGTAATAGGCTATCTGCCTGAAGGCATATATTAGCATGGCCAGAGTGTGCAGCTATCACCATACATGGGATTAGTTCCCTATGCCTCTGTGTAGTAGAGCTGATGAAGTGATCCATGGTGTGACAGTTCAGTTTCACATACACTCATCAAGGCTCCTCTGGTAGAGTGTCAGTGAGGGACTCAGCTTAATGTAGGTTGGGAGCCTGTTCCAAAGCAAGGGAAGTCTGTGAGTTAGTACTGTATCCCTCCAACATGTTCTATTTATTGTTGTGATGATTATATCCCTAGAGCATGTGGCACAGTGAGCTTGGGTTTACTTCAGATAGAGCATGTACATCAGTTCTGCATTGGACATTGACCTGTCTGTTGGGCAGAGATCACCTGAGTAGACAGTATGCAACAGAGTACAGATTGAGTTACTTCAGTCTTGTTGCATGGGGCAACTGTTTGAGGCCAGTAGTCCTCTTGTTGAGGTACTTCAGTGGTCTTTCCAGCTGCTGAAGGTGCCTAGTCAGATTCATCGCAAGTG
This sequence comes from Protopterus annectens, assembly GCF_019279795.1. Taxonomy (NCBI): domain Eukaryota; kingdom Metazoa; phylum Chordata; order Ceratodontiformes; family Protopteridae; genus Protopterus; species Protopterus annectens. The sequence continues at coordinate 285,207,499 of NC_056751.1, forward strand.
TGTCGTGGTACTCTCTAATGGGTCTGATGACTGATGAGTATCTTTTGAATCCTTTGACCTACATGCAAAGACTTTGGCAATTTGTGGGAATACATAGCATGATTTTCTAACCACTTTGTGAATGTGTTTCTGAAAGTAGAGATGACTATCCACATGTGTCCAGAGATCCCTTATTATTACCTCCATATTTAGGGTGTTGGCACCTATGTGGTATTTGTATGACTGTAGCTCGAGGACATAACTTTGACACCACATCTGTCTGACTGAGACCCTTTTTAAGGATGTCTCTCTTGTCCCAAAGATCGATTATGACAACCTTTTTGCAGTCATCCACAAACTTTGCTAACCATAGCCCTCGTGTGTTTGACTGTATTTCTGAATAGTATACACCAGACAGGAGGGGTCCCAGGACTGAGCCATGGGGGACAGCAGTTGTTACCAGCTTACAGTCCAACAGGGAGACCACAATTCTTACCTTGTGGGATCTGTCTGTGCCCCAGTTGGCAATCCATCAGATGACATACGTGTTTATGCACAGATTGTTGATTTTGTGGATACGACATGTGTGTGGGATGTTGGAAAAGGGCTTTTCAAGGTCTATGTAGGCCGTGTGGAGCTCATTTCATTGATGTATGTCCTGGGTGACTGCCTTGAAAACTGTCTAGCAGGTTTAGGGACCATAATTTGCCCCTGACCAAACCAAAATGGGTAGGGTTGGGTGTTTGTAGGCTCCCAATAGCTCTGTTTATGAGTTCCATAATGATGAACTCCATGGCCTTGCAGATCAGGCTTACTAGGCTTATAAGACAATAGTTCCCATGGTCTGTTGTGCACCAACACTTGTGGAGTGTGCCAAACGTTGCTGTAACCCAGTCAACAGTTTCATATCCTGTACAGAGGGTGTGTCTCAACAGACTGTTCAGGTGCACCGTCTGTTTGTTTTGGAGTTCAAATATGGCACAGCCAGGGACACCATGTCATCCCATAGACACCATGTTTTTAGGTTTGGATAGAGTTGTTTAACCATTGTATATGTGATTTCTGGCTTTTCACAATCTCCAGGTATGGTAATGGGTCCTTTTGTCAGTGAGAGGGGGGTAAATATGTATGAACCTGTCTGACAAGATGTTGGCAATGTCAGTCATGTACATGTATTCATTTACACTTTGCACTGACTCAGAACATATATGAGTTTACATTGATATTTATGACATAGCTAAAGAAAGCTTCATGGTTCTCTATGGATTCTTTGGCAATATTTTTGACAGAACATGGCTTGGATAATGTTAGGAGTGCTCATTGTTTCTTGATGATACTGATCGGACATTTATTGATCTTCTTTGGATTTTCACTTTCTTTGAACAACTTAAGTACTTGTATTACATAGTTTGATTATGACAGGGGTCCAATATATTATATGGGTCTGTTTTCATATCACTGTGTGCGCAAGGCAGGATTGGTGAATAGTGACATGTGTCTGGAGTAAGAACTGCAACTGCCAGATATGTGTGGCCCACTGCTGTACTCAAACATGGCCTAAGTGTGTGAGCATGCTCAGTATGACCTTTCCGTATGTTGTTGACTGAAATTTGCTTTGTTTGTGTGTGAGCATGCCCAGTATGACCTTTCAGTATGTTGACTGACATTTGCTTCGTTTGTTTAAGTGTGTGAGCATGCCCAGTATGACCTTTCAGTATGTTGTTGACTGACATTTGCTAAATTTGTTTAAGTGTGTGAGCATGCCCACTATGGGCATATATATACTATATATGTGTGTGAAAATTCAAGTTGGTTTTTACTTCAGGGCTCACCTTTGTGTTGTACATCAACAGGAAGCACACTGTGCCTGCAGGGCTTCCATGAGTCAATTTGCATAGACTTATCAACATTTCTACATACAGGGGGGACAGCTATTATTTGTACATTTTTACCGGGGGGGGCACACCTGATTGTTACTGTGGGTGTACATAGGATGAGGGGTACACTTGACACTTATACACTTTTGCTAGGCCTGCACTGCTATGTCAGGTACTCCATTTCAGTCTGTACTGTTGCCTATCATACTGGCTTGAGGCATACCACTGTACTACAGACCTTAGCTTCCAATTACATGCATATTAGTTTGTGACTTCATAGCCTATCCAACCCACATCACACTGCCTGGCCTGCTGTTATCTGTCTGCATAGGCCTGGGGGAGGTTACTCATATGCCTCTTCAGAGGGCATGATACAGCATTTGTTTGTGTTTTTGTTTTACAATTGTCCTGCTGGCTGTGACTGTTAGGTATGTGACCCCCCCAACTGGTATGTGTGAGTGACTTAAGTTGTGTCTGTGCCAGTGAAATGCTGTCATGGCTTAGTGGTTCAGTACTGTGACTATAGTGCACAGCATCCTGAATTCGAGCCCTGTCAATGCTTTTTATTTTCCTGCTGGGCAGACCTGACTGGTTAAGGAACAGTAAAGCAGGTGTTAGCGTGTTTACCCGATTTTGCTCGACTTTGCCCAACGTTGCACTGGTTAGCACGGTGTGCAGCTATGCCCAATTGTATTTAAATATTCTCAATACTGGTAAAATGTGCTTAGCAGTGCTTTATATTGCTTAAAATAGGGCACTCATGCCTCAGGTGGTGCTGCAGGGCTGCCTATGTCGGATGCACATAGTACAATCCCTATACATGTGTGATAACAAGTAGTGTCAAGTTAGGCATTCCTTTTACTGTATGTGCGAGTCAGAGAGAGGTGTCATTTCCAGGGTTCCTACTGAGTCAGTGTATGTGCTATGCGTTGCCTCTTTGCCAAGGCCAGGGCATACTGGGCACACCTCCTTCTGCCTACTGGGGCAGGCTCAGGTTGTTCCTCCTCCGAGTCACGCTGTGCCTGTGCAGGCCTTGGCAATGGTGGGGGGCTGTTTGGCCCTGCCCCATGCTGTTCCTGCTGCAGCTGTTTCCACAGGATCATATTGTGTAGCATGGCACATACCATAACAATTTGGGTACATGTAGTTGGTGAGTACTGCAAGGCTCTACCAGATGTGTCCAGGCACTGGAACCATGACTTGAGCATCCCAAACACATGCTCAGTTATGTTTCTTGTTTGTGCGTGTGCCTCATTATGGAGTTCTTGTTCAGGTGTGTGTGCATTTCTGATGGGTGTCATCAGCCACGGCTCCAGTGCGTATCCAGCATCCCCCACTAGGTGACCCTCAGGAATTTCCCCATTGGCAAATCTCTGGTACAGCTGGGTCAGATGCCAAATGTGGGAATCGTGATAGCTTCCAGGGCATCCAGCACACACATTCATTATTATGCCCTGGGCATCGCACACAAACTGGCAGTTGATGGACGGGAAGCCCTTGCGGTTGATGTAGACCCTACCCTGCTCACCGGGTGGTGCTTTGATGCATATGTGCATGCAGTCTATTGCACCCACTACCTCAGGGTATTCTGCTATTTGGTAGAAAAGACGCATATTGCTGGCTAATGCCTCACGGGAATTGGGGAAATATACGTGGTCACCGACATGTGCTGACATGGCATCCAGGAACTGGTGGAGTACCTTGGATGCTGATGCTTGTGAAATCCCCATTATATCACCAGTTGGTCTTTGGAAGGTACCTGTAGCTAGTATTCTTAGGCCTACACATACCTTGATATCCACTGGGATGGGTTCCCCTCTGTTGGTTCTGTGTGTGAGGCATGGCCGACAAAGCTCAACAAGTTGCTGTAGGAGGTCTCTGTCCACCCTATAGCGCTCCACTATCTCCAGCTCATGTAGCCCCTGGTAGGTTACCCTGGGTCTGTACACTCTTCTCCATCTCCTCACTGTGGGTTGCTCAGCAACATTCACAACATCACCACCCTCAGCACCTTGCACATGTTGGTTTATGATAGCAAGAGCAGCCCCTAACATTTTGTCTGACTTAAGCTTTTTAAGCTTTCCCTCTTTGTATACTGCAGTGTTGCAGAGTTCTTGAGAAAAAACAGGGGGGAATGGTGTTTGCAGAGTTTAAAGTGCTGGGCTGGGCTGGGCTAGTCTGCTGCCTGTGTAATTGGCTGATTCTGATATATTTCACCCGGCAGCTCTGCTAGTTCTCCTTAGTTAACTTCCTACTGCTTCTTTTCCTTCCTTTTGCCATTCTGTTTCCACCCAGGGCAGTGCCGCCCACATGCTGTGTGCATGTTTGCAAGGAGTTTCCTATCTTTTAACAGTGTGCACCTCTGGTTTTGAGTCTTTCAAAGAGGACAGCTGTAGGCATGCCTCTTGCAATCCTGAGCAACTCAAAGCAAACACAAGCCACTGTGCTCCAATTAGCTTACAGCCTGTCTGACACACCCCCTCATGATGTCACCTATATTCTATTCTTCTACTCACCTACTCCTACTCTTACACTCTTGGGACATGCCTCACATGCTGGGGAAAATTGGGATTAACTATCCTTATCCTCATTTGCATAGGATTGCCTAGTAATGCATGGTTACATCTCTCACACTGAGCTTCCCCCCTTTAGCAACCACTACTAGTGGCCATGTTGTCTTCAGCCTGCCATTCACCTGCATGGCAGAATAAGCTTTTTAGTGAAAATGCCTATTTTTGGCTTTTTTAATTATTTTCTTGTTTTTATAAGCGCCGCACGTTTGTGCGGTGCTGCGCTATGCTTAAACATCGGAGATCAGGGGAAAAAAAAGTTAAATTGTTATATTTTTAAACATTATATAATGCCAATGGCCTTATATTTGGCCATTGGCATGCTTCCTCAACTGTATACATCCTTTATTTGGAGCTGTCATAGCTCCGTTTGGCTATTTGCAGAAATGTACTCAAGTTACCAACAGAGTACATTTCTGCAGCTAACACTAATCTTCCACGGACAGGTTAGTGTTTCCTGCATCGCAGATGTACCTCATTTGCATGGCTTTCACCAGCAAATGAGGTAATTTGTATACAATGACACTGTCCGTACAAGAGTACCTTTAGCAGCTCTCGTGCATGCCCCTGCCGGCTGTACTGGATCACACGGCAGACATATTGCCGGCGTGAGCTCCTACACTCTTCTTGCACACTGTGCAAGCTTTCATAAATCCGGGGGATAGTTTACTATGTCTGAAATTGTTGTTCAATCATCTCATCCCTATTAGACTAGTTATGGGGAAACTTGATGACTAGTTACTTTATTTCTGAGTGACAAACCATATCTTCCTGTGAGCTATGATCCACTAAGACACAAAACTTACTTACAAATAAATTCTTACATAACTATAGAACAGCTCAAAGCAAAGGAAGTCCATTCCTTAACATTTTCTTCAGTGCCATCCCTTCAGCTTGCCCCCCCCCCCCAAAATGAAATTCTACAAATCATAAAATGCTGTACTGAAAAACTTTGAAACATAAAGCTGTATGAACTTTTTTTCTAGCAGTCTAAATCACATTTTTCCCCAAGTTTTACCTAGCCACCTTTACTACTTCAAGATCTGTTCTGGCTTTTCTGACCATTCCGTCTCACTTTTGTTGACTTGTTTGCTATCCTTACCTTTCATATGCTTAAAATTAGTGTAGAAAGTTATAAAATATGGGGTTCAAGTCTGTAGTCTGAAAACCAAGGTGATTAATTGCAAAGAACTGTCAGCTTTTTAACTCTGTATATTAGTTATCAGAGTCCATCAGTGTAAACTTTCATCCAACAGAAATCCCTTGAGTATAACTATGAATACCACTCAGGTATTAAGAAGTTCTTATTTTGATCTCTGCACTTCCACAAAAAGGGGAAATGCTTTATTTTAATAAGCAGACTAACACCTCTCAAATATCCACATTATATCATTATTTTAACTATCGATTTATCATCAAATACACTGATCAGTTTTGGTTCTTGTATGTTATTTCATCTTGCAGGCATTCTTTTCTACTTCATTCTGACACCCGTATACTAGATGCCAAACCTACTGACAACATTGATCCACCATCCCAGCTGAGTGCTGGAATAAAAGTGAATAGTACATACTTTAAAGAATTTTTGAAAAGGGGTTGCACCACCTTACACTTCTCAGTGTGAGGCTGTGTTCCACATGCCTGATCTCTAACTACATCCATGGTTGCACTAATTTAGAGAAAAGGGAATGGATGTATTTCCTTTTCCCCAAAATGGAGTGGCTTCACAGGCAGCAAATCTAGAGATTATGAGTGACAGAGCTCCCAGAGTGGGAGACCGAAATGTAGATCCACTGTCTATTTTCATTTATTTCAAACATATGGGGTTGTTGGCACTAAATGTCCCCTACCCATAATTCCCAGGACTCCACCTTAGCAGCTCAGATCTCATTTGTCGTGTGAAGCAATCAAATATATCAGTAGAGCCCTCCAAAGAATTCGTTGTAGCCTTTATTTCATCCAGCTTACACTTGCTCCTCCTACTGAGAGAGTATTTTCTCTATATTCAAACTAGTGTGATTTATATATATATATATATATATATATATATATATATATATATATATATATATATATATATACATATATATATATATACACACACACACACAGATATATATATGTGTGTGTGTGTGTATAATATAGTTTTTTCACCTTTATATATCTTATCTATAGCTGTATATATATCTCTCTCTCTCCCTTTGTATACATACATACATTATATATCTATAGCTGTATATATATCTCTCTCTCTCCCTTTGTATACATACATACATTATATTTATATATATATATATATATATATATATATATATATATATATATATATATATATATATATAGTCTGCTTTGGGGATCTCCAAAATTTTACTTTACCGAAAATCACAGCAGCGAGACAAGAGCACCGAAACTGGACTTCACCAAACAGGCACATTCCCAAAGTTTACATCACTGAAAAATCAGCTACTACAAAAAAAATTAGTTTCTTACACTTTTCCAGGGGGTAAGCCCCCCATGCACCCCCTACCTAGTATATAGACCAACTCCAAGATCGCACTGCAGTGAAGAAAAGGGTATATTTCCCGATCCTCACTGTACCGCAACATCCATTCAGAAGCTCTGAGCACTGTGAGACATGTGCAGCAGGTGTTTCGTTGATGTAAACCAGGAATGTGATGATTCTGTGATGTCCAGTTTCAGTGTTCTCGTCTTGCTGCTGTGATTTTCGGTAAAGTAAAATTTTGGTAATCTAAAGGAGACCCATATATATATATATATATATATATATATATATATATATATATATGTATGTATGTATGTATGTATGTATCTACATACATATACAGAGAGAGAGAGAGAGATAGTTTTTAGGGATAGTGAGTTTTAGGTATTCTTCTAGTGTAAGTGTGTTGCTAAGTTGCTAACTTGTATTTTCCCTTTTGCTTCTTACCTTAACTATGATTTAAAATGGCTGAATCCTCAGGATTCAAAAAATGCTCAAAGTGTGGACATAAACTTCCACCTCAGGATCCACACTCCAAGTTTTGTTTATTGCTTGGATGCTGCATATTTAGATGTGGAATGTCAGTCTTTGTGCTCCCTTTGGTGCAAGAGCTCTCCAAACCAAAAGGGATAACGAGTGTTAAAGGGGCTCCTTCACTCAAACACAGGGAATACTCCTTCAGTCTCTGCCTCTCCAGCTAAAAAGAAGGAGAAACCCAAGACAAAAGAAAATAGTTCAGATAAGGAGAAAGAGCAAGATAAAGAGATAGAGACAGGAGAGTGAAAAAAGAAAAGGAAACCATTTGACTCGAAAGCCAGAGATGTCTCCTTCAAAAGTGGCTAAGAAACTTTCTCCAGAGCCATCTACTTCCTTGGGAACCATTCTGAAAAGTGCACAAAGGTTGGAACCGACAGCCCCTTGGTTCTGACTTCCTTTGCCAAGACCAAGGTTCTCCCCAGAACCAATCAGTCCTAGACTTCTCTCCCCTGTCCTCCAGGAGAGAAAATAATCCAGACCATCATCTGTGGCTTCATCTGAAATTCTCTCAAAGTCTCACAGAGCATGATGTCGACAGGGTGATAAGGAAATTCTTGACAAAACAAATCCATCTTGGGCTTATCCTGGTACCATCCCCTAGGAAGGTACTAAGTACAGGCCATTAAATCCCTCCACTACTGACTTCCACACCAATCTGATCTTCTGTACCAGTGGTATCAGATCCATCTCAACCCAGAGTACCACATTCAGTACCAGAGGTATTAACCACTTTGACACTGACAGCCCCTTCTCTCTCTCTTGACACAGATGCCTTTGGATTGAGACAAGACTTAGAGGTGAAGTTTTGGTGCCAGGGTGAGTTGACTTCAAGATTCTTGGAGCCACCTTTCTCTCGGTGCTTAAGCCATGGATAGCTCAGTTATCAGCTTCGGGGTCGGGAGCCATCAGTGTCGAGGACTCCCTTTCATCTTCAGACTGGAGGACATCTTCGATACTGATTGCAACTTTAGCCTTTGAAAGGGCTTAGCAGGTTGCAGGAATGAGGTATCACCAATGGTGCTGATTTCATCCAAGCCTCAGTGAGGATCTGCTCTTTCTCCTCTTCATCCTGACTGAGAGCGACAGTTGGTTCCAAAAGATTCTGAGGATATCTGCTTCATCTGCTCCTAGTCTGATTCAAACCCATCTGTAACTACACTGGAAGGCCACCACAAGAAATGGATGTGCAAATGGAAGCACATAAACTCCTCTCCAGAGTCTTTCATCAAAGACACTGGTTTGGAGGAAGGGGAGGGTTCCCCTTGACCTCCCTGTGAAGACATCACCTTTGTGATATCCTCAAACTGATGAAGCAAAGAGGGAGATGGTCATTCAAGAACCTTTCCCTGATGAGTCACTGTTCTTGGAAGTCTTTGGTTCCGGCCCAACACTGTCCACTTGTTGACCTTATGATTCAATAGGCGGGGAAGAAACTTGATGATTGCCCAGTGTATAGAAAATGTGAGTTTGGTATACTGAAAAGGGTTTCGATTAGTCCCAGAGGTGATGCTTGGGTGTCTACTTTAGCATATCATGAACTTATGTGGCAGCTTAAACTTAATGCAACTAAATTTCTTGGTTTAAATGACAGAGTTAGTACTTTGCCTGTTTTATAGTTGTGATCAGCAAAATTATAACAACAAAGTATCGCATATTCAGTTTTAATCCATTGGTAAGAATATTTTATAAGTAGTCAAATTTTATGTATGAATTTTATGTATATGTTTTTATTACTGTTTTAGAAAATGACATTTACATGGAAAAAATGTATTTTATGATTATGATTATAGAGTATTTTTTTAACTTTTAAAATCTTTAATTATTTGTTTTAAGATGCAATTGATCTTATCTTTCAACCCTTTTAAGTAAAGACTTCATTGCACATGTAATAGGGATGTTTGAGATTAATAGATTGATTTAATTACTGTTAATTAATTGGGTCATGTGATGTATGTTAGCCTTATAAATATCATGATTTGTCTCAGTGTCAACAATTCTAATGAAGTCCTTTTTGGCGAGAATACTTAACAAAACTTTGGTGCTTAACCTTCCTTGATATTTGTGGTATATTTCCTTTCGAACTATTAAAGTATTTGAACTGCTCATTTGGTTTTTGTGTGTTGGGCTGTGTGCACAGTGATTTGCTGTCTATATGCTGGGTTTATGCACTCATTTTGTGGTACAAAGAAACCTGATGTGGTGGAACCTATTCCCAAAAAAGTGGATCACATATCAGCTGCTGCCAGTGACAGAAAGCACTGGATCAAGGGCCCTCCAGTGGATGCTGTGGTGATAGCAGCATCAAGAACTATCAGAAAACAGTTTATCTGTTCATCCACGTAATAGAGTCTAGGACAATGGGCAGGTTTGAGAAGTGAGCCTGTGCATCAGTGACTTTCGCACTTAGATCTCTGAACTTCTTAGTTCATTTGACTAGATTTCAGGGAGACTTGACTAAACAGACTTCCAAATCTGTCTCCAGAGTATTGTCTGTGAATGTTTAGAAAACAGTGAACTCCCAGATTTCTACCTTACATTCCACCTCAAACATGGCCATGTGTTTGCTCTCTAATGCAGCCAATCACACAGCTCGAGCCACAGCCACCAGCATTACTATGTGCCGCCACACCTGGATGTGACTATATGATTTTGTGGAAGGCTTCAAGTTGTCTTTTGTTAATGCCCCTATGATGGTTCAACTCTCTTTGGACCCAAAATTAAAGACACCCTCATAAGGGACCAACAAGATGGCAAGACTCTCTGCAGTGGGAGTATGTTTTTCAGCCCCTCAAAGATCCTACTGCAGGAATCAAAGATCAGGGAAAAAGATGTGGTTTCATAAATCACAGGGTTCTTAACATGACTCCACAAGTGATAGACCTTTCTGTAACAGAGGATGGGGTAGTGCTAATGAATGATGCCCCAGAGGTAGAGAAAGATTGGTCAACCAGAGATTTTATGGCCCTTTCACTGAGAAAGCCTTTCAGCACTCCTGAATGGTTGCCCAACTGCTGCACTGTGGAGGCAGTCTGGAGGAGCCTGTCTTTGCATCTACAAGCCTGCCACACCATAACTTTGGATTCTTGGGTGCTAAATATAATTTGCAGCCCCATTCAATTCTCTTTTTCCTAAAGCCACAGAAGAAGAAAAAAGTCCCTGATGTTCCATGCAGTCAGTGGGACTCAGCAGCCACAGAAGTTTCAAAGTTACAAGAAAAAAGAGTCGCCCATCTGGTTCCCCAAGACCAATTAGAATCCAGAGTCTATTTGAGGTCCTTTTTAGTACCGGAAAAGATGGGGGACCTCAGTCACCTAAACCAATTTGTGAAACAGACAAAATTCTGAATGGTCACCATTCAGTCCATTTTACCTCTGTTGAGGAAGGACAATTGGATATGCCCTATAGATCTGCAAGGCACATACTATCATATCACAATAGCACAGCACTACAGGATATTTCTCAGCTTCTGGCTGGGAGCCAGTCATTATCAATTCTTTGCCCTGCCATTTTGTCTCACCACAGCCCCCAGTGTATTTACTAAGATCATGGCAGTGGTAGCAGAACACCTCTATCTGATGGGGATCCATGTTTTCCCATTGCTTGATGATTGGCTTCTAATCACTACATCAGAGCATCTGCTGCTATACCATCTGTACCTGGTGTTCATTTGCTTCTGGACCAGAGTATAAATTGTTAATCATCCAAAGTATCATCTGTCCAAAACACAGGAAATGGATTTCATAGAATGCCATCTAGACACCACCTATCAAACTGTTATCCTTCTCCAATCAAGGGTCCTCTTACTCTGACTCATGACCATCCAGCTACTACAACACACATCTTCACAAGCAAGATTAGGTCTACATATCTGATGCTCATGACTTCCAACAATTCTAATGGTATCTTTAGCCAGATACTTCATGAGGGTACTGCAATGGACCTTAACAGTACTATGGTCTCAATCCATTCATCCTTTACATACGAAAATAAAGATTACACCAGTCTGCAGACAGTACATTGCCTGGTGGATTATGTCTCCAATGGTAGTGAAGGGTCACTTGTTACACACAGAGGCACCAAAAGCAGTAGTAACAATGGATGTCTCCCTTCTGGGGGGGGGTGGAATTTCAAAGGTAGAGTGGTCCAAGGTACTTGGACATTCCTAGAGGTCAGTGCTCACATCAATGTTTTGGAGTTGAGGACAGTCTTCTAAGTGTTGCGGGCATTCCAGAACTTCCTCCCCTAGGGTGCGATTTCCATACAAATGGACAACATGGCAGTGATATGGTGCATGAGCAAACAAGGGGAACTCATTCTTATCCTCTGTGTTGGGAGGCCATGAGAGTTTGAGAATGGGTGATGACTTCACATCACTTTCTAATGGCAAAGCATATCCAAGGGCCACCAGTGTGTTAGCTGACAAGCTGAACAGAACTATCATGATACCCCACAAGTGGCCCCTGAATCCAACAGTGGCAAACTTAATTTTCAGTCACTGGGACCAACCTTCCTGTGATCTCTTTGCCTTGTATCTCAACAAAAAATGCACCAGGTACTTTGCCCTGATCCCTCCACAGGATCAGTCACCGAGGAGCATTCTAGTCTGCAGTTGGCCCCCGGGTCTCTTTTATGCCTATCCAACTTTGGCCCTAATGAACAAATTCATACAGAAAGCAAAAACAGTGCAAAGCCAGAGTAATCCTCATTACCCCCTATGGCCCCTACAGACATGGTTTCCCTACCTGTAGCCTCTTCTAGTACATCCCCCATGGATGCTGGATTACTATCCAGATGTATTAACTCAACTGTCCGGATTGCCTCCTCTGGATCAGTAGTCCATGAAACTGATCGCATGGTTCCTCCAATTCTAAATGTAGCCAAAGATGCCAGGCTGTCACTTGCGGTTTTCACTATTCTTGCTGCTTCCGAAAAACTGGCCACTAGAAAAACATATCAGAGGAAATGGAGAACATTTTTTTTCTATTTGGGCCCTATCTAAAGGCCTAGATGGCTTTTAGCCCCTTTTCCATCCATACTAGAATTTTTATCTGAGCTATCACCATCAAAGTTTCAAATTTTTATGTGGGGTGAAAGGACATGCCTATAGCTTTATTGAAGATTGCTAAGACCATTTTGAAGAGCACTTTTCTCTCAAGACCTCCAATCAGAGACCCAGTTCCTCCATGGGATATTACCATTTTGTCAAAAGCTTTGACCTCTTTTTCCATTTGAGCCAGCAGCCAAAGCGGATATGAGGTTGCTAACTTGGAAGACTATTTTCCTAGTAGTGATTACATCAGCCAGATGAATTTTTGGAGTTACAGGCACTCTAGTGTAAGTTTGCTTATTTAGTTCTCCACAAGGATAGCATCATCCTTCGAACCAATGCATCCTTTATCCCAAAGGTGGCAACCAAACTAAATTTTAACTGGTCTATAAACTTACCAGTCTTCTTCCCTAGATATTTGAGAAGAGGAGAATGCCTGTCCAGAGACAACTCAATTTTACTTACACAGAATAAAACAATTCAGAAGAGACAATCAGCTGTTAATTTCATTTCCAAAACCAAAGTTAGGAAAAGCATTGGTGAAGTTTACTTTGTCAAAATGGCTGTCAGATTGTATCTTTTTTTTTTTTTTATCTTAATAAGAATTTGCCATTGTCAGGTAAACCTAAGGTTAATTTGACTAGGGCAGTTGCTACTTTGACAGTCTGTCTCACTAAAAGTGGATGTACAGTTCAGATCATATTCTTCTTTTGGTTCCACCATACTCAGGAATGTGCCTCCTTGTTACTGCCCAGTTTTAACAGTCCCATATGTTTGAAGTGGACGAAAACAGACAACATTGGATACGGAAGTTATGTACTTACCATAACATTGGTTGAATATTGCCTGACTTTCTTCTCGTTCAAACTCCCCTTCCTCCTGCCCCCTTCCATATTGTCATCTATGACTTTGAGATGATTGAGCAGACAACTTTTACCTTGTTGGTGCACAATCATGTGAGACTGTAATCACTCTTTCCTACAAATTGGAATGTTATGAATCAAAAGACTGTATCTTTAGAATTAACCACAATGATATTGGTGGGGGGGCAAACCTCAATCTGAGCTGCTAAGGTGGAGTACAGGGAATTATGGATGGGGAAGGAGTCAGGGCTCTGGTTCCAATAAAGCTTCAAATTCAGTGCCAAGGTTGGATCTGGTTTGATCCTACAACTCCATAAGTTTGAACCGGATAAAAATCAGACAACATTGATCTAACATTATGCTAAGTATGTAACTTTCATTTACATTATCTGGCACCCTGTGTAGTTCCTCAAATTAGCTTCTCAAAATTGAAGACAAAAAAAATCTTCTGTTCTGAAACTGTAGCAAGCTACTTACAACAAATATCACATGCTACAATGCTAAAGTTAAACCACCACATACTGAGCACTTCAACACATTAGTCATGACTGCAAATGTAGTACTGGCATTCATTTATGAAGCCATGATATCCTCATTGCTGCATACAAGTAATGTCAGTACTGCACTCCTACACAATCACCACCTGCCAATCTTGCCCTCTAACAGCTTTTACCCAGGGCAAGAGCCCCCTTCACCCTGTCTAGTCATGGCTCTGCTGGGGTGGTACATGGTGGTGTAGCCCCCTGCAATTTTTTTAATAAAAAATATATGCTGCATTTGCTCTGCCAAACAGCAGTAATGTGTTCCATCATAACAGTTATATCTGACATCAGTAAGAAGTAAGTCCCCATCCTGATGTTATACTTCTGTATTTAATCTGCTCCTACATTTAATTCTGATGCATTAACTCTTTAGACACCATTTTTAACAAACAAACACTATAAGCATTGAAAAAAAACATTTTTTTATTGAAAATGACACTAAAGCAACAAACCATTGTGCACAGTTAACACTTCCAATCGGAGACACAGATTATGCAAAGCAATTTGTTTTAGTGATTCTATGGAAGGTGTCGTTTTTTTGACAGTGTGGAAGATTTGGATGCAGTCATTCGGAACGTCAAGGTTTGCGGTTATAGCTACACAGCAGACGCCTTGGTTTGAGCAGTTTGAAGGAACTATTCTTATTTTCTTAAAAGTCTTATTGGATTTTGGACTCCTCCCTTTTTTTGGACTTGGTTCCATTGTTTTATAAGGGATTACATCTGTGGTTCACTCTTTTTTTATGTGAATCTAGGAGGGTGCCTGAATCAGAATAGTGGTTTTGGATATTGGGACTTGATTACTCGTTTGGTTCACAGCATATAAGCAAGCTCTCTTTTGTTATACAGCAGACGCCGGGGATTTGAACAGCTTGAAGGAACTAATTTCTCTTCTTCCCAGTCCGATTGGTTTGTGGACTAATTTTTTGGACTATCTTTCAGTGTTATATCAGGGACACATGTTGGTAATTATATCTCTGGCCTACTCTGCATTTCTTTAATTTAAGAGGGCGTTTGTATCAGAAGGGTTATTCTGAAATTGGGACAGTAGTACTTATTTGGTTTACAGCACATCAGCAAGCCCTCTTTTTCAATTAGTCACTATGTTTGGATTTTGATGCTTTTGAATGGGCTAAGCATGCCTTTTGGGGTTTTACGAATCAAGCAAGCATACATTTTTCAATTTTATATGAAGTAATCAAGTGTACGGGTCGGAAATATCTGAACATTCTAATCCTGTGGACAATATTCTTTTGGTAACGGACATTTAATTTATCTGAGTTTTATTTTATGAACTCAGTACATTTTTCTTAACAGTTCATTCATGACAATTATCATGTCGATGTAGGAATTGTATTCTGCCATGTGATTATAAATTGAAAGGTCATGTTGGTGTTGGGTAAGATCTTGTATGGGAGCTATATATATTAATGTGATTTTATATGCACTAATATCAATCTTTATGTGCTGACATGACCTTAAGTGGTGTATTGGAAATGTATCAAAATATAATTTGGCTACACAGTGTTTAGGACAGGATTATTGTTTGATTTATAATTTTGGGGTTGATTTAGGGTGTTAGGCCTTTTTAGCAAATATCACTTCTGTGGATAAAGTTTTTTTATTTTTTATTTTCCTGTGTTGGCGTTTGGTCTCTAATCGGGCTTGAGCAGAATAGGGGGATTTTTTTCCAATTCTGGTTTTTGATATGCGTGGTCCACCAGATACTATTGTTGATTTTGGGACTGATGCATTTTTTGTTATTGGGACTGATACCGATGCAATAGTTCATTTTGGTGGTATGTGATAATAAGCCCTTTGGGCAATAGATAAGACATTGTGTGCACCAGGGATAATTATTGTGCCCACATCTTTTGCTACTCCACTAACCATTTATTTTGGAATATACTGTAGCAGTTACATGTTTGAATTTTCGGTGGGCACTTAGCATGATGCTTAAGGATTGCTGATTATGTCTACATTTACATAGGACCACCACTGGAGGTGAGGTGAATATCCGGCTCCTAGTTTTGAAATAATTTGTTTTGCATCAGTACTTTTTTTGTCAATATATGTTCTGGTGGGGTACGCATTCAGGTACAAAAACTTTTTGGGTTTTTTCCCATTTATTAATTTGATATTGGTTTTGGTCCCCACTTTTTTCTCAGGTTAGATTGATGTACCATGGACCTAGCATCTATTATAAAAGGATTGTCCTCTGATACTGATGATTTGGGTGTTTTCAGTTTGGGCTCACATACAATGGTGGGTCAACTAGGTGGGTGTGCTGATGATTTGGCCAATCGGCATACGTTGGCCTTCTCTAAACTCAACAAGGAGATGAAGAGTTTGAGAAGCAATGTGTGGAAATTGCATTTTTTTAAGGCATATCAACAGAAACAGATATCCCCACGGGGACTGAGGGTCAAGATTCAGCCACTTGTTCCTCAGGTTGATCAGTTATTATTAGATGACTGGCTTGCAGTACAACAGCAAGCTTCAATGGGCTTTGTTAATGCTCTAGTTTCTTATTATGAGAGAACTATACAACAACAGATTTCTGATTTGGATGAGTTGAGCAAAGGGGTACAGGAATTTCAGACTCTTCCATGTTATAATGTCAGTCTGAACCAACTAAGCAAGGATTTGTTAGAGTTGGAAAATGTCTTGAAAGAGAAAAAGATGAAGAAATTTCAAAGAGATGTTGATGATTTTGATAGGGGGAGACCCTTTGAAATACGAAAGAATGTTAAATTTGCTACTCCCAATCTTAGCTCAGGGAATTTTAGGCTCAAAAGATTTAAATCCATTCTAAGGAAAAGAAATAGGGAGAATACCACATCCGGTGAGGATACCTCATCTAATACTGAGGGGGAGGAGGCTCACATGGATAGGTCACCAAGGTCTAAGAGAAACAATTTGGGAGATAACTTGGCCCACCCTTTAGGCCTAGGTCT
Source organism: Protopterus annectens (assembly GCF_019279795.1). Lineage (NCBI taxonomy): Eukaryota > Metazoa > Chordata > Ceratodontiformes > Protopteridae > Protopterus > Protopterus annectens. The sequence continues at coordinate 285,224,373 of NC_056751.1, forward strand.
AGAAGAGGGGGGAGGAGGCATAAAGGTTCCACCCGATTTAGAAGGAATGGTGAGGGTGATGGCTCAGGTGTAACTTCTTGTAATGTTTTTAATATCTCCTCTTTGAATTTGTCGGATATGCAAATAAAAGTACTTAATAAAGGCCTTAGCTTTGTTCCCAGTTTTTTTGTGCCTGAACATCAATTTGCACAGGATGTGGTAGATTTCTGCCGTAATCTAAATTTATGTTTATTTTTTTTAGGGTGAGTCAAATCAGGCTGATAATAGATCTTTTAGATTTCGGATGTCCACGTTCAAGTCTCCTATGTCTCCGGTTGTTTCACTCTTTCAGGGTAATGTGCTCAAAGATTTACATCGAAATTTGAGTAAGGATCACTTAAGCAGGGACAATGTTACTCGGGCAGAAATAATTTGCATAGATGAGCTTAGATCAAACAAAGATATTGTTATTTCACCCGCAGACAAGGGAGGAGCTATAGTGGTCCAAGACTGGACACAATATAATGATGAGGCACAGAGACAAATTTTGGATCAAAAATACTATCAGATAATGCCTATAGATCCCACAGCCAGAGTTAAGGTTGAGATTGATGCCTTTTTGGATTTGGCAGTTGAAGAAGGTATTATTTCCAAGAAAACTGCCCATCATTTGAAAGTTGATCACATTTGAAAGTTGATCACCCTAAACAACAATATTTATACCTGCTTCCTAAAATTCATAAGAATCGTGACAACCCCCCCAGGTAGACTTATTGTTTCAGGGCGGGGCTCACTTACTGAACACATTTCTGAAATTCTTACGTATTATTTGAAACCATTGCTACCATGCATTCAGGCCCGGATACAAGATACTACCCAATTCTTGGGTATTATATCAGATATGCAACTTGAACCTCACTGGTTATTGTGTACTCTCGATGTCACCTCCCTGTATACTAATAACCCCCATTGGGTGGGGTTGGCTTCTCTTCAATATTGGTTGGATAGGGCCAAACTATATAGACCAGGCTTTAATACTCTATTGGTCTGTTTGGCCGAACATGTTCTTACTAAGAATGTGTTTTATTTTCAAAAACAATGTGTATGGCAGGTACAGGGTACGGGTATGAGGGCATCTTTTGCCCCCATATATGCCGACCTGTTCATGGCTTATATAGAGGAGCAACTGATTTATGATGTCAGTCATAATATTTATTTGGTAGAAATTGATATTTGGAGGCGATATCTTGATGACTGTTGGATGGTGTGGAGAGTGGATGCCTCCTATTTGGCAGAGTTTGTTGAATATTTGAACCATAATATGTGGGGGGTTCAATTTAAGGTAACATGGCACCAAAAGGAGATTACTTTTTTGGATGTCCTGGTTAAGCGTACTGCCGATGACACATTGGAGACGGAAGTTTTTCGCAAATTTCTGCAATATAATACTTTACTACATGCCTCCAGCTCCCACCCCTAGCGTGTCATCAGGGATATCCTCAAGTCTCAATTTCTTAGGATCAGAAGGATCTGTTCAGACTCCTCTATGTACAATCAATATAAGCGTGATCTCTCCAATCGATTTAGGAACTGGGGATACAGGGTTGATGACATCTGTAGTGCTAGCCAGTTTGCATCTCAGCAGGACTGATTGGATTTGCTTGTATACAAGGGTGATCAACCCGTTAGGAGGAACCAGGTTAGGCTAATCACTACATATGGTAAAAATACACATTCCTTCATGAATATCATTTCTAGACATTGGGATATACTCCAAGGGGAAGACTCACTCATGGAATTTGTGGGGGATAGGTGTATTTATTCCTTTCATAAGGGTAAGTCTTTAAGCTCTTTGTTCAACCATTATAAAAGGTGTCAGAATCAGGATAGGTCTTTTATCAAGAGAACCATGACAGGGGACAAACTGATGGGGTGTAATCCACGTGGTCATTGTTGTAATTGCTCTAAGGTTTATAAAACTGGCAGTTTTACTAGCCAGAATACACCTTGTGTGTTTGATATTACTTTTTTTGCTACTTGTAGTACCAACTGGGTGATGTATCTGGCAAGTTGTACATGCCCAGCATTTTATGTTGGACAAACATCTAGACCACTTAGATTGCGGATAAGTGAACACATGAGTGACATTAAGAACTGCAAATAATTTAGTGCACTGTACAAACATAGTTGTAAACATAAAACTGGGAAATTTAGATTTACAATCATTGATTATATTTTACACAAAACACAGGCTAAGGCAAGATTGCATGAGATACTTAATTTAAAAGAAAAGAAATGGATAGTCAAGCTCGGTGGATTATTTCCACCTGGCTTGAATGATTACTTTTAAAACCCTGTCCAATTCAATAATTGTTTAATTGTTAATTGATTCCTATATGTATATAAGGTTTTGTATGAGGGAATTTTTGTCATACTGTTTTTGTTCACTGAGGAAGGCAGCATTGCTGAAACCGGTATGATTTATTTGGTGAATATGATGATGTTAAGTTGTCCATCTCACCTTTGTTCTTGCTGATTGGGTTCGGAGCCAATCCCTGGCTCTGACTCAGCCATCTTCTATAGCTCGAGAGCTGTTTACTGGCTCAAGGCTACCCCTTATCCCAGAATGCCCAGCGTCAGCTACCCAGATCTCGTTTGCCACTTCAGCTGCGAGGTTACTTCATTACTGGCTCAGGCTTAGTATAGTTTTTTCTATTATAATAATTGTTTATTTTTAAAAATTTGTCAAGTTTTTTATCAAGTTTTTGTCTAGATATATTACTTTATCCCTTATCGCTTTCTTGTGTTTTGTAGCTTTGTTGGCCCCATAACTTGCAGGCCTTCTGTTTCCCCTGAACTCGTTTAAATTAGAGAGTTCTCCCTTCCCCTCCCTTAGGACAGCCTTTTAAATTAGAGGCTCTCCTTTCTGTTCCTTAACTGTAAAAAAAAAGACTTTGTTTCTAAGTTTTGTAGTATAACATTTTCTTATTGTTGTTGTGGTTGTTGTGAGGAAAATGTCTAAAGATACCAAGGTATCTGGCTTCAAAAAGTGTGACTCATGCTGTCAGAAAATGACAGATGGACACACTAGTTGTGTATATTGTTTGGGTGCTGTTCACCTGCAGAACTCCTGTTCTATATGTCACGCTTTTAGTCCAAGGGTCCTGCAGGAGCGCAAAAACAAATTAATCCTTCTGGGATTACTGAAGCCTCAGGATTCTCCAGCTAAAAGTACTCAGCCAACGAAATCCCCTAAGTCTGTCAAGCCGTCGGCTCCACCTTCGGAGCCGACTCCTTTACTTGACCAACCAAGAGCCGGCACCGACAAGGCAACTCCTCCGTCGGCTCCATCTGCTATTTCGGAGCCATAAGAGACCGAGGTCTCCATCCTTGTAGTCCATCCACTCGGCACCTCAGTCACCCTTGTTACAGAGTGAACATAGCCATCATTCTTCCCACTCCTCTCGATCCTCTAGATTATCGGATCATGATATAGAGAGAGTAGTAAGTAGGTTGCTTAAATCACAGGCACTGGCAAAATTACTGTCCAACCCACCTCAACAGGTATCGGCTCCAACCGGGTCTATTTCCATTCCTCCTCTGACTACATTTAGCTCGGAGCCGGAGAACATGGATCCGCAGGTAGTAGAACCGTCGGCCATAATTTCTCCTTTGGTTCCAACATCAGCTCCAATTACCTCGATTGTACCTTCTATCAAGGGATCCGGGCGCCGGGGCTCTCTCGTCGGTTCTGAGGGGGGGAGTGGCATCGGACCCTTGTCTGACCCTGTTCTCCCTCTCGGAGCTTTGGCGCAGGTGAGCTCGGCTCCAACATCGGCCTCAGAGCCGTCACCCTCGAAGCGGAGAAGGACTCCTGTTTCCTCGGAGCCGGAGCTTTCTCTGCCTAGAGGTCAGGACACCTTTGAGGTCATGCGGAGTGTGCTGTCCCCCGAAGCAGCTCTACTGCCAGCTCCTTCGGCTCCTCCCCCCATGGTGTCTGTTCCAACCTCTACTCCTCCTCCAGACCCCAAGCATAGGGAACCTATGCCCCAGGACACCCCATTGGGTGATCCATCTTCTTCCGAAGCCTCCCCTGATCACTCGGAAGAGCATCCCCAGAAGAAGAAGTGCAAGAGAAAGCACATAGACTCCCCTGAGTCTGTCACCTCAGATACAGACATGGAAGAATCGGAAGGGTCCCCAAGGTCCCCCTCTGAAGATGTTTCCTTTTTGGACATCCTTGAAATGCTTAGACAGAGGAGGGACTGGACTTCCCTAGCCCCTACCGAGGACGGGTCTGTATACCTGGTCGCATTCGGTTCCCGACCTTCCACCTCCTGGGTATCTCCTCCTTTCGATCCACTCATGTCTGTAATGGCTCGAAAGGCTTGGTCAGCTCCAGATTCTGTGGAACCTATTCCGAGAAGACCAAACAAATTTATTACAGCCCCCCAGGACAAACAATTCCTCTCCAAAGGTGTGCCCGTTGATGCCATCGTGGTAGCAGCAGCCACCAAGAAAGAGTTAGCAGAAACCTCTTCATCTGTTCATCCTCCAAAGAGTCTTGGATAATGGACAGATATGGGAAACGAATGTTTGCTTCAGCGACCTTCTCAATGAGGTCCCTGAACTATCTATGCCATTTTACTCATCTTCAAAGGGATCTCCTGAAAGAGCTTGGAGATACGATTCAAGATCCTACAGCTGAAGGAGTACCAGCCAAATTAGCTTCTCAGCTTGCGACTCTTAATTCCATAGTCAACTCCTCCATGAGGCTGATTTCCTATGCAGCAGATGTAGCGAGCAGAGCCGCTGGGACAGGTGTGGCTCTCAGGAGACATGCTTGGATGCGGCTGTGTCACGTTGCGGAACCCTTTTGAGCATCCTTCACCAATACTCCCTTCAATGGCTCCTTTCTCTTTGGGCCTCAGGTGAAAGACACGTTGACCAGGTGTGAGCAGGAAGGTAAGACTCTCTCTGCTATGGGAGTCTGTTTTTCCACCCCTTCCAGACCTTATCCCAAGGGTCAGAAGAGCAGAAAGATGTGGTTCCAAAAATCTCAGGGACCCTTGCCTGACACACGTGGTGATTTTTCCCCCAGGGGTAGAGGGGGAAACAACAATAACAGACTCTGCCCTCGTGGCAAAGGGGGACCGCAAAACCAGGGTGACAGAGAAACCTTCTCTGCCAAGCCCTTCCAGCATCCTTAAAGGGTTGCCCAACTGCTCACCTCTGGAGGCAGTCGGGGGAAGACTTTTGCTGTACCCAAAAGCCTGGCAAAATATAAGAACAGACAGATGGGTACTATCCATTATATCCAGAGGTTACAAAATTCCCCTCAATAAATCCCCCATAGAATCAAAAAAGCCCATCCCAGTTGTCCCACCCAATCTAAGGGATCAAACAGCCACAGAAGTTTCAAGACTGCTAGAAAAAAGAGCCATTCAAGAAGTCCCTGCAGGCCAACTAGGATCCGGAACTTACTCAAGATTCTTTTTAGTACTAAAAAAGACAGGGGACTGGAGACCAATACTGGATCTCAGCAGATTGAACAAATCTGTACAAAAAGAAAAGTTCCGGATGGTGACACTGCAGTTCATTTTCCCTTTTCTAGGTCAGGACAATTGGATGTGCTCGATAGATCTTCAGGACGCGTACTACCATATCAAGATGGACAGATGCTCCAGGAGATTTCTTCGCTTCCGGGTAGGAGCCAGTCATTACCAGTTCAGAGCTCTGCCCTTTGGTCTCACCTCAGCCCCCAGGGTGTTCACCAAGTGTATGGCAGTAGTCACGGCTCACCTGAGGCGTCAAGGATTCCAGGTGTTTCCCTATCTAGATGACTGGTTCCTGACTGCTGCCACCAGGCATCAACTCTTAGAGGCACGGGATTATACAATCACATCATGCACTCAACTAGGCATTAGAGTAAATTTCGAAAAAATCTGTCTTGTTGCCCTGTCAGTCTATCACATACATAGGAGCATAATTAAACACAAAATAAATGTTTGCAAGATTACCACAAGAAAGAGTTTCCATTATTCATCAACAAGTGTTAATTCTAATGCAGAGCAAAAGGATTCAAGTCAGATATGTCCTCCAAGCTCTAGGCTCCATGGCAGCTGCCATTCTTCTTGTCCCATTAGCGTGTTTCCACATGAGAATCCTTCAGTGGCTTCTTTTCACGCAGTGGTCTTTCCAGGAGCTACCCATGTGTCACATGATCCTGATCACAGAAACATGCAAAAGGCACCTTTCTTGGTGGATGGTCTCCCCACTAGTAATTCAGGGCAGACCTTTCATACAACCCCCTCCAGTAGCCACAGTGACCATGGACGCCTCCCTGATAGGGTGGGGGTGGGCATTATCTAGGCAGGACAGTCCAAGGCACTTGGCAACCTCACGAGTACCATCTGCATATCAATGTCCTAGAAATGAGAGCAGTGCTCCTTGCGTTACTAGCCCTTCAAGATTCTCTTCCTTCCGGGGCCATTGCAATCCAAACGGCCATGTCAGTGGTGTAGTACATCAACAAACAGGGCAGGACCAGGTCTTACCCCTTGTGTCGAGAAGCACTCAGACTGTGGCAATGGGCGATTTCCTCCCAATGTTTTCTGATAGAAACGCACATCCCTGGGAAATCCAACGTCATAGTGGACAGGCTCAGCAGAGCTATCCTCATGCCTCACGAGTGGTCTCTGAATCAGGAAGTTGCGGATCTTATCTTCTGCAAATGGGGACAGTCTTGCTGCGACCTATTTGCCACTCCTCTCAACAACAATTGCAGCAGCTACTTCTCCCTACTTCCTCTTCCAGGTCATATACCCAGAGATGCTCTAGTCCACGATTGGCCTCAGGGACTCCTTTACGCTTTTCCCCATTTTCCCCTAATACCAAGACTCATACAGAAAGCAAAATCGTTGGGTTGCAAAATGATCCTCATTTCCCCATATTGGCCTCGACAGATATGGTTCCCGTTCCTGCACCTTCACCTTCTGGATCAACCGTGGATTCTGGACCCATTTCCAGATCTTCTGATTCATCAATCAGACGGGTTGCACCAATCACTTCAAACTCTCAAGCTCACAGCTTGGTTACTCCACTTCCAAACTTAGCCAGGCTTTCCAGTATCTCCCCAGCAGTCCATGATATTATTGTTTCCTCACATAAGTCTACTATGAGGAAAATGTATGCTAGTAAATGAAAAAGGTTTTCTTACTGGGCAGAATCTAGAAATTTGGATCCTTACTCAGCCCCAATCCACGAAATTCTTGAATTTCTAGCACAACTCTTTCAGTCTGGTGTGGCTTCTGGTGCGGCTTCCGCTACCATTAGAGTACAGCTAGCTGCTATTTCTAATTTTCATATTGGTACGTTTAACTCTAGCATAATGTCTCATAAGCTCTGCAAGACCTTTATGAGAGGAACATCTCTTCTTAGACCCCCAGTTAGAGATCCTCCTCCTCCTTGGGATCTCAATTTAGTCTTAGCTTCCTTAATTTTGCCTCCCTTTGAACTGGCAGCTTCATGTTCCTTGAAATTTCTTGCTTGGAAAACACTTTTTCTGGTTGCTATCACTTCAGCTAGACGTGTCTCAGAACTTCAAGCACTATGTGTTCGTCCTCCTTACCTGGTGTTTCACAAGGACAGAGTTTCTCTGATGACCAGTCCATCCTTTATTCCTAAAGTCTGCTCAGAGAACAATTTAAATCAATCCATAGATCTCCCAGTCTTCTTTTCTAATCACAGCAACAAGGCAGAATACAAGCTCCACCAATTGGATGTGCACAGACAATTGCATTTTTACCTCCATAGAACCAAGGAACTAAGAAAGTCAGACCAGTTATTTCTTTCTTATGCTTTCAACAAACAAGGCCTTCCAGTTTCCAAGGTGACCTTATCCAGATGGTTATCTGATACTATTGCCTTTATTTATCAGTTACAAAATAAAGAGCTACCGGCTAAACCAAGAGGTCATTCTACTAGAGCATTAGCCACATCTGTAGCTTTTCAGTCTAGGTTGCCCATAGACTCAACCTGTGAAGCTGCTACTTTTGCAAACCCTCACACTTATATCTCTCATTACAAGGTGGATATGGTCACCCTGAGCAGAGCTTCCTTTGGTTCTACTGTTCTGAAGAGTCTGTTCCAATGAGCCACCCGGGATTTTAGGTGCTAGGGATGCTGTCCCAAACAGCAAGAATGAAGGCGAGATGGACAACTTAACATAAAGAAGTTATGTACCTACCATAACGTTCCATGTTAGTTGTCTTCATCTGACCTTCCTTCTTGCGTCCCTCCCTCCTTCCCCCTTCCTAGAGGATTGAGAGGAGTTCCTTTTTGTTTTTCACTGGCTGAGTATCTTTTATTACTTCACATGTCAGGTAATTTATGACTCTTTCCTTGTTTAGGTGTATTGGACAACCAGTTTTTAGGTAACTGGTTACTCTACTTATGTCTAGTGTGCGCTATTACAAACGAGATCTGGGTAGCTGACACTGGGCATTCTGGGATAAGGGGTAGCCTCAAGCCAGTAAACAGCTCTCGAGCTATAGAAGATGTCCGAGTCGGAGCCGAGGATCGGCTCCAAACCCAAACAGCAAGAAGAAAGGCGAGATGAAGACAACTAACATGGAACGTTATGGTAGGTACATAACTTCTTTTTTTTGTGTATTTTTTAATACACTATGTATGAGCTATAATATATTTTTCCACACCGATTTGTGCCGATTCCTTTTTTTGGTTCACGTCATTTAGGAGTTTTGAGCTGTTGCACTGGCCATACCCGCGGGTCTTGGTCTTCTATAGTATCAGCATTAACTCTTTAGACACCATTTTTAACAAACAAACACTATAAGCATTGAAAAAAAATTTTTTTTTTATTAAAAATGACACTAAAGCAACAAACCATTGTGCACAGCTAACACTTCCAATCTGAGACACAGATTATGCAAAGAAATTTGTTTTAGTGATTCTATTCATTCAGTCAATCCAGTACAACCTGTGGGTCCTCAAGACATTTGCTGGACCTGTTTCGACAACATTAGTGCTGCAGCCTCATACCCCTTTAAGATTTTTCTTCCTATTATGGACTAGGACCTAGGATTACCTCTGATCTCTTTTGCTGCCATTGTAAACAGACATGGATCTCTTCTTGGTATTCAAGCAAAGGGCTCCATCTCATTAATTATTTTTAAAACATAGTCTTTAACTACATTTTTGGTCTAGCTTTAGAGTTACTGCTAATTAGAGTTACTGCTAAATTATCATTTAATATCCTTTCCTTTGGCTTCTTGGCTGTTTTAGCCCCTTTTTTCTTCCCTGCCATCAGCATAGGTGTTTTTCCTGCCATTGTGCAGCGGTAGCATTGTCACCTCACAGCAAGAGGTAATCCTGTTCGATTCTCGGCTGGAGTGCCTTCTGTGTGGAGTCTGCATGTCCTCCCCGCAGTTGAGTGGCGTTCTAAAGACATGCATGAATGGGCGTGCCTTCATTGAAGGTTGGGCATTGAGCTGGTACCTCGGCACCGTGAAAATCTACTGCCAATCATTAGCGGACCGGAGTTCCGCTGTGGCAACCCCTAACCAGGAAAAGCCGAAGGAATAACAACAACCATCTATATTTTTAAAAAAAATCTCTCAACCCCAATATGGAGGAAGTCAGCAGTCATTTATCCCTTTACCCTTCTGCATGGATGGCTATCACTTGAGACAAATGTGTCATAGGGAAAACATCCAAAAACTTTTCTATGTCCATTTTTCAACCCCCAGTTAAAAAAAAATAATGTTGTTGGATGTTTCACCTAGTCAAGCAAAAGCAGTGGGGGGAGAGAGAGAGAGACAGAGATCGTTGAGTTGCTCCACAAAACAGACATCCAACAGGTCCCACCAAATCACAGAGGGTCAGGGTTTTATTCAAGATTCTTTTTGGTTCTGAAGAAAACTCAGAACCTCAGGACCATATTAGACATCAGCCACTTAAACAAATATGTCAAAAAGAATGGTCAACAGTGCAGTCAATCCTGCCATGTCTCAGGGCGAATGTTTGGATATCCACTGTGGACCTCCAGGATGCTTATCTTCACATCAAGATAGCAGAAGTATCCTGGAATTATCTTTGCTTCTGTCTAAGAGCCAGTCATTACCAGCTCAGTGCCCTGCTTTTTGGTCTCACCACAGCCCTATGGGTTCACGAAGTGCACGGTGATCATAGCAGCCCATCTAAGTCTCCAAGGATTCAGAATCTTGCCATATCTGGATGACTAGCTCCTGGCTGCTTCCATGGTGGAGTTGCTCACTGAAACCAGAGACTATATGCTGAGACTGTGTCTGTCCTTGGGGATCTCCATAAACTATCAGAAGTAATTTCTTCAGTCAACCTGGGTAATTCTTTTCATAGGTTGTCAGTTGGATACCACAAAATCAGTACTTTCTCCCCCAGCCAACAGGATTCAGACATTGAAGTTGGCAGTCCAACATATTCTACAGGCTACCTCTCCAACAGCCACCTTAGTTCCTAAGGGTTCTAGGACTAATGGCATCATCAATAATATTGGTACAGTTTGCATGTGATCATACTAGAATTCTGCAATGGCTTCTGTGAGTGCAGTGGTCTCAGCTCTTACATCCACTTACCATCCCAGGTTTGATAAGCAACACCTGCAAGCAACATTTACAGTGGTGGCTGTATTCCCGTTATTCATTCTGGCACACAGTTTGTTCTTCAGCCTACAGAAGTAGTAGTAACCATGGATGCCTCTTTGCTGAGGTGGAGGACATTATAACAGGAGAATGGCTCAAGGTTTATGGACACCTGATGAGGCCAATAGTCGTATAAATATCCTGGAGATGTCAGTGTTTTTTTAATGTTCCAGGAACTTCAAGACTACCTGTCTCTGGGAATTATTTCGATCCAAGCAGACAGCATGACAGCAGTTTGGTGTCTTAACAAACAGAGAGGAGATATTCCTTGTGCAGGGAACCAATGAGGCTTTGGCAATGGCAATGGTCTCACACTGTTTTCTTATAGCAGTACACATTCAAGAAGCTCTCTGTTGTCTTGCAAGACAGGCTCAGCAGGTCCATTCTGATGCCTTATAAATGGTCTCTTGATCCGGCAGTAGCAGAACAGATATTCAGTCATGGGCTACACTTATTGTGATCTTTCATTTTTCTAGACAACTTCAAATGCAGCAGGTACTTTGTCATGATCCCACCACAGGGGCAGTCACAGAGGGCTGTTTTGGTCAGGCAATGGCCTCCCGGTCTTCTTTATGCTTTCCAACCCTTACTCCTGATTCCCAGGTTACTACAGTACGTGATCAGGAGACAGGCTTCTGTCATTCTTATAACCCTCTTCTGGCCTAGGCAAATCTGGTTCCCTCTTCTCAGGCCTCACTTCAGGGAAATCCCCCTAGATATTGGATATGATGCAGGATCTGCTTTTACACCCCTCTGGGAAGTTTAATCCAGATCTCCTCAACCTCAAACTTACCACTTGTTTTTTTCTTCAGTTCCAGTGATGGCCAGCAATGCAGCCCTCTCTTCCAGTGTAGTTAGGATTTTGACTGCTTCCCAAAAAGAGTCAACTCCATCATGGAAAATGGAAACATTTTGTTGTTTGGTCATCCTTACAAGGTGTTGATCACTTTACAACTACTATTCTGGAGGTTCACTGGTTCCCAGTGTACATATTTGACTCGAACTCTAACTTTTCTACCATTAAAGTACAGTTGGCAGTTATTTCTAATTTTCATACAGGACAACAACACATAATGCTTTACTCACATTAGCTTCGGAAAGCTTTTCTTAAAGGAGGGTTTTCTTCTTAGAATTCAAGTCAAAAAACAGATTTCTCCTTTGGATTTAAATTTTATTTTGGAGGCATTAACAAAACCTCAATTATAATGGGCCTCCACAGCCAGATTAAATGTTGTGTTATGGAAAACCTTGTTCCTGGTAGCTATAACCTCTGCTAGAAAGGTTTCTGAGCTTCAAGCACTTTCTTCTTCAGCACCTTGTTTTCCATAAGGATAGAGTATCCCTCCATACAAACCTGTTCTTACTTCCTGAAGTGGCTTCTGAGATGGCCATGGTGCAACCCAATCACTTACCAGTGTTTTTTCGCAGTCATTCCAACAAGGAAGAGTATATTCTCAATACCCTGGATGTGCATAGGCAGTTGTGAAGTCCCCATGCTGGGCCAGTAATCAAGAAGCCTGAATCCTCACCACTGACACTAGATAGGGACGTTCACTTGGAATACAAATGGATACACTCAGTATTTCCACATGCAGAACCCTCTGCATCAAGCACAATTTAACTTGAGAGCACCTAGGGAACAGGCTTAGTCTGGGGGCTGGTTCCTCTCTTTATCTGTCCAGACCTCCAATAAGACTCCCCACTGGCACAGCTTAGAGCTGAGTCGTTAGCTGGGGTTGCAGGGTACGTCCTCCCAGACCCTCTCTGTGACACACACACACACACACACACACACACATGTGCACACACACACATGCACGCGCACACACACACACAGACACACACACATGTGCACACACACACATGCACACACACAGACACACACACACCCCAGGAAATTCTGGCATAGATTCACCTGCTATGCCCCCTTCTGCCCTGACTATAAGGTAGTTATCACTGCCACCAGAACCCCTGACAGCTACTTTAAGGTCCTTACAAGAGTACCCAATTATACTGAGTGAAATTAATATTAATACAAATGGTAATGTTAACCAAACAGCAAGGTTTTCAGGAGGGGCCAGAGTTATCACCAAATAAATATATGCAAGTACTGTCAAAGCTTAAATATTTTCTAAAAAGAACCAGCCACAATGAAAAATTTAAATATATCTAACAAATGTTAAATAAATACATTTAATAATAAATAAAAGAACATGAATAAATAAAAGAACATCTTGCTGTTTTAAAAATAGTGACTCCCCACTAAAACTTAACTTTTTACACAGATAAAACTTAAGTTACCTACTTTCACATCTAACTTCTGTAGTGCACACTGCAGTGTTTAGGATAAACAATTTTTTTCATCTTACCTTTAAGCATCCCTGTGACTAGCACTTGCTCTAATACCTGCTGGAAAGCACCAGGAAGCCTTAAACTGATACAAGCACTCAACTCTCCTTGTTAATAAGGAGAAATTAATCATAGCACTAAACAGCCTATAAAGTAGCTTGCTAAGGTAAGGGAAAACAGCTCCTGTACTTTACAAAAAAAGCACCAAACCACCTTGATTTCTCCTGTCCACCTGGTGAATCTGGGCATACTGGGGCAATGCAGCAATTGCCTCTGTACACAGACAACAACTCACCTCCTACCACCCAACCTGTACCACCTGCTTACATGCAGTCTACTGAAGCACCCAGCTCAGCTCTAGACAGCCAAGAAGATTGTGACACAGAAGGTAGAGGTTAAGGCACACACAGCCTACATACACAGCACACCAACACCCACACATAGCAACACTAAATCCACATATGCGGAGGCTCTTAACTGTAACCTGCCCAAGCAACAAGGACCTCCAAAGCTGAAACACAAACAAACACCAATCACAACCAAAGTGTCACATAGCTCACAACACCAGTGTGCCACCCAGCAACAGCCCCTAAGGCAAGACAATGTACCTGATACTTTAGTCATAGGTGACTCTATAGTCAGGCACACTGATGTCACACTCACCAGGTTGAACAAGGAGAAAATTACAGTCAGCTGCCTGTCGGGTGCCAGGATCCGCCACATAACACATGCACTCAAGTCACTCCACAAAAAGTACAAATATGACTCTGTCACTGTCCATGTTGGAGTGAATGACTTGAGACTACCTCCCTAGACTACATGAAAAGAGACATGAAAGAGCTCTCGGATCATGTAGCCCAGGCAGGTATGACCCTAGCCCTGAGTAGCATCCTGCCGTCGCCCAGAATGGTACCACAATATAAGGACAAAATGATTGACTTCAACAATTGGCAAAGCTTCTGGTGTCATTCAAAGGGGATCCAGTATCTGTCTGCCTGGGACGACATGATCGACAGACCACGATGCTTTGCCAGAGATGGTCTGCACCTGTCAACCCTGGGATTCAGGTTACTGGCTAAGGCTCTTGCCACCCCTATAGTGCCTTTTTTAGGCAAAGTTCAAAGGACAAAACCACCACCGTAACAGGTACAAGTATGCAAAATCTGAAGGTAATGCTACTCAATGCTAGAACTCCAAACCTCAAAATGCACTTTCTCGAGGCACTCCTAAAAATGGAGAACATCAATATCTGTGCAGTAACTGAGACCTGGTTCAAGGCACCAGAGAGCACCCCTGCAATACCAGGCTACAACTCTTACCACACTTTTCGGCCACAAAATCAGGATCAAAACACTAAAGGTGGAGGAGTGTCCATATTCACCAAGGATATTCACACCACCAGGCTAGTTGCCCAACACAATGCGTCTGAAATTCTCCAGGTGCAACTAACACTAGGTAAGACTGCAATCCAAATTGTAGCTTGCTACAGATCCCCCACTATGCCCCAAGGTTCTCACTACACCTTTCTAAACATACTGGAAAATATTAAGATACAACCAAACACCCTAATACTGGGTGACTTCAACTACCCTGCCATTAACTGGGAAAACTACTCGTGTACCAACACCTTTGCCCAGCGGTTCTTGGAATTCATAAATTCCAGCACCCTGGATCAACTAATCCATTGTCCCACCAGGGGGTCCAATATCCTAGACTTGGTCATTACCAACATGGGAAATCGATGCGCCACACCTGTGGTCACTCCCTCGTTGGTCAGGTCAGACCATAAGCTGATCACCCTTAACATCCACATCCCACCCCCACCCCCCCAGTAAGGAAACCTCCATAAAAAACTTCTCCAAAGCCAACTTCATGCTACTTAAGTCAGAAGTGACAAACTTCATGACACCCATGTAAATGGGAACTGAAAGTTCAACTGCTGAGTCCAACACTAAGGCACTGTACGAGCACATCCACTCATGCATGAATCGTGCCATCCCAAATAGAGCCAAGATGCTCTCCTCCAAAAAAATGAAGCCAATCTGGTGGTCTCCTGCCATAAACAAACTTTACAACAAAAGGAAGAAACTGTTGCAGAAAAAAGGAAAATCCCAGGATGCAAAAACTCTCTTATCAGCCTCACTAAAAAGCTGAGATCCCTCATAAAATCCTCCAAAGCTAGATACGAAAATAAAATTGCCAAAGATTCCAAAGACAACCACAAGGCATTCTATAACTATGTCAAGAAACTAAATGGCAATGCTCAGATCTGCTCTGAGCTAAAACAGAATGGCATTAAATAAACTGATCCCAAGGATATTGCCAATATCCTGGCAGATCGATTCAGTGCCAACTTCACCCCCCACTCACCCCCTAAATGGCCCATCTCAATACAGGGAGATTGCCATATTCTGGTAATAACGTCCACACAGGTAAAAAACGCACTTTCCAAAGCTAAGAATACAGCATCCATGGGACCAGATGACATCCCGGGCTGTGTACTGCATGAACTACAAAATGAACTGGCACCTCACCTAAGTGTCATGTTTAATCATAGCCTCACCTCAGGCTTCGTGCCCACTGAATGGCGCACAGTTACAGTTATCCCACTTCACAAGGGGGGATCCACCTTGGATCCCGGGAACTACCGCCCCATCAGTCTGATGAGCTTGATCTGCAAGGCCATGGAGCGTATTATCATGGAACTTGTAAACAAAGACATTGGCAACCTTCAAACATTGGACTCCACCCAGTTTGGGTTCGTGAAGGGCCAATCTTGTCTCCTGAACTTGATTGACTTCTTTGAATCAGTCTCCAGAGCTGTGGATGAGGTTAAGGCGGTCCACACAGCCTATCTGGACCTTGCCAAGGCCTTTGACACCATCCCCCACTCTGGAATCTTAGATAAACTTACTAAGCTGGGCATTAATCCCTACATCACTCGATGGGTTGCCAACTGGCTTACTGACAGAACCCACATTGTAAAAGTCGCTGAATCCAAATCCAGCTCCAGACAAGTGACAAGTGGAGTACCTCATGGTTCAGTCCTTGGACCACTCTTGTTTGGCATCTACTTCTCTGAAGTACAGGCCAATACTAAGGGACTCTAGCTAACAAAGTTCGCAGATGACTGCAAACTGGGGGCCATTACTGAATCTCCAAATGATGTGGATACTCTACAAAAGGGCCTTACAGAAACAGATGCTTGGTGCCAGAGCCATGGGCTCACACTCAATGCCAAGAAATGTATAGTTATCCCCTTTGGGAAAAAAACATGTACCCGTGAATTACCACCGAAAATGTGATAAGAGACTTAGGGACACAGGTGGACAGTGGTCTCACCTTCGATAACCACATCGCCACAACAGTCAGGAAATCCTTCTGTGTGGCACACCTCATCACTAAGGGCTTTTCATCCAGAAAAAAGGAGGACATTGTCCCACTGTACTCATCCGTCATTAGACCCATTATAGAATACAATGCCCCATTTGGTATGTACCTCTCAAGACACCTGCAACAACTGGAAAGGCTGCAGAAATACCTCACTAAAATAATCACAGGCCTAAAGCAGATGCCCTATGCTGACCGCCTTAAAAAACTCCAGCTATACTCTGTCGTATATCATGTACTCAGAGGCGATCTCTGCTTAACATACAAGGCCATGTCAAACCCAGAGCTGTTGGACATACTACACTTAAAGAAATCCCAATCCCTCAGAGCCACATGCTGCAGGGATCTAAACCTTGTCATCACAATAAACAAAACATGCTGGAGGGATAGGCTGCTGACCCAGAGACTCCCCAGACTCTGGAATAGACTGCCAATACATGTCAAGCAGAGCGCCTCTTTGGCCTTCTTCAAAAGGAACCTTGACGATTGGATGGGAGAAAGGAAATTCTCCCTGGAGATCACGTCAGTCGCCCTGCTAGACAGGGGTCCAGGAAGTAAATAGTGTAGGAAGAAATAGCCAGGGAATTGTTATGGCTAGGCTTGTATAGGCCCTAGGGCCGATAGCCTAGTGCCAACCTATGAACCTATGAAAATATTAAATATCTATTTACAGTAAACGCTAGAGTTTCGTCACAGGGAATATTAAAAATAATCCGATGGAAAGTTTCATACACTTATAGAAAAACAGCATTTAGCTAGTCTCTATATCTATTTCTCATTGACTGAAAGAATTACTGTTCCTACTTACTGAATAGAGCAAGGCAAGATGTGTGAGAGGTCCATTTTCTCAGATCCAAGGCAGAATGCTCCTAAGACTTCAGTCTCCTCTAATATTAACACATTACTTCTTTACAGAATGACATCACATACATCTGGTCATCTGACCCTGTTTCCCATTCTATCCCCCATCACTAGAAGCTACCGGGGTTTAGCAGCTATGTGCTACAAAAGGGTTCCTATTATGTGATCGAAGACACATTCTATCGAATGCGTCTTGATCAAACATGAAAGCACGAAAAGGCAAAATATCAAAACAGCATATAAGAGATTTCTTTCCCTGGGAAAGAAATCTCTTGGCCGCTTCCGTTACTTTGCCATTTTCGTCACTGTAGAGGGGTCTCAGAGTTGGTATATTTAATTGGGGGGTGTGGGTGGAGAATTTAATGTTTTAAAGTTTTTTTTTTCTTTTGTGGAACAGCTATTGTTTTCCCTTGGAAAAAATCACTGTTCTAAGTGTTCGGGATTGTAAGCTTTCGCTTACATGGGATCGATAAATCAGCCTTCGCTTTTTTAAGCATTCACTTAATATAGACCCCTATAATACACACAGATAGAGCTTTGCTCAGATGTGGTGCAACTGCTGTAAGTTATAAAACCATAAAACCATTTCCCTCTTCCTACAGGAGCTACTAACTATTCTGTAACACAGACATTGTGTCTCTGGCTCAATTCAAAACTGTGGGATAGCATCTTTATGGCTTAAGCCATTAAGTAATTTAATTTCAAGAATCTTTTGCAAAGTCAGGTGGATTAAGATTAACCCCTTCAAGTCCAGTATATGCTGTTAAAAATGTATACATTTAAACAGTTATAATAATGCATGTACATTTCTTTTCCTTCCAGCAGGGCACACTGTTGATACATTTTAACACAAGCAAACTTCACAAATACATTTTTAGCACAAACATCAGTACAAATCAGTTTGATATACAAATGACATATAATTATTTACAAAATTCTACCTAGTTGTACTAGCATATGTTACAAATCCATTGCCATATTTCTCCAGGCATGGCTTGCAGTACCTCCTATTGTCACACCTCTCCACCTTTGAAGACTCAAGCTAGTTTTTCAAGTGCTTCTTGAGAAAACATTGCTTGAGAGGAAGGAGACATTCTGGGAATACATTATTCAATATCCTGTCTTGAGATCTCATTTACGTTAGCAATGCTAACCCCACTAAAGTGCTGCACTGTCATATCATATGCCTGCAACCCTAGGGTCCACACAGTAACCTGGGATTTTGCTGGTTGGCTGACTGTAGCCATAGATCCCCCTCAGACTCCTCCTGCCTCCTACTGCAAATACTTAGCAGAAGGGCTTCCCTATCAAGGTAAGGTTTCATCATGTTAACATGGTACAATTTGTGCCCCTGCCTCCTGCCTAGCAGTTCTGTCATGTAGTTAACATCAGTGACCTACCATACCACTTTGAAGGCTCCCTCTCAAGCTGCCTGCAGCTTATTGTGTCTGACAGGAATAAGAGCGATCACCTGCTGCCTGACAGCACACTCTCTGTCTCGAGCAATCCTGACATACCTGACCTTTTCCTGCTGTTGGGCTCCTGCCAGGTTCTCCTGAGGCAAGCCCAAGAGCTCCCTGAGAGCCTTGTCCTGAGGTTTAGGGCATATGCCACAACAGACTTCTTGTGGGATTTGCACTCACCCTCCCATTCATAACGAATCAAATCTAAAGGTCCCCTCACCCTATGCCCATACAGCAACTCAAAGGGTGAAAAACCTATGGATTTCTGGGGTACCTGTCTGTAAGCAAACAGCAGATGAGGCAAATATTTGTCTCACTGTCTCTTAAACTGGTCTGCAAATTCCTGTAGCATGGTCTTTAGTGTAGAGTTTAACCTCTCCACAAGACTATTAGTCTGGGGATGGTAGAGGTAGTCTTTAGATGCTTCACCTCATAGTGCTTCCACAGAAAAGCCAGCAGGTCTGACATGAAATTGGCAGCTCTGTCACTCAGTATTTCTCTCAGAGAAACCTACCTTGCTGAAAATCTCTAACAAAGCATTTGCCTTTTCTGCCTCAGTGGAGGACAGCACCACTATGTCAGGGTATCTGGTAGCATAATCAACTACCACTAGGATATATTTCTTCCCTGTGGAAGTTGAGGTACACAGAGGCCCCACAATATTTATAGCTACCCTCCGAAATGGTTCCTCAATCACAGGCAGAGCCATCAAAGGAGCTTTGACCTTGTCTCCTGCCTTGCCTACTTTTTGGCATTGCTCACAGGTCCTGCAGTACCCTGTTACATCCCTTGCAATCCCAGGCCAATAAAAGTTCTGCATAATATGTCTCTTGGTATGCTTTATGCCCATATGACCTGCAAAAGGAACGTCATGACTATGGTTAAAAGTGCCAGACAGTAGCCTCTCGGCACTACCAACTACTGCATTACCTTACAACGGTACTCAATTATACTGAGTGAAATGAATATTAATACAAATGGTAATGTTAACCAAACAGCAAGACTTTCAGGAGTGGCCAGAATTATCACCAAATAAATATATGCATATACTCTCAAAGCTTAAATATTTTCTAAAAAGGACCAGCCACAATGAAAAGTTTAAATATATTTAATTCTTCTTCTTCTTTCAGCTTTTCCTGGTGAGGAGTCGCCACAGCAGATCACTTGTCGCTCATGATTGGCAGTGGAGTTTTACGGTGTCGCGTTGCCAGCCCGGCGCCCAACCTTCCACTGAAGGCACATACACGCACGCATTCACACCTACGGCCAACTTAGAGTGTCGAATCCACCTACAGCATGTCTTTGAGATGTGGGAGGAAACCGGAGCACCCGGAGGAAACCCGCGCGACTACAGGGAGGACATGCAGACTCCATACAGAAGGCACCCCAGCCAAGGATCGAACCAGAGAACCTCTTGCTGTGAGGTGACAATGCTAACCACTGCACCACAGTGGCTTTAAATATATTTAATAAATAATAAAAGAACGTGAAAATACTAAATAAATATTTACAGTAAACACCAGTTTCAGTCACAGGAAATATTAAAAATAACACTGATGGAAAGTTTCACACATTTATAGAAAAACTGTATTTAGCTAGTCTCACTATCTATTCCTGACT
The DNA here is from genome assembly GCF_019279795.1 of Protopterus annectens. Classification (NCBI taxonomy): domain Eukaryota; kingdom Metazoa; phylum Chordata; order Ceratodontiformes; family Protopteridae; genus Protopterus; species Protopterus annectens. The sequence continues at coordinate 285,244,735 of NC_056751.1, forward strand.
GACTAAAAGAATTACTGTTCCTACTTACTGAATAGAGCAAGGCAAGATGGGTGAGTGGTCCTATTTGTCAGATCCAAGACAGAATGCAGAATAGTCCTGCGACTTCAGTCTCCTCTATTATTAAAACATTATATCTGATATTGTCAGTCTTCATTCATTCTTGATGAATGGGACTCGGTTCCGATCCTTCAGCTCACGCCAGCCAAAAAACTCTCGAGCTAAGACTCTACCCACAGTGCCCCTCTCTCCATTACCTCAGATCTCATTTGCTGCTCTGATAACAAGACACATCAGCCGATACTCTCCAGGTAAGTTTTAAAAAAATCTTTTATCCTTCTTTAACAAATTCTTCTTAACTTTAAACAATTAGTTTAATTTCCTTCTCGTTTATTGTTCTTAAGTGATTTTGCTTCTCTACCCTACATAACTTAAGGGTATTCTCATTACCATTGTTGGTAACCTTTCTCTCTCCCTCTACAGTTTAAGGTAACCCTCTTTTTATATTACCATCATTGGTATTCCTCTCTTTCTCTACCATTCTTAGTAGTTCTCTCTACCATTGTTAGTAGAATTTCCATCTATGTTGTGTGTATGTCTCTGTGTGTGTGTGTCTCTGTCAACCTTTCCATTGGCAACTTCTGTTCCTCATAAAATGCTGGAAAAACAAAAGGGCACCTCAGGCTTCAAACAGTGCCAAGACTGTGGTCGAAAGATGCCTAATTCAGATGGGCATCTTTCATGTGTATGCTGTTTGGGTGCTCCCCATTTAGACATTGACTGTTCTATCTGCAAGGCCTCCCATTCCATAGCCTTAGTAGAAAGACAACACAAGCTGTTATTAAAAGGACTGTTAAAATCTTCTTTTGAAAAATCCCTGACTAAGCCAGATCCTACTTCATCTAAATCAGACCAGGCTAAAAAGAGAAGTAATTCAGTGCCGAGCTCTCCTACGGCACTGGAGACTAAGAGGCACAAATCTTCGGTTCTGTCACCCTCCTCAGAACTGAAGAGTAAGGTTCCAAAATTGATAGAATGAGAATCTTTGGTACCAGTAACTGTGGCAGTCTCGGCACCGAGAACTTCGGCACCGATGTCATCACCAGCCACCTTAATTTCCCAGTCGGTACCAACTTCATCATCTGCACCACAGCAAACTCTACCCACACCTTAGGTGCCAAAGTCAGAGCAATTTTTAGTTCCCAGGACAAGGTATTTCCCATTCCATAGACCCCTTTGTGGGTCAACTTCCCAGTCCATTTTTAGAAAGGCCAGAATCCCCTTCGGGGATGTCTGTTTGATCTTATAGAAGTCTTTCTGAGGTAGATGTTGTGAGATTGTTGGATCAGCTTTTGGCGGCCAGGGTTCTTCCTGCCTCTTCTCAGACCTCCCTTCCCTCTGGAGTTGGGGTCTTTTCTCCCAAGACTCCTCTGGATTTTCCTCCTCTGACCTCCTCAGGAAGCTTAGAGCCCTCCACTTTGATTCACCTGATTCCAGCTGTCCTGGTGCTGACAGGGACTCCCTGTTCAGCTCCAGGAGGTGCTCTGATATCTTCAGTTCCCTTGGAACTGGTAGATTCTCGAGGCCATAGCTCAGCTGTCATTCCTGGGGGCTCTGGATTGGTTCCTACCTTCTTCTCAGAGTTGTCCTTAATTCTCAGAGCCCTGATATTTATGTGCTGTTCCCCAGCTCCTGCTTTGGTTGGTGATCTTTTGGAGTGAGGTGTGACCTCGATTCCGACGTTGTCTTTCTCAGTTCCAGGCTCCCATCCCTCTTCAGAGGGCCTGCCTTCCATATCATGGAGAGGGCATTAGCCTCTGCAGGCTCTCATCTGGCCCCTCCTGTGTAGGAGTGTGATATGTCTGTACCTTCTGGTCCAGAGCTGCCATCTCTCATGTCAGGACAGAGAGCACTGAAGATGCAAGTTATCCCTGTACAGGGCCCCTCTTCTTTGGAGTCTTCCTCAAAGATTCCCACTGAGGAACCAAAAGAAGACGTGCAACAGGAACCACTTAGATTCCCCGGAAGAGTCTGTCACAGAAGACACAAATTTCAATGAGAGGGAGGATTGCCCATGGTCACCCCCTTAAGATGTCTCCTTTGGAGACATCCTGGAAATCCTAAAACAGAGAGGTGATTGGAAACCCAAAGGTCCATCCTCTGAGGAATTTGTGTACTTGCAAGCCTTTGGTGCTCACCCATCTACTTCCTGGGTGACCCTGCCTGCTGATGACCTCATTACATTAATTGCGCAGTGGGTGTGGAAGGCCCCTGATTCCATAGAGCTGATTTTCTGGAGAAAAGACAAGATATTATCAGCACCTGAAGATCACCAATATTGACAAAGGGTTTAGCAGTAGATGCTATGGTGGTGGCAGCGGCCACCAAGAAGAAACTTGCCAATGAGAGTCCCACTGTTCATCCACCTAACCAAGAGTCTAAGATGATGGACAGATTTGGAAAGTCAGTCTATGCAACATCAGCCTTCACCCAGAGGTCCTTGAATTTCATGGCACACTTTATTAGACTCCAGAGGGATCTGATCAAGGAGTTATTGGCTACCCTCACTGGAGCTGCATCTGATGAGGTATGGGATAAGGCTGCCTCTCAACTGGCCACCATGGAGTCTATATCGAACTCGGCCATGACGCTCATTGCACACAGCTGAGGGGATGACTAGAGCAGCAGGTTCAGGCATTGCTATAAGGCGTCACACCTGGATGCATTTGTGTGAGTTTGCAGAGCCTTTCAAGTCTTCCTTCATCAACGCTGCCTTTGACAGATCTTCTTTGTTTGGCCCCAAAGTCAAAGACACACTAGCCAGGTGCAAAAAAGATGGAAAGATCCTTTCTGCTGTGGGCATTTGTTTTTCTACTCCTCAGCAATCCTGTTCCAGGAATCAGAGGAATGGGAAGATGTGGTTTAAGAAGTCCCAAGGGCCTTTTCAGGACAGACATGGTAGTAGCTCCCTCAGGGGAGAGGTGTAGCTCTGATGGAAGATGTTACCACATGGCAGAGGTGGCCCATGAAATCAGGGCTTTAGAAACTCCTTCTCTGGACAACCCTACCAGTGGTCCTGAAGGGAGGCCCAATTGCTTACCTCTGGCAGCAGTTGGGAGAAGATGTTCACTACACCAGACAGCCTGGCAACCAATAACTTCCTATACGTTGGTGCAGAGAATCATTGCCAGAGGTTATCATATCCCCGTTATTCTTTTACCAAGATCACAAAGAAGATGCCCCAATGTTCCACCCAATCAGAGGGATCAAGCAGCTTTGGCGATTCAAAAGCTGCTACAAAAAATAGCCATCCAAGATGTCCCGCCAGACCAGCTAGGATCCGGATTTTACTCGTTTCTTTTTAGTGACAAAAAAAGACAGGGGACTGGAGACCAATATTGGATCTCAGCCTTCTGAACAAATTTGTTCAGCAAACAAAATTCCAGATGGTCATGGTACAGTCTATACTTCCCTTCCTAGAGGAAAACGATTGGATTTGCTCTATAGACCTTCAAGATGTGTATTACCACATAAAAGTGGACAAACGCTCAAGTAGGTTTCTCCTCTTTCGGCTAGGAGACAGTCATTTCCAGTTCAGAGTGCTGCCCTTTAGTCTCACCACAGCCCCCAGAGTGTTCATCATTTGCATGTCAGCAGTCACAGCTCACCTGAGACTTCACGGATTCAGAGTGTTTCCTTATTTAGATGACTGGCTCCTCACTACCCCCACCAGGCATCTACTGCTTCAAGCCACACATTTTATCCTGCATATTTTCAACTTTTTGGCCATACCAGTCAACAAAGAAAAATCCCAGCTGACTCCAGCACAAGACCTAGAGTTTATAGGAGCTCATCTCAATACAGTATCTTGTGTAGCTCCTCTCCCTCTTCACAGACTACAAAAATTAAGGTCTCAATTACAGTTCATCCTATCCAAAGACAAGATTCCTGCTCTTGTCCTCCAAGCTTTAGGCTATATGGCAGTGACCAGAACCTTAGTACCTTTGGCAAGATTTCAGATGAGGCTACTTCAGTGGCTCATAGATGCACAATGGTCCATACTAACACATCCCATGACTTATCCCATTCTAATAACAGGTCACTGCAAGAAGGATCTATCCTGGTGGATGAAGTCAGAGGAAACCCTTCTAGGCCACCCCTTTACTCCCTCTCCCCCCAAGACCATAGTGACCACGGATGCCTCCCAGATCATGTTGGAGGCATTATCTTAGAAGAACAGTCCAAGGCACTTGTTCTCCGCTAGAGGCCAATTTGCACATCAATGTCCTGGAAATGTGGGCAGTGCTCTTAGTGTTGCAGGCCTTTCAATCTGCCCTGCTTCTGGGGACAACTGCGATTCAATCACACAACATATCAGTGGTCTGGTACATCAACAAACAGGGTGGAACCAGATCATACCCCCTGTGTCGGGAAGCTCTCAGAGTATGGCAATGGGTAATGTCCTCCAACTGCTTTCTAGTTGCATCACATATCCCAGGGACCTCCAATGTGATAGCAGACAAACTGAGTAGATGCACTCTCCTGCCTCACAAGTGGTCTCTCAATCCCAAACTGGTGATGGAAATCTTTCATCAATGGGGCCAGCATTGCTGCAACCTCTTTGCCTCCCCAATGAACAACAAATGCAGCAGCTATTTTGCCCTGATCCCCCCTCAGGGGGAGTCCCCGAGAGATGCTGTCCTTCTCGATTTGCCATAGGGACTGCTCTATGCCCTCCCCCCTTTCCCTTCATTACCCTGTTCTTGAAGAAAGCCCAAAGTTTGAGAAGCAAAGTGATCCTCATTAAACCCTTTTAGTCCCAAGTCTGGTTCCCCTTTATTTGGCCTCACCTGATTCACTGTCTATGGATTCTGGACCCAATTCCAAATCTGCTGTCTCATCCACAGGGATTGGTGCATCCCAGTCTTCACAGTCTCAAAATGACAGCTTTGTTTCTCCAGTTCCATTAATTGCCAGGCAGAGTAATATAGCTTCCTCAGTAAAAAAAAATTCTTCTGGCTTCTTACAAACCCTCCACAAGAAAACTTTACCTTAGCAAATCGAAGAGATTTTCAATTTGGGCCAGTACACATGATTTAGACCCACTTTCACCTCCTGTTGACAAAGTTCTAGAACTCTTAGCTTTCCTGTTTGATCAAGGAGCTTCTGCTTCCACAATTAAAGTTCAGTTAGTGGCCATTTCTAATTTCCACAATGGCTACGATGATTATTTGCTAATTTCCCAGCATTTATGCAAAGTTTTCCTCAAAGATGCATTGTGCTTAATGCCCCCAATCAAGCTCCATGGGATTTGACTTTGGTTTTACAATCTCTGGTGCACCTACCCTTTGAGCCAGCAGCAGCAACTTGCCATCCCAAATTTCTGTCATGGAAAACTTTTTTTTTTTTTTTTTTTTTTTTTTTGTGGCCATTACTTCCGCCAGGAGAGTTTATGAAATTCAAGCATTATGTGTGAAACACACTTACCTGATTTTTCATAAGGATAGGGTTTCGTTAAGAACCAACCCTTCCTTTCTTCCCAAGGTGGTCTCAGAATCTAATATTAATCAGACAACTGATTTGCCTGTTTTCTCTCCCAGCTTCTCCAATAAAGGTGAATATTGCTTGCACTTACTAGGTGTTCACAGACAATTATGTTTCTACCTCGACAGGACCAGAGTCTAGAAAATCTGACCAGTTATTTGTATCCTTTTCAAGTTTATCTCTAGGGAAACCTGTCTCAAAAGTTACCTTATCAAAATGGCTCAGATGTTGCATTACCTTCATTTACAGTCATAACAACCACAAGTTACCTGTGCCTGTTAAAGCGCATTCCACCAGATCTGTAGCCACATCAACTGTTTTCCACTCTAGGGCATCCATGGATGAAATATGTGTGGCCACAACATGGGCTACTCCACATATCTTTATCAGTCATTACAAATTGGATATGGTCTCCAGGGGAAGAGTATCCTTTAGCACTATGGTTCTCAGGAATACCCTTTCATAAGGCCACCCAGGATCTAAAGTAGTTGGGGACTCTGTCCCATTCGTCAAGAATGAATGAAGATTAACAACATCAGATAAAGAAGTTAGGTTCATACCATAACATTCCATCTGTGTTGTCAGTCTTCATTCATGCTTGACATCCCACCCTCCTTCCCCCTCCTACAGTTTTCCTGAAGGACTAGACACTTGTTCTGGGAACTTTTTAGGTTTCACCTTAGACATGGCTTCTACCTTGTATACCTATCATTCCATGATACTTTGGTTGAAAACTTGATTTGAAGTAATGGAGAGAGGGGCATTGTGGGTAGGGTCTTAGCTTGAGAGTTTTTTCACTTTCTCAAGCTGTATAACGGCCAAGCCAGTTCTGAGGATCACAACAGAGTCCCATTTGTTAAGAATGAATAAAGATTGATAACAGAGATGGAACTTTATGGTAAGAACATAGCTTCTATTTCTGTACAGAATGACATTACATACATCTGGTCATCTGACACTGTTTCTGCACTACCACCATCACTAGAAGCTACCAGGGTTTAGCACCTATGTGCTACAATACACGCAGATAGAGCTTTGCTCAGATATGGTGCAGCTGCTGGAAGTCAAACAACCATTTTACTCTTCCTACAGGAGCTACCGACTATACTGTAGCACAGACATTGTGTCTCTGGCTCCATTCAAAACTGTGAGATAATATCTTTATGGCTTAACCCATAAAGTAATTTAATTTCAAGAATATTTTCCAAAGACAGGTGAATTAAGATTAACTTCTTCACTTCCAGTATATGCTGTTACAATGTATACATTTAAACAGTTAAAATAATGCATGTATGTTTCTTTTCCTTCCAGCAGGGTACACTGTTGATATATTTTAACACAAGGAAACATCAGAAATACATTTTCAGCACAAGCATCTGTAAAAATTAGTTTGACATACAAATGACATATAATTATTTACAAAATTCCAGCTAGCTGTGCTGGCATATGTTACAAATCCACTGCCCTATATCTCCTGGCATGGCTGCCAGTACCCCCTATAGTCACAGCAGTTACAGTTTTACCTTCATAGGAGCAGAAATTTCAAGAAGGACCCACAGATTTTTTTTTGTCCTTTGTAACTAATAAACCATGCAAAAAGTTTCCAAAGTTACCCTTTCCAGATGACCTTTGGACTGCATTGCTCACATCTATGCCTTCTACAGTTGGTCCTTGCTGGCTAAACCCAAGGCAAATTCCACAGTGGCAATGGCAACCTCTTCAGCTGTCTTCAGGTATTTGTCAATAAATTAAATGTGTGCACTTGCCACTTGGCCATCTGTGCACAAATTCATAAAACACTACAAGATGGATTCCATATCTAGGGCTAGAGCATCCTTTGGAGCTTCAGTCCTCAACAGTGTTCCATCATGATGCTACCTGAGAGTTCAAGTAGCTTGGAATTCTGACAGGTTGGATCAGACAGGCTAAATGAATAGGATATGAAATTTATGTGCTTATCATAACTCTGTATCCTTTCATTCATGTTGTCAGATACAACAACCCTCCCTCCATCACCCCCTTTGTAGTATTCCTTGCACTTGTAGGACCTGAAGGATGTAGACCTTTCCATTTATAAACAGGGTGTTACAAATGTGCATGTGTGTGTGTGTGTGTGTGTGTGTGTGTATATATATATATATATATATATATATATATATATATATATATATATTCCAAAAAAAGTATAGCTATAGGTAGATATAGATGTAGATATAGATAGGATGCTAAATTCATCTGAGTTAATCCTAGGTTCAAATGCAAGATGGGAAGAAAAGTCTTAAAGCGGCTCAAGACTGGAGCTAATGCTGGCGGGTTGAATCCAACAAGTGCCTCAAGGATTCATAAGGGATTGCAGACAAACAAGAATGAAAGGATCTAGGATTATGGTAAGTGCATAACTTTCATTTATTTTCAGTAAAACACTCTGTTTTATTCAATTCTAATTGTACTTGCAAATTGCTTTGTACAGACTCAAAATGAGATGTGATATATTGTTAGACTTGTTTAGATTTACTCTGAAATAAACCTAATCATATCTTGGCGGGTTGGCTTAATTAACCATTTAAAGACTATTGTGAGAGTATCATCATGTGATACAAATATAGACCTTCTCTAGTCATTTCCTCTCCATCTGTCCTGCCTTTTGAAATGTAGATAAACTAGGTTTGTTATTTATTTTCTTTCTTTTTCTCTTTCATTCTACTTCTCTTTTCCTTTATTTATTTATTTCTTTATTTATTTTGGATTTATGTATGCCATTCTTTTGGGAGTCAGCTGAGCGAGTTAATTTCTTGTTTTGTTTCACAGCATTTTCTTAGTATTCACCCCCAATAAATATAATATTTTTAAACTACTAAACACTGTAAAAGTATCATATACATGTATGCCCTGTTTTCTTCTTATATTATCTGGTAGCATTGTTATGTTTGCCTTACTTATGAAGGTAAGGATGATTCAACCGTAGGACTATAAAATTTCAATAAGCTCTCCAAAATATTCAAATAAATGTGAATATGAGTCCATAAGTAGTTTAAACACAATTTAAAAAAATGTCAGCAATGTAAGACGTGAGTAAAAAGTTTGATATGTTAAAAGTAAGTATAGTTCATCAGATCACAGACACAAAACATAAACCAAACTTTAAATGTAGTTGATTTAGTTATCAATGAAATTATAGTTACTTAGCCTGATAAAATGTGTTGATACTGTTTTTATTACCTAGAATCTTCCAATATAAAAAGAGCTACAGACTTTCTGAATACTTCCAATATCTACCAAGGCCTGAAGACTAAGAAGAAATTCTAATGAGGAATGGAAAGACACAGCACAGATATTTCATGATTTCTCTTTGGCCACAGAACATGTAAGTCAGTAAGTCAATGAAAAATATTTCATACCAGACTTTGATGAGTTAATTCAACAGACACGAAAGTTACATGTATCTGGATGCTTTAAAACTAATTGAGATCTCTGAAATGAAATTGGGAAAATACTATGGTACTATTTTTCAGAATTAAGGTTGATATAAAACAGTGGAAAAAGCAGTTAAAGGAAAACTCCACCTTAGAACTCAAAAAACATATTTTTTTACAGTATCTTTGTTTTTGAGCTATTTTAATACCTCAAAATCACTTCAAGTGCTTCTTTTACAATTTTAATGTGTTTCTCTCAAAATGGCGGATGATGGGGTCTGCCTTGGTAACGTGATCTTGTTTTCTTGCTTTCATTCCTTCGTCCCAGAATACATTTCAAGTCCTCTTTATATGACTCATGCTAGACATAAGGAAGTGGTGCTGTTTTCTCATGATATTAAGATAGAATGGCAGGACTGTGAAGTATTATCATCTAAACACACCTTCTGTAACAGAGCTGCTTCTATGTTTACCTGACTGAGCCTCGTTTATGTGTCTGTCAGAGCTTGTTCTGTGCTATAAATAGCTGTTAGCTACTTGCAGCAAAAGAAGGTAGATAAACATCAGGTTTTTCTAAGAGGAGTCTTTTGTAGTCCTAAAAGATTTGACAGACCTTCCTCCAAAAACTCATGCTGAGGCGTAAAAACTTTCACTGCAGTAAATGATCCTTGCTGTATCATGATAATTAGTAGGACTCCAAACTAAGTCTGTCTGCTACTTCCCAATGCCTTCAGTGGGAAGTTTAATTCTTTCTCACGAATGATGCAGAATTAAAATGTGCTTTACTAGTTCCTCAATTATTTCTGTTATGTTCACCCTCTTTTTTTCTGTTTCATATTTATTTAAACTTTGGTAACCAGGAAAGAAAGTGAACTGGTCCTGGGACCACAACTTGGGCTACATTAGCAAAGATAACAAGTATTAAATGCACTTAGCAATACAAAGAAAAAAAATACTGACTTTATAAAGACATTGACCAAGATTGCATGTGCAATACATAGCCAGTGTGTGACAGTGACCAAGTAAATCATTCAGCAACATTAACTAGAAAGTATACACTAATAATGTTTAACTATACTATGTTGTTTATTATAAATTCATTGTACGCACACACACACACACACACACACACACATATATATATATATATATATATATATATATATATATATATATAGTATGTTTATGTGTACATGTTTATGTGTATAAAGTACATGTGTACAAAAGCGTGTGTGTTTGTGTATAACAGAGAACTAGATTATATCCCAGTTTGTGTACTTCTTGTCCTTTCAAGAAAAACAAATCAAAATGGAAATTTAGACATACAAACGTGTATGTATTTAGTGTCCGTGTTTGTATAAAAATGTATGTAGCATGTAGAATACTATATGTGGGATGCAGGACTGTGTGTGTGTGCATTTAACACAGTTACGTACTTCTGATTTCCTTTGTGGACTACATAATGCTCATGTACTCTAACAATGTAAGGACTGACTCAAAATCAGTGGGAATCTCTTACAGTGGATCTGCATGTATCAGATATGCATCCCCTCTGGAAGGATGTCGCAAAAAAGCATAAAAAAACTTTTTATGAACAGTATCAGTGCACCTAGGCAGGTAGTTGACTGGTTGCCACGTGACTCTCTTTCTGCAGTTCTGGCCTGAGTGTGTAGAGGGGGGAGGGGTCTTGAAAATGGTAAAAATGCACTGATACTTTACAAGAAAAAATATTTTCTGGATTTTCTCTAAATGTCATAGAAATCTTTGATACCACATGTAAGTTATCTTAAAGGGACAATCCCAGCGTTTATTTGTTTACATTCTGCAGTGTTTACCTTGAGCAGTGTGTAATTCTGAGCATGTTCGAGGCTTGTCTGTGTAGGGTAGGGGGAGTGTTACCAACAGGAAGTTTCAGCCTTTTAATCACAGTGCTTCTTTTTTTCTGAACTACTCACAACACCTTTTAGGTTGAGCCATTCATTATTTTAGCTTGTGGCTTGTTAATTTCAAAGAAAGGTGTCTTCTAAATGTTTTTAATGACATGCCTTCTCCTGACTTCTAGTTTCTGTGGAAAGGATTAGTAAACAGAGTTATTCAGTATTTTTTGAGATGTTAATTAGCTTAGCCAATGGCTTTTGTTTTCATCAAACAATAGTATTTCATGGATTTTACTAAAGTATGTGTGATTCAGCTCACAAACATTACATGGAGTTCTCTATTCCTTGCATTTCATGATATTTGGTGCCTACTTTGGAATCTACATCAAATGTACTTTATAGTACAGGCATTGCATCTTGCTGAATTACTGGATTTGTTCATTGTTAAAAGACATAGAGCAAAAGAAACTGACTATCTGTGCAGTTTTTTCTCATTCAAAATGAGAATGAAGGCATTTTGTGTGTCTGGCAGTACCATTCTCCACAGATATGTTATATATTTTTTTCTGTAAGCTTCACTTGACCTAATATTTTTTCGTGCTGAGTTCTGCATTTCCAAGTATAGCTGCAGCCTGTTGTTTCATTAGTTTAGTTATTAGTCCTACAGGCTGCAATCCAAATTTCTCTGGCAGAGATTATACAGCAAAATGACAGAACTGCCACTTTATTTGAGCTGATCATGTTCCTCCCTTTCATATCATTGTAGTAAAATAATGAAAGCTAAATGTAATGTTTTCTTCAGTACATGCTCATGACTGACTCCTCTACTTGCTTTTCAACAGTTTCAAACAGTAAGAATCCCATGAGTGATGCTTTCATACATTACACTGCATATCTGCAGTGCATTTCTGATGCTACTATCCTCAGCTTTATTACCATTCTGTTACGCATCACTGCCTTTCATTTTGTTCTGATCAAGATTCACAGTTTCTTGACTACCTTACCAATTATATCCTTTAATTTCTGAGTCTCTTATTTTCTTTGCCAGTGGTTCTAAATATAATGCAAATAGCAAAAGGGAGAAAGACACCCCTGCTCGGTTCCTCTGCTCAATCAGTGATTATCAGAGAGGACCCCTGCCCATTTTAGTTTTCACATCCAGTCCTTCATATAGCCTCCTAATCAACCTTACAGTTTGATCAGGGAATGAAAATGCTTCCATTGCTCTGCTCCTAAAGTCCCAGCCTACTCTGTCAAATGCTTTTTCTGCATCAAGATCAACAGCAGTGGTATTTTCTTACATTCTGCTTGCCTCTGGATCATCAGTATTCTGTTAATGTTGTCAAGAGTTTTCCTCCCCACCACAAAACCACGCTGACCCATATCTATCAATATTTGGCACCACTTTTGCCATTCTCTTAGCCATTATAGACGTAAACACTTTTTAATCATGGTTGGGAATTGAAATACTGTTGGCCTGTATGAAGCTGGATCTGATGGATCTCTACCCTCTTTAGGTATTACAGCTGTCACTGCTTTCTTCCAGGATGTTGATACTTCTCTTCCTCTTAAAATACTGTTAAAATACTGTTAAACAAAACCTTCCAGATCTTTATCAGCTTTTTCCCTTCTAACTTCCAAACCTCCACAGGAATACCATCCATTGTTGTAGATTGGTTATACATCACCATTGTTATCTTATCTCTTCCTATCCTAACTGCTCACTTAGTACTTACCTATGAACTGGAGAAGCCTGGATAGTGAATTCAGTGTGAGACTAGGATAAAAATGTCCCCCAGTACTTTAAAGACCATGACATACAGTTTATCTGAAGCTATTTATTTTCATTTGGTAAAGTTTTCTTTTTTTCCTAAGGCTCTCCCAAATCATGTTGCATGTGAATGCAAAAAGTATGTTGCAAGCCAACAGTGATGCTTCATGTACTGAGAGGTGGTCAGACATACCACACTGCCAAAAATCACTCATTATTTCCTCAATTACCCACTTAGCCTCAATACAGAGGCATAGTAGATTTGGAGCTTATCCTGAACAGAGTTCCATCCATGAACTGCCAGGCACATGGACACACAATACAGTAAGAACAAATGACGAAGTGTAATTTAATTGCACATTTTGTCACTGGATGTGGGAGGAAATGCAGCATCAAAATTCACAAGATGTTACAGAGTCAGCTAAAGTGCCACCATTTAGAACTGAACCGGGGACATAAGTAATGCAAGGCAGTAATATTGATTATTTCATGACTGTGCTATTTTGGATACAAATTAGCATGTAGCTAATATGAAGATTCTGGTCCTCCAGAATAAGCTAAGTAAAATACAGCTTTCATTCATTATCCCATGACACAGTTATAGCATACTTAATAAGTGATCTAAAGCAGGCTTTAGCACTTCATTGATGCCTAATGAAAAAATGTCCTCCAGTGATCCATTTAGTAGTTTGTCCTTGCCTGCACAAGCACTTCAGCGACACCAGATAAAACATTTTCCCCTGTGATGCCCGTGCACTGGCCCAGCAATCAAGGAGTCTCAATCCTCACCACTAACACCAGTGAGGGGCATCCATATAGGGAAATGATAATAAATACACACACAGTAAAGTACAATTTCCCTTAAGAGGACACAGAGGTCACAGTCAATCTGGGGCTGGTCTCTCTCTTTCTCTCCACAAATCCTGTTCAAGCAACTTTGCAGTTTCTATCGTGAGCTAAGAGGTCAAGAGGTATGAAACTGCTTAACTGCTGCTGCCACTGCTCAATCGCTTTCACTCTTACAAACACACACACACACACGTAAACATGCACATGCACACACACACACACACACACACACACACACACACACACACACACACGCAAACATGCACATGCGCACACACAGACATACACAAAAGCACACGCTTTTTTATGGGGTTTTTTTTTAAACTTTTACACTCGCTAACAAAAGTTTGTCTGAGTGTAGGTATACTGGTCTCTGGAACATTTCTGCAGCATAAGGGAGATGCCGTACGAGTATCCCAGGCAGCTGCCATTCAGATTCTCTTGCATTTCTGGGCAGTAATGTGCACCAAGGTGGATGATTACATCCACTTCTCTGCAACAGTCATAGATTAAACTGCCATGCAACAATTCTGTCCTACAGCCAATTTCTCCTTCATCCTCGGTCCAATAGACTGCACCAACTTTCCATTTAAAACGCCTGCTGTACCTGATGCAGAACTGTACACCAAAAGAAAGGGGTGTCAGTTGGTGTGCTCAGCAGATCCCTTGTTACTAATATCATAGTGACACATTCTGGTAGTGTCCATGATGCGGCAGTATGAAGGGAAAGTGGTCTGAGGGCTGCTTTCCGACATGGTGAAATACCTGAGGGTCTAGTCAGTAAGTACAGGACCACAACTATGATGTAATCAGAATCCGCACCTGTCAACATTAAGCATGAGGGCAACATATGTCCTGGTGGTATGATTTGAGGCCAGTAACACTGTTATCTCATCTGGGGAGGCAAGGGTGGCCCACCTCCAGTGACATTCCTCCCCATCTCATAGCAGCAGTCTGTAAGCTGCACTGAGGATCATGCCAGAGTAACATTACTGACAGGCCTCACTGGATCTGTTGTGACTGCCCAAAGCATTGATCATGTTTGAAAGGCCTGTTAACACTTCATTCCTCCAGACAGTACTGCCTGTCCATCCTAGAAGATTGCAATCATGCTGGGAAGGAACCTCGATTATAATTTCATTATGTCTGTGTGAGAATTTGTCTTCCCTACTTCTGACATCCGGAAGACAGTGTAATATTTAAATGTTATAGTTTATATGGAGGCACGCATATTGATATGATGTTACACACATATGTCAATTGAATATCTCACCTCTCACGTACAATATAAAGCTGTGCTACACAATCAGTTTCACTTGTTTTACTGTTATGAATAGATAATCAGAATAAATATGAAAAAAAAAATCATGACGTACAATCCATTAAAAAGTTGCATAGCTCACATGTAGGATTTGAACCCATGGTAGTGGATACCATAACAAGTAAGGGACAACCACACAACCAATGTGACATAGAAATGGTGTTCCACAGTTATATGCACATGCAAAAAAAAATGAGCATGTATACTCTAAGAATGTCAGATGCCTGTCATATGCAACCACCGTTAGTGATACAAGTCATAACAAATGCTGTCATAATATGGTATGCAACATACATAATGGAAGTTATATAGAAATAGTGCAGAAAAAAATCAGCATATTAAAATGAACTGTTATGTACTTGTGGAGACCTATCAACACAATAAACACTGAACCATCCTCATGTTGTTTCTACCAGACCGCATGCACTAACAACTACTACTTACTTTCTGATGTTTGTCTTTCGGCTTTTTCCCAGTAAGTGGTCACCACAGCGGAACTCCGGTCTGCTAATGATTGGCAGTCGATTTTTACGAAATGCCGAGGTGCCAGCTCAATGCCCAATCTTCAACAAAGGCATGCCCATTTACGCACGCATGTCTTTCGAACGCTACCCAACTGCGGGGAGGACATGCAGACTCCACACAGAAAGCACTCCCAAGCCAAGCATTGAATGGGAGAACCTCTTGCTGTGAGGTAACAACGCTACCGCCGTACCATCGCGGCATATACAACTTACTTTCTGATGCTTAGTAATAATCAGTAAACTAATCAGTGAACATACAACTTACAGAAATCTTCAGAAGTCACTTGTTTCCATAAACATACCACAAATATTGCAGTTTAGTCAGAAATAACACTACAGATATATATTCATTCCATCAGTATCTACAGTTGTCCGAGACTGTTTCCTTTTTATCCATATGTTATTACTGCATATGTGGAAAATCTTCTTGTCAGTGGTGGTCTTTTACCCATCTCTGTATGTATATTGTTGAATTCTATCCCCCTCCTGTAGGTCACAGACAGATTACAATGCTGACAATTTACCAACAAAAAAAAGGACTGACAACATGTATACGTTGATTTATACAGATTAATGATAATGTAAGTATATGATAATAGCAATCTATTCCAACACAATGCCAGCAGGTTACAGGTTACCTTTGAAGCTAGCTGTACATCAGCTATACCTTCAAGTGAGTTAGAAGTTTGATAAAACAAATGAACACAATAATTAGGACTGTCTTTAATTTCTCCAAATCTTTTGGGTTTCTAATACCATAACAGGCATGGACCCCATTCATAAGACAAAATACGATTAAAGTTCATGAAATTAGTATTGTTTCACTTTTTGATGTCAGCCAAAAGTGCTCTTAGCAGCACCCACAATGTGTCCAGTAATGACTCCTGCAATTCGTATGGAGTTACATGTATTGGTAGCCTATCTAAATATGATTCCAGACTCTTTTTTTTTTTTTTTTTTATAAGACCCATTGCTCCTACTACTATGGGAACTGTATGGGTATCTTTCTTCAATGTTGCTCTTGTTTCTGCTGGCAAATCCTGATATTTTATAACTTTGTGTCTCTCTCTGACACTATAGTCAATGGGAGTGGAGATTTCAATGATTAATGCTATTTTTGTCTTCTTTTCTTGGACCACTATATCTGGTCTTCTAGCATCTATCTTTAGAACTGTTGGTAATGGATGATCCCATGTAATGTAGACTTCATCATTTTCTATGATGCTTTGTGGCTTATGATTCCAGTGTTTTTTAGCTACATACCATACAGTTCCATAATGTTTGCACAATCCCAAGTGCAGCAGTCTCACCACATTATTATGTCTTTCAGTATACAGTCCTTCTGCCATTAGAATGTCGCAGCCAGCAACGAGGTGTGCAACTGTTTCCAATTCTGTTTTGCAAAACCTACATTTGTCTGTTTCTCCCACATGTTCAATGGACTTTGTAAACCACTGTGTGCATAGCCCACTGTCTTGTGCCGCCAATATTAACCTTTCATCTCTTGGTTTGAATTCACCTCTCCTTAACCATTCATGTGTTTGTTCCTGATCAACATGAAGTTCTTCCAGAAGATGTTCTTTGTGTTTCACTGTTACAGTCATCACATTTGGGGTTATCTGCTTGCAGTAGCCCTCGGTCGGCCTGATTATCAAAGTCTTGGGTCCTGCGTCAGTTGCTCTCTCATCTTCCATGATGTCAAGTAGTCAGGGGTATAAAGCATGCAGCCAATGCCATTACGTCAGTCTTTCTTGCTGTGCGGTGCCCGAAGCAGAAGCAGTTCACAAGTGCTGGTCGGCTGACTCCTGAAATTTTCGTTTTCAAGTTTCAGAACTGAAGTCTTCAACTAAAGCTAAGTACCCCGTTGGGGAAACTTTTTCTTGCACTAAACCGATGTCAGTAAAAGTCAATAATTGTATTTCTTGTGGAAAGCAAATACCTCATAAAGATTTTCATTTGTACTGTACTCCTTGCCTAGGCCCTGACCACGACGTAACTCACTGTCGGTTTTGTGACTTATTTAAACAATGAACTATTCGTCGTCGGCATATTTACGCTTCTAAATATTTTGGTACTCTGTTCAGTTACCGAGATATGGCTTCGGTAAGCCACCTGACTACCGACATTCTGGAAAAAATGCAAAGATAAAGACAGAGACAGGCCGCCTGGGTCCAAAGCTGCCAACGACGCTTCTCCTAAGCTAGTCACCAGTTCACCGGTACTCAGTGAGGCGCTTTTGCAGCCCCTGATACCCACTACTTCAGATTCGCAGGCCTCTACTGAGACCCATTCAGAGTCCGGGATACTGCGCGATGCTTCAACTGTGGAACCTGCAGATGCTTCTACCTTGGATGGGTCCGGAGCCGCTGTGCAGGCACTGGCTTCTGAGGGTGTATTCAGGCCTACCGACTTGCATATTAAACCAACGCCATCTCCTTCTTCAAGGCCTAAAACTCGATCCATGCCTAGAAAACTGATGCCCAGACCACATTTTCAGGCCTCTATGCCTAAAAAGCAAATGATAAGAATGGCTGAAGACCTTATTACTTTAATCAGGGGAAGCCAACCTTCCCCCTCTAAGAGACCTAGGACTGAATTTGCTTATGATTCTTCTGATCAGGATTCTGAAATTTCTGTTTCCTCTGATGACCAGGATTTACCCTTATCTACCTATGAGGATTCTGATGCAGAGGACTCTATTCCCTCTGCTTCCCCTCCAGAAGATTTCTCTTTTGGTGAAACCTTGCATACTCTTAGGAAGCATTTTCACTGGGAAAGCCAGGATTACTCTGATTCTAAAAAGAGGCTTAGGGATTTCTTACTCCTGCCCCAACACAGGCCTTTAGCTATTCCCCCTGTACTGGACATTGTTGATGATGCCTTTTCAGAATCTAGCTTTGCCCCTGACTCCTTACCACCTGCTCCCAGAAAACCAGATAGATATTACACGGTTCCTGACTCTCACAAGTTCCTCTTTAAAAATCCTACTGTGGATCCTGAGACCATTTCACAGGGACCCAAGGGCATTAA
Organism: Protopterus annectens; assembly: GCF_019279795.1. NCBI lineage: Eukaryota > Metazoa > Chordata > Ceratodontiformes > Protopteridae > Protopterus > Protopterus annectens. The sequence goes on from NC_056751.1 coordinate 285,263,061, forward strand.
GGCTACTACTGCCAAAAATCCTACCCCCTCTGATAGAGATTCCAGGGCGCTGGATAGATGGAGTAAGAAGGCATACACTTCTGCAACCTTGGCCATTAGGGCCTTAAACTGCCAGTTTCATATGTTAAAGTATCAGCAGCATATTATTGGATTGCTTAAACAGAAAATTATGTTGATTCCTGACTGTGCTGAAAATAAGGATTTACAGGATTTAATGCATTCTACTGAACAAGTTGGAAAACATACTTTGCAATGTGGTTTTGATTCACTAGAGGCATCTTGCAGGGCTGCTGTCACTGGGTCTGTACTTAGAAGGCATGCTTGACTTAAGGAGCAATCCTTGCCAGATCATGTTAAATCTAAATTGCTGGATGCTCCCTTAAATCAGGACCGCCTGTTTGACAACAAAGCAGAAGAAGTACTTAAAAAGATGGAGGAAAAAGCTAAATCTATGCAAACTGTTAAAGATTTCATGCAAGTACAGCCTCCAAGATTTAGTAGGCATTGGCCCTCAAAGAATTGGTCCTTTCCTGCCTCTTCCAGGGCTTCTCAGTCCAAACCCAGAACCAGCAGAACACCCAGGCTTCACTCCCAAGGTACGCACAGGACTAAGCAGTGGGGGGCTCCCACTTCCAAAGCAGGGAGTAGTAAGACTCCCCCCTATGGTAAACTGTCTCAATGACTTAACTTTAAAACTTCCAAGCCCTTCTCAACTGACTGCTCCATTAGGGGAAAAGATTACTCTGCAGGCAAAAAAACGGGAACTCATTACCCAGGACAAATGGGTTTTAAATATAGTTTCCCAAGGATACAGATTCCACTTCCACACTTTACCAACCCCAAACGGTTGGCCAGATCTACCTCCAAATCAGTGGGCAGAGGCTCAAAAGCAAGTTCTCTCTCTTAAGTACAAGGGCTATTCAAATTGTCCCAGAAGAGGAAAGGGGGCAAGGTTTCTACTCAAGACTTTTCCTGGTGCCCAAAAGACAACTCCTGGTGTCCTATCTTGGATCTCTCTATCCTAAACACTTTTTTGGTGATCCCAAAATTCAAGATGCTAACTCTTCGCCAGTTGCTTCCTATGCTAAGCAAGGATGCCTGGTTGGCAACACTGGATTTAAAGGAAGCCTACCTGCACATCCCAATCAGGGAATCTTGCAGAAGATACCTACGCTTCAAAGCAGGCTACATGCACTATCAGTTCTCTGCACTGCCCTTTGGCTTATCTACTGTGCCCAGGGTATTCACAAAGTGCCTAGCTCCAGTCATTGTATTTTGCAGGCAAAGAAATATTCAAATATATCCATACCTGGACGATTGTCTAATTCAGGCAGAATGCCAGGACATACTTTTGAATCATCTGGCGTTTGTACAAAAGGTGTTAACTTCTCTGGGGTGCACCATAAACCAAAAGAAATCACGTCTTGTACCCTGCCAACAAATTGTACTCCTGGGAGCAAGCTTGAACAGAACTTCCCAGATGGCTTTCCTCACGCCAAAGAAACAAGTTCATTTGACAGCTTACTTCAAACTAATGGCCACAAAGACCCTGCTATCTGCAAGACAAATACTGCAAGCCTTGGGGTTCATGGCCTCCTGCATTGTCCTAATTCCATATGCAAGACTGCATATGAGGAAACTACAATGGTATCTAAAAAGTCTATGGTGTCAACATTCTCAGGATCTAGAAGCAATGATTCCTATCATACCTTGCCTACAGTTAGAATTCCTTTGGTGGGCAGAGGCCTGCCACCAAAACAATGGACTGCCATTCACTCTACCCCCTGCCACCCAAACCCTAACAACAGACGCATCAGACTATGCATGGTGGGCTCACTTGGCAGGAAAGTGCATTCAGGGCAAATGGAACCCAAGTCAAATGCACCTGCATATCAATCAAAAAGAAGTGTTAGCTGTACAGAATGCTCTGACAGCCTTCAAGGACCACATTCTTCCAGGACAATTAATGATAAAGACGGATAACACCACTGTTATGTGGTACATAAACAAGCAGTGGGGAACCCACTCATACCCTCTCTGCAGACTAGCCATGGCTCTGTGGAACGCAGACTTGAGCTACCAAGTGCACCTACAGGCTCAATTCCTGCCAGGCAAGCTAAATACACTGGCAGACGAACTAAGCAGAAATCTCATGGACCCACATGAGTGGAAACTGGAACCAAAGACATTCAACATGTTGATAAACAAATGGGGGAGCCCAGATATAGACCTGTTTGCCTCCCCCCAGAACTACCAATTGGACAAATTCTGCACAAGGACTCCCCACAAACAAGCTTGGAATGTGGATGCCCTGTCCTTCACCTGGAAAAACCTATCAGTTTATGCCTTTCCTCCTCTGCCTCTTCACCCCAAGGTACTACTAAAGATCAAACAGGACAAACCAAGGACGATACTGATTGCACCAGACTGGTCACATCAACACTGGTACCCCCTCTTGCGCAATGTGTCACTGCTGGCACCATGGCACTTGCCTCAGACCCCTACCCTGCTGTTCCAGCAGGAGGGCCAGATTCTGCACCCTCAGCTTCAAACCCTAAACCTGGCAGCCTGGCTAATTACCTGATCTCTCCGTTACCATCCCTCAGTAAACAAGTGTTGGATGTCATTCTGGAGGCAAGGAGGCCTAGTACTAGAAAATCGTATGCTGAAAAATGGAAAAGATTCTGTTCCTGGAACCAAACTCGGGATGAGCACAGCAGCACCCAATTTACCTCAGATTCTTCAATAATTAACTGAGATGCTTCATAAGGGCCTTTCCTTTTCCTCCATCAAAATTCATGCCTCAGCCATTTCAGCTCATTACAACACAGAACCACCCCTCTTCTCTCATCCACTGCTCAAGCAGTTCCTCAGAGGGGCCAAAAACTTAAGACCACCCAGGAGAGCCCCAACCCCAGTCTGGGACCTTAACTTTGTATTGGAAAAACTCACTCTACCTCCTTTTGAGCCAGCTGCAAGTGCAGAGTTGAAATTCCTTTCTTGGAAAACAGCCTTCCTTTTAGCCATCAATTCAGCAAGAAGAGTGTCTGAATTACAGGCCTTTATGGCAGTGGAGCTTTTCATCATCTTTCATGTGGACAGGGTGTCCCTCAGGACCAGTCCCTCTTACATGCCCAAGGTAGTATCCAGTGTGGCTCTTAATCAGTCCATTCATTTGCCAATCTTCTTTTCTAACCCACAGAACAAAGGGGAACGTATACTGCACTCTTTAGATGTGCACAGACAACTTAGATTTTACTTGGACAGGACTAATCCTCTCAGGAAATCTGAACAGCTGCTGGTGGCATTTGCTGCAGGGGCAGACGGGAAGGCCATTTCAAAGCAAACCATTTCTATATGGATAGGCCATTGCAATCATTTCTGCTATAAGCACCATAGAAAACCTATCCCATAGGGGACAAGACCACATTCAACCAGGGCTGCATCTACCTCTACAGCCTTTCTCAGAGGTGTCCCTACCAGGGACATCCTAGAAGCTGCAACCTGGAGTTCTGTACATACTTTCACCAAGCATTATCATTTGCCAATTTTCTTTAAATCCAGAGCTGGCTTTGCCACTGCAGTCTTTCAGGGCCTTATAGCTGGTCCTAATGCTATCTAATTTCCTCCTCCCATCCTTAGCTTTTGGAATCTACCCAAATGTGATGACTGCAACAGTGGAACACGAAGAACATAGTACAGTTGTGAACACTTAGCATAAATGTAGATGTTCGAGTGTATTCACTGTTGCAGTCCTAGTTACCCTCCCTCCAGCCCCCTGACTTCTATTGGCTATACCTCTATTCTTTCTTACTATGTTTAAAGCTTTTTGATGTATTTGCTTTTTTGTTGGAGGTGTAACCTTGTATATATAATTGCTTCCCATTATGGGGGCACCTGACATCTGGGGCAAGAAAAACCGATGTAATGACGTCGGCTCCATGCTTTATACCCCTGACTACCTGACATCATGGAAGATGAGACAGCAACCGATGCAGGACCCAAGACTTTGATAATCAGGCCGACTGAGGGCTACTGCAAGCAGATAACCCCAAATGTGATGACTACAACAGTGAATACACTTGAACATCTACATTTATGGTAAGTGTACACAACTGTATTTTTTCTATACTTGCAACTATATTTATGCATTTTCCATATTTCTTGCCTTCTCGTCTGGTCCTTTACCTTATTTTCTTTCTTTTTTTATTTTTTGGCACATTCAGTTTCTGCCTGGTTTTTATCTACTTCTGGATTGATTTCCATTCCTGCTTGATGCCGATATGGTTATGGTAGATTAAGCAAAGAAGTCATCTTAGATTTATTCTCCTCGAGTTTCAAAACTTTCACTTTGTTTGGGTCTTGTGAGGTTAGCAGATATGTATGCAGTCCCACAATTGCAGATCTGTACATGTAATCAATTTCAAGGAGGCCCATCCCTCCTTCAGAATGGGGACTATATAATCTTAAAACAAAGAGTGAGAAAGTCACACTGAAAAAGCAATCAGTAAAAACTAAATGAAAACTCCAGCCAAGCTAGAACTTCCAATGAGTGACCTCCCAAACCTCCTGTGACAGAGGCACATGGGATATATGCAAATGACCCTTATGAACATTAGGTGTTTCAGCTATATGGCGATTCTGATTGCCCATGACTTTTACATTTGAAGTCGTTTTAATGGAGAATTTCAGGCCAATAAAGCCAAACCCCACTAGCTATGGATATGCATATTTCAGCCTTGTTATGACCTCGTCAGCATAGCACGAGCAGAGTGTTTGACTAAGCATAAGAAACACAGGGTTGTTATACCCAGCTGATGTCCATTATCATTAGGGTGACTGCAAAACATCCCAACTAACAAATTAAAACAAAGAGTGAGAAGGTCACACATGCTTAGTCAAATACTCTGCCTCCTGAACCTGATTGACTTCTTTAAAGCAGTCACCAAAGCCATAGATGAGGGCAAGGTGGTTCACACAGCTTATCTAGATCTCACCAAGGCTTTTGACACTATCCCCCACTCTGGAATTATAGATAAGCTCACTAAACTAGGTATAAATCCCTATGTCACCAAGATGGGTTGCCAACTGGCTCACGGACAGAACCCACACTGTAAAAGTAGTAGACTCCAAATCTGACTTCAGACCAGTGACAAGTAAAGTACCACAGGGTTCAGTCCTGGGTCCTCTCCTGTTTGGTATCTACTTCTCTGATGTACAGGCTAACACAGAAGGTCTTTGGCTAACAAAGTTTGCAGGTGACTGCAAACTACGATCCATAATCGAAACTCCTAACGATGTGGACATTCTACAAAAGGGCCTCACTGAGACAGATGCCTGGTGTCAAAGCCATGGCCTGGAGCTCAATGCCAAAAAGTGTATTGTCATCCCCTTTGGTAAAAACTCTGTACCTATGAACTACCACATAAGTGGCAGTCTACTTAACGCTGAACGTGTGATAAGAGATCTTGGGACACAGGTAGACAGTAGTCTCTCCTTTGATAATCACATCGCCACAGAGGTCAGGAAATCCTTCTACGTGGTTCACCTCATCACAAAAGGTTTCTCATCCAGAAAAAAAGAGGTCATTGTTCCCCTCTACTCATCACTCATTACACCCATTATAGAGTACAATGCCCCTTTTGGTATGTACCTCACAAGATATCTACAGCAACTGGAAAGGCCACAGAAGTACCCCACAAAGAGGATTACTGGCCTCAAACAGATGCCGTATGCAGACTGTCTCAAAAAACTCCAGCTTTACTCCGTCGCATATCGCCTACTCAGAGGCTTTCTCTGCCTAACATACAAAGCTATGTAAAACCCACAGCTATTGGACATGCTCCACTTAAAGAAATCCCAATCCCTCCGAGCTACATACTCTAGGGACTTAAACCTTGTCACCACAATAAACAGAACATGATGGAGGGATAGATTCCTGTCCCAGAGAAATCCCATACTCTGGAACAGACTGCCTATCTATGTCAAACAGAGCTCCTCATTAGCACTCTTCAGGAAAAATATTGGTGATTGGATGGGAAATAGGAAATTCACCCCAGGGATCACTTCTGTGGCTCTGCTCGACAGGGGCAGAGGAAAATAATTTTCTTGGGTGGCGAAAGCCAGGGTACCTTTTTGGCTAGGCTTATATAGGCCCAAGGGCTAAAAGCCTAGTACCTACCTATGAACTTGTTTAAGACCATACAGGGAGTTTTGCAGTTTGCAAACCAGATGCTGTTCTCCAATTTTGACATATCCTTCTGCCTGTGACATGTATATTTCCTCTTTTATATCTCCATTAAGAAAAACTGTCTTGGTATCATGATGTTTCACAATCATTTTCTGTAAAGCCACCACTGTCATCAGTGCTCTGAATGTACTTTGGCAACGGGAGCAAAAGTAGCATCACAGTAGCATCAAAATCTTTGCCAAATTTTTGAGAATATCCTTTTGCAACTAACCTTGTCTTGTACCTACAGACTTTCCCTTCAGTCACATTTCACTTTAAAACCCCTTTTACATCTAATTACATGTTTATCTCGAGGTAGCTCTGAAATTGTCCATGTTGGGAGTTCATTGAGTGATGAACCAGACACGAAAAATCACAGACCTCTCAAGAAAATCTGAATATATCCAGTCCAATAAGGCAACCGAAGCCAGGTCCACACAGAAAAAATTATAAAAACTTTAATACACCTATAGTACAGGATTAAGCACTTTCGTTTGTGAAATCAGACTTCTTCAGAATTACAAATCTGTTCTAATATTCCACCCTCTGTAGAATTACATTTTTTTTCTGGCTCTGTGGACCTGGCTTCAGTTGCCTTAATTGACTGGATATATTCAGATTTTGTTGAGAGTTCATTGAGTGATTTAATCTCTTCTTCAGCAGATCTAATCTCATGTGGTGGTAGTTTCTGCTTTGCTTCCTATGAATCCAGCTCAGCCTGAACTGCTGTAAGAGCCATGTTCATAGGTTCACAGGTGTGTACTAGGCTAATGGCCCTGGAGCCTTTACAAGTCTAGCCCATAGAAGTGCCCTGATGTTTAGGTGGAATACTTTTATTGCTTCTTGTTGATTTCCTGACTGAAGTCACTTGTGGTTCAGGGTCTTCTTTATCAGTTTTTGAACTGTCTGCAATATGTTCTATTTCCGTGTAGCTTGGTTCATAGGTATGTACTAGGTTAATGGCCCTGGGGCCTTTACAAGCCTAGCCCATAGAAGTGCCCTGGCATTGTGCCGCCCATCATTTGTTCCCAGTGCCTCTATCAAGTAGAGCCATTGGAGTGATCCCCGGAGTGAACTTTCTATTTCCCATCCACTCATCAGGATTTATGTTGAAGAGGGCTAGTGAGGTGCTCTGCCTGACATGTATGGTAAGTCTATTCCAGAGCATCGGCAGTCCCTGGGTTATGAACCTTTCCCTCCAACATGTTCTGTTGATTGTGGTAATGAGGTTAAGGTCTCTGGAGCATGTGGTGCGGAGGGACTGGGTTTTCTTTAGATGCAGCATTTCTAACAGAGCTGGGTCAGACATGGCTTTGTAAGTCAAGCAGAGATCGCCTCTTAGTAGACGATATGAGACAGAGAATAGCTGGAGCTTTTTGAGTCTGTCCATGTAGGACATGTGTTTAAGGCCTAGGATCCTCTTCGTGAGGTACTTTTTTGGCCTCTCCAGCTGTTGCAGGTGTCTAATAAGTATATGCCAAATGGGGCATTATACTCTATGATTGGTCTAATGAGGGAAGAGTAGAGAGAAATGATAACTTCTTTCTTCCTGGATGCAAAACCCTTGGTAATGAGATGTGCCACAGAGAAGGACTTTCTGGCAACAGTGGCAATGTGGTTGTCAAAGGAGAGGTTGTTGTCAACCTTTGTCCCCAGATCTCTAACGCCTTCAGTGTTCAGTGGGCTCCCATTGATGTGGTAATTAGTGGGAACTGAGTTTTCCCAAAGGGGATGACAATGCATTTTTTGGCATTAAGTTTATGGCCATGGTTTCAACACCAGTCATTGGTCTCAGTGAGGTCATTCTGTAGGATGTCTGTATCACTTGGGGAGTTAATAATGGCTCCCAGCTTGCAGTTGTCTATGAATTTGGTCAGCCAGAGTCCCCCTGTGTTAGCCTGGACTTCTGAGAAGTAGATGCCAAACAGGAAGGACGCAGGACCGATTCCTGTGGGACTCCACTTGTGACTGGTTGGCAGTCTGACTCAGAGTCTGCTACTTTCACACTGGGTGTTCTATCTGTGAGCCAGTTTGCAACTCACCTAAAATATAGGGGTTGATTCTTAGTTTGGTGAGTTTATCAACAATTCCTGAGTGAGGAATGATATCAAAGGCCTTGGCCAGATTGAGGTAGGCTGTATGAACTGCCTTACCTTCATCCACTGCCCTGGTGACTGACTCAAAGAAGTCAACCAGGTTGAGCAAGCATGATCTACCCTTCACAAAACCAAATTGCATTGAATCTAGAGTTTTGGAGATTCCCTATATCCTTGTTAATTAGGTCCATGATGATGCACTCCATAGCCTTACATATCAGACTCATCAGGCTAATGGGGCAATAATTTCCAGGGTCTGTAGTCTTTCCTCCTTTATGGAGAGGGATGACTGTAGCAGTGCACCATTCGGTAGGGACAAAGCCTGAGGTGAGGCTGTGAGTGAACAGACCACACCGATGTGGTGCCAGTTCACTTTGTAATTCATGTACAACACAGCCAGGGATATTGTCGGGTCCCATGGAAGCTATATTCTTGGCCTTAGACAATGCAGCTTTAACCTGTGCTGCAGTAATGCAGGGTGTTTAGCATTCTTCCAGTATTGAGAATGGTCCTTCGGGCTGGGGAGAGGGGTAAAGTTGGCACTGAATCTGTCAGCCAGTATGTTGGCAGTGTCTGTTGGCTCAGTATAGGAGGTACCATTGTGCAGTAACTCAGAGCAATTCTGGGTACTGACATGGAGATTCTTGATATAACTAAAGAAAGTTTTTTGGTTGTTTTTAGTGTCTGCCACAATTCTGCCTTCATAGCTGGTTTTGGAGGTTTTGATGAGGGATCCCAACTTTTTGTTGAGGCTAATCAGGGAATTTTTCCAGTCTTGAGACTTTACCTTTTTCTGCAACAGTTTCTTCCTTCTGTTGTACAGTTTATTAATGTCAGGGGACCACCAGACTGGCTTCCTTTTTTTAGAGGGGAGTGTCTTGGTTCTGTTGGGTATGGCTAGTTCCATGCATTTATGTACGTGTTCGTACAGTGCATTGGTGTATAATTCGGCAGTCATGCATCTATTTTCCATTGGCATGGGTACCATGAAGTTAGCCACCTCTGTTTATAGGAGTCCAAAGTCACCTTTGGAGAAGTTTGTCATGGTGGATACCTTTGCGAGGGGTGTAGGTGAGATGTGGATTTCCATGGTGATTAGTTTGTGGTCGGATTTAACCAGGGAGGAATTGACAATTGGTGTAGAGCAACAGTTGCTCATGTTAGTAATAACCAGGTCAAGGATGCTGCTTCCTCTAGTGGGGGTAAGAATGAGCTGGTCCAGGGCATTGTAACTGATGAATTCCAGGAAGCGTTGGGCCAGTGCATTGCTGCTTGAGTAGTTTTCCCAGTTGATGGAGGGGTAGTTGAAGTCTCCTAGTATGAGAGTGTTGGGTTGGACCTTGATAGATTCCAGGGTGTTTAGGAACGTGGGGTGAGAGTCTAGGGACATGGTTGGAGACCTATAGCAGGCTATGACCTGGATCACAGTCTTACCCAATGTTAGTTGTACCTGAAGTATTTCAGATGCATTATGCTGGGCTACTAGTCTGGAGGTGTGCATATCCTTTATGAATATGGAGGCACCACCGCCTTTGGAGCTTCAGTCCATGTTTTGGTGCCGAAAGGTGTGGAATAAGTCATAGCCTGGTAGTGCAGGGGTGCTTTCTGCCACTTTAAACAAGGTCTCCGTTACAGCACAAATGCTGATGTTCTCCATTTTGAGGAGTGCTTTGAGCTAGTGCATCTTGAGATTTAGACATCTAGCATTGAGCAGCATGACCCTCAGATTGCATTTATTTACAGATGTTATGGTGGTAATTTGGTCTTTGGAACGCCACCTAAAAAAGCCACTATAGGGGTGGCAAGAGCCTTAGCCAGTACCCAGAAACCCAGGGGTGACAGATGCAGGCCATTTCTGGCAAAATCAAGGTCTGTCAATCATGTCATCCCAAGTAGACAGATACTGGATCCTCTTAGAATGACACCAGAAACTTAGCCAATTATTGAAGTCAATCATTTTTTTGTTTGTATTGCGGTATCATTCTGGGTGACAATAGAATACTGCTCAGGGTAGTGCCATATCTGCCTGGGCCACATAATCCGAGAGCTCCACCATGTCCCTTTTCATGTAGTCCAGGGAGGTGTGTCTCAGGTCATTCACACTCACATGGACAATGACAGAGTCATACTTGTACTTGTTGTGGAGTGGCCTAAGTGCGTGTGTTATGTGTCGGATTCTGGCACCTGATAGACAGCTGACTGTTACCTTCTCTTTATTCAACCTAGTGAGTGGGACATCTGTGTGCCTTACTATTTTAGCCTTAGGGGCTTAGGTTGTGGGGCACACTGTGAAGGAGAGCTATGTGTCCTGTGGTTTGTGCTGTGTTGTGTTGTTAGAGTGCATTTCTATCTTGGAGGTCTCTGCTGTTTGGGTAAATTTCTACTGAGTGCATCCGCAAAGGTAGGTGTATGGTTTGTGTTTTTATGTGACAGCTGTGATAGTGGGTGTTCTGAAGGGCTGTGTGTTCCATGTGATGTGGTGCAGGTGTTGACCTTCTCTTCTTGACCAGCTAGTCCGGTCCTGAGAGAATAGCTTCCAGTTTGGTAATATAAGTGCATCTCTCACAAGTCTGAGTGTTGGGAGGTAAGAGGAGAGGGTTGTCTGTGTACGAGGCAGTTGCTGCACAGCCTCAGAATGCCCAAGTGCACCAGGTTTTTCTTGTGACACGGCTATGAAGTTTTCCTCAGACTGAACAGTTTGTGTCAGTTCTTGAAACTTTAAACACACAGAACTTTCATCAGCAATCACACTTCTGCTGACTATTACCTTGTTTGTGTCTGGATGTAAAATTCTGTATCATTTTTGAGACTCGTAACCCACAAGTACACTTTCCTTTGCACATGGATCCCATTTTGTACATTTTTCCTTTGGAATGTGCACATAGGTTTTACTTCCAAAAATGTTGATGCGTCTCAAATCTGGTTTCTTTCTGTTCCACAGTTCACATGGAGTTTTCTCTGTTGTTTTTCCTGGCAAGTGATTTTGGAGATAACATGCAGTCATGATAGCCTGTCCTCAGTATGTGTTTGGCATATCAGCGTCAAAAAGCATGCTCCTTCCACTCTCACAGAGAGTCCAATTCACAAGTGATTTTGGAGATAACATGCAGTCATGATAGCCTGTCCCCAGTATGTGTTTGGCATATCAGCGTCGAAAAGCATGCTCATTCCACTCTCACAGAGAGTCCAGTTCATTCTCTCTGCAACCCTGTTTTGTTCTGGGTTATATGGTACAGTGGTCCTGAACATAATTCCATGTTTTCTCAGAATGGCTTGTGTTGTGCCACTTGTATATTCAGACCCATTGTCTGTACGTAGCACTCTGGGCATTCTGCCAAATGTATTACTTATTTGAGCTAGATACTGTTCTAACTTCGCTGGCACTTCATACTTGCTGTGCAAGAAGTACAGTGTGGTGTACCTGGATTAATCATCATCTTCTTTCCTGGGGTCATGTTTTTCATTGGACCGCAAAAATCTGAACAAATTCAGTCCAGAGGTTTTTGAGCTCTGTTGTTGCTCTGCTTTGGAAAAGGCTTTCTCGTCATTTTTCCCTTAATTCAGCTGGTACATTTCATTATTTCATCACACTGGCTAATTTTTACACCACTTGCATAGTTACACTCAACTATTTTCTTTATTGGGTCAGGACTTCTATGTTCAAGACATCTGTGCCAAGTGTGAATGTTTTTTTTTTCTTTGGCTTTATTAACCATTTTACTGCAGTTCAGCTAATACAGTTCATCCGTGATTTTGGCCTTTGCGAGTAAGCAATCCAATTTTGTGATGACAAAACTGTCACCTTGGAAAGTCACTATGTTGCCTTGGTTTGTAAGCTTCTTCACAGACAATAGGTTACTTTCAAGATTAGGCACATACAGAACATTTCTCGTGTATCGTTCTGGTGATATTCTGAGAGATAGGACAGTAAATACAATTGTCTCCCATTCCTCCTGACTTTATTACCTGCCCATTAGCTGTGGTGATTTTTTTTTGTTTTGCTTTGTTTCTGTCACTGGTCGTGTGACTTGTAGCTCCTAAGTCAACATACCATGCATGCACAGATGAGGAGCCACATTTGGACTCATATGCATACTCAAAGTCTGAAGCAACATCTGCTTCCTTGAGATTCTTAGTTTGTGATTTAGCTTGTCTTTGCATTTTAGCTTTTCAGATTCTGCAGTCTGCCTTTAAGTGTCCTGTTTTTTTACACACAAAGCATTTATATGTTTCTAGCAGCATATTACTGTTTTTATTTCTGTTTTTCATCTTTAAAGCAGCCTCCACACTGGACATACTTTCAATGTTTATGCTTTCTGTCTTGTGCTTGTATTCATCCACAAGCTTGCCTTTAACATACTGTAATGTAAGTTCGTCATCTGGACATGCATCAAGTGCTGTAACAAGTGTCTCATAACTTTCAGGTAGACCACTAAGTAAAAGTGCTGCAATGTGAAAGTCCTTTTTATCCTTCCCAATACCTCTCAGCCTTTCAAACATTTCTAAATTCAAAACTTTAAAAGACATTCAAAACTTTAAAAGACACCACCAGTTTCAAAGGTGCCAGAAGTGCCAGGGTAAGATGCTGAACTCTCACAGGCATTCCTATGTGTATACTGTCTGGGGAAAACTACATATTTAGGAAGATTGCTCAATTTGTCACGGGTTCTCTGCCCATACCCTTACTGAGAGGAAGAATAAACTCATCTTGAAGGGATTCCTCAAATCTGATTTTGAAAAGGCCATTTCTGGGTCTAGGACTGAAGCTAGCACATATTCATCCTCCTTTTCTTCCTCCTGCAAGAAAAGACCTTCTTTGCTTCTTAGTTCATCAGAACAATCCATGAAGGTCTCTAAACTGCCATCAGTACCAAAGAGCTCTTCAGCAACAGAAGGTTTATCTGATTTGACCCCCAAAACTGTATCAGAGCTGACAGCGGCTACTTCGGTACCCATAGTACCCTCGGTGCCAAAACAGTCAGAGCTACCTCCGCTCCCTTAGACAAGCCACCAAGTCCCTTTATCGAAGTGAGACCCCCTAAGTCTCCTTTGACTGCCTTGATACAATCTACTAAGTCTCTCAGAAGCCTACATTTTGAGACTGGTGGATCAGCTTCTGACATAGAGGGGATTGTCCTCAGTTCCTAGCCACACTTGCGTCAGAACCAGCCAATGTACAACACCCCAATTCCTCCTCCTCCAACTCCTGTTGAGTCTTTGGAACCCCTGGTTCCGGCACTCCCAGCGTTGACTGTCTTGGTTCCGGTAGCACACTCTTCTCCAGTTCTGAGAGCTGCCTTGAACTCCACCGAGTTTTCAGCACCGGAGGACTCCTGGGGTCAAGGCTATCTGGTTGGGTCCAGGTGCATGGTTTGATTTCCTTAGTTTCGGAGCTGTCCATGTCCCTTGGTGCTTCGGTCTTTGTAGCGTCAACCCAGGTGTCTGTTTTGGAGGCTGCCTCCTCAGTGCAGGGTGTGACCCAGTTCCAAAGGAGTCTATTTCGGTTTCAGGCTCACATCCCTCTACAGGGGGCCGGTCTTCCGAATCATGGAGAAGGTCTTGTCCATTGGGGACTCACAGTCTTTGCAACCCCTGTTGAGGCAACTGTCTACATTCCCTTGACCTGAGCTACCATCCTTCTCATCCCCAGGACAGAGGGCACAAAAGTCCTAGGTTACACCCACTTTGATGGTTTCCTCTTCGGACACTTCCCTGGATCATCCCCCAAGGAAGTTCCTGTGAAGAAGTGCAAGATGAAGCACTTAGACTCCCCGGAGGAGTCTTTCACAAAAAATACTGATTTTGATGAAGGGGAAGCTTCCCCCAGGTCATCCCTGATGATGTATCCTTCGGGGACATCCTAGAAATCCTGAATCAGAGGGGTGGCTGGTCCTCCATCCAACCTTCTTTGGAGGAGTCAGTATACCCGGAGGCTTTTCATGCCCAGCACTCTGCTTCTTGGATCCCTTCATTTGCTTAAATTGATCACGCAGTGTCCATGCAAGATGCCCAATGCCATTGAGCTGATCCCCAAAAGACCAGATCGTATCTTATCAGCCCCTTAAGGATGAGCCTCATTGGTTTAAAGGAATACCCATTGATGGCATGGTAATAGCAGCAGCCACTAAAAGGGACCTTGCCGAGGAAAGTCCAACTATCCATCCTCTTAACAAGGAGTCTAGGACTTTGGATAGATTTGGGAAGTGCTTTTATGGTTCAATGACCTTTGCTCTCAGGTCCTTGAATTATATGGTGCACTTTACAAGACTACAGAGGGATCTGATCAAGGAGGTCTCAGATACCCTTGAAGGAGCAGTGGCTGAAGGAGTACGGAACAAAGTTACCTCTCAGCTAGCACCCCTTGATGCAGTTCCTAACTTGTCCATGAGGCTGATTGTGCATGCAGCTGAAGAGACTTCCACAGCAGCAGGTTCAGGCATAGCCATTATAAAGCATTCCTGGATGCACTTGTACAACTTTATGGAGCCATTCAAAGCGTCATTCGTCAAGGCTTCATTTAACAGATCTACCCTTTGTGGTCCCAAGGTTAAAGACACTTTAGCCAGATGTGAAAAGGATGGTAAGACTCTTTCTTCCGCAGACATATGTTTCTCAACTCCTCAGAAGCCCTACTCCAGGAACCAGGGAAGTAGGAGACTATAAAAAAATCCAAAGGGCCTTTCCAGGATTCATGAGACAAAGACTTTCCCTGGGGCAGAGAGGGAAGTAACAGAAGATGCCACCCCACAGGCAGAAATGGACTGCAAAACCAGGGGTCCAGAGAACCTTTCTCTGGTACTTCCTAGCAGCAACCCTGAGTGGGTGCCCAATTGCCCTCCTCTGGAGGCAGTTGGGGGATGACTTTCTGTGCACCAGTCTGCCTGGCAAACATTAACTATGAACAAATGGGTGCATGGAATAATAATCCAGAGGTTATAAAATACCACTATCAGTTTCCCCATCATCCCAGAAGAAACTCCCGGACATACCACCCAGTCATAGGGAAGCAACAGCTTTAGAGATTCAAAGACTGCTAGACAAAAGAGTCATCCAAAAAGTCCCACCAGACCAAACAGGATTCAGGTTTTACTCAATGTTCTTTTTAGTGCCCAAACACACAGGGGACTGGAGACTCATTTTCGATCTCAGCCAGTTCAACAAGGCCATTCAACAAACCAAATTCCATATGGTCTTGGTACAGTCAATACTTCCATTCTTAGAAAAAGGTGACTGGATGTGCTATGTAGACCTTCACGGTGCTTATTACCATATAAAAATGAGAGCCAGTCATTTCCAATTCAGAGCACTGCCCTTTGGACTCACCACAGCCCCCAGTAGCAGCTTATCTCAGACTGCTTGAATTTCGAGTATTTCCTTACCTCGATGACTGGCTCCTTACCACTACCACCAGGTGTCAGTTAGAACGGGCAAGAGACTACACTCTACACCTCTGTACATCTCCAGGCATAGCCATAAATTTCAAGAAATCAAGCTTGCAACCCACTGAGCAAATGGAATTTATCAGAGCCCATTTAAACACTGTCTCAGGAATTGCCTCACTCCCTCCAGAAAGACTTCAATGCATCAGATCACAAGTCAGACAAATTCTACAAAACAAATTTGCATTTCTGGTTAAAGGCTTATTGTGCCTGCTTATGTGAACTGTTTCTTCTGAAACTGGTGTGCCTTGTTTGCTGTAGCAAAGACTAGATTCAGGCCTGCTGAATCTAGCTTTGTTTGTATAACTTGAGCACTGATACAGGCCATCTTTTTTGGAGAAGGATCCCCTGCACCCTAGTGGCAGGAGTGTGCAGTTAGAACTCGTCTGATTAAAGACTGCTGGAACAGGGCTCAGTTTTGAGCATTTTACTGGTTAATTGGGTAATTTGTTTAAATCAGTTTGCTCATTTTCTATTGTTATATAGAAAAAAAATGCACTTTATTCATCTGTGTTTACTGTATTTGTGTTTCTTCCTACTTTATTACTTTATTTTGCTGCTTTTTCTTAAAAGTACTTAATTGCATTTACTCTGCTGCATTTATTACTGCTTGTTAGAAGCCTAATTAAATTGTAACTGTTATTCTAAGCTTTTGGTTTACGCATTTGGGCCTCAGATCAGTTGTTTTACATTAAGAAAGTTGTGGTCTGCACTGTTGTGGCAGGACAGGTAGCTTACATCCTTCTAAGTTGGGAGATGCTGATTGAAGGCTTAGTGTCTGTTATTCTAAGAAGTGTATTAGTTCTGGTTTAAGCACTTGGGCTTTGGGCCAGTTATTTTACATTAAGAAGGTGTGGTCTGCACTCTTGTGGGAGGAGAGGGTAGATTCTGCCCTTCTGAGCTGGGAGTTTCTGGTTAGAGGCTTATTGTGCCTGCTTATTTGGACTGTTTCTTTCTGAAATTGGTACGCCTCGGTTGCTGTAGCATAGACTAGATTTAGACCTGCTGAATCTAGGTTTGTTTGTATAACTTGAGCAATAATCCAGGCCATCTTTTTTTGGAGAAGGTTCACCTGAACCTTAGTAGCAGGAGTGTGCAGTTAGAACTTGTCTGATCGAAGACTGCTGGAACAGGGCTCAGTTTTTAGCTCTTGTTGGTTAATTGGTAAATTTGTTTAAATGAGTTTGTTCATTTGCTACTTTTATAAAAAAAAAATACACTTTATGCATCGCCGCTTAGTTAGGGTTAAACTATTCCCGGCGCCATAAAATCTGCTCTTCAAATTTTCCCTTAGAACTAGTCATTTTTTTTAGTTTTAGCACTAAAATCTGTTTCTTTGAACTCAGCACTTGTTCAGAACTCGTAAGCACTACATAAGCTACAAATTACTACAGCACTCAACTTTCGTCACTTGTCTAGAGGAAAACAGTTTTTAGTACTTAATAAATAAGCACCTATCCAGGCATCTCTAAGGGCCAGCTCCCGGTGTTTTCTCCTGTCTACCTGATGAAACTGGGCATCTTGGGGCAATGCAGCAATTGCCTCATGTACACAGACAACCCTCTCCTCCTACCACCCAACACTACAACCTGAGAGAGATGCACTTATACAGCCAAACTGGAAGCAAAGCTCTCTTCACCCAAGACTGGACTAGACAGTCAAGAGGAGAAGGTAAACACTTGCACCACACCACACTCATCACATAGTCCCTCAAAACCTACACCACCAAAACACACATATAGAAACACAAAACACACACCTACATTCACGGAGGCTCTCAATAAAAATCTGCCCAAGCAACAGAGCCCTCCAAAGCAGAAATGCACGCAACCTCCACCCCCCAACACAACCCAAATGACACATAGCCCACAAACTCAGTGTGTCACTCAACCACAGCCCATAAGGCATAACAACGTACCCAACACTGTAGTCAAAGGTGACTCTATAGTCAGGCACACTGATATTCCACTCATCAGGCTAAACAAAGAGAAAGTTACTGTCAGCTGCCTGTCAGGTGCCAGGATCTGCCACATAATGCATGCACTCAGGTCACTCCACAACAAGTACAAATATGACTCTGTCATTGTCCATGTTGGTGTGAATGACCACAGACGTACCTCCCTGGACTACATAAAAAGAGACATAGAGGAGCTCTCCGATCTTGTAGCCCAGGCAGGTATGACCCTAGCCCTGAATAGCATCCTGCCATCACCCAAAATGGTACCACAGTACAAGGACAAAATGATTGACTTCAACAATTGGCTAAGCTTCTGGTGTCATTCTAAGGGGATTCAGTATCTGTCTGCCTGGGATGACATGATCAACAGACCACGATGCTTTGCCAGAGATGGTTTGCACCTGTCGCCCTTGGGATTCCGGATACTGGCTATGGCTCTTGCCAGCCTTATAGTGCCTTTTTTAGGCAACTTTCAAATGACAAATTCACCACCATAACAGGTACAAGCAAGCAAAATCTGAGGGTAGTGCTACTTAATGCTAGAAGTCTAAACCTCAAAATGCACTCACTCGAGGCACTCCTTAAAATGGAGAACATCGACATCTGTGCAGTGTCAGAGACCTGGTTCAAGGCTCCAGAGAGCACCCCTGCATTACCAGGCTATAATTCATACCACACCTTTCAGCCACCTAACCTGGACCGAAACACTAAAGGCGGAGGCGTGTCCATATTTATTAATGATACTCACACCTCCAGGCTAGTTGCTCAGCATAATGCATCCGAGATTATCCAAGTGCAACTAACTCTGGGCAAGACCGCAATCCAAACTGTAGCTTGCTACAGATCCCCCACCATGCCCCAGGATTCCTACTTCTCATTTCTAGATACACTGGAAAATATTAGGGTACAACCCAATACCCTAATAATGGGCGATTTCAATTACCCCACCATTAACTGGGAAAACTACTTATGTACCAACTCTTTTGCTCAACGTTTTCAGGAATTCATAAATTCCAATGCCTTGGATCAATGTATCCACACCCCCACCAGGGGCAGCAATATCCCCGACCTTGTCATTACCAACATGGGTGACCGGTGTTCCACACCAAAGGTCAATTCCTCATTGGTCAGATCTGACCACAAACTAATCACCCTAGACATCCACATCCCATCCTCACCCCCATTAGGGAAACTACTGTAAAAAATTTCTCCAAAGCCAACTTCACACTTCTTAAGACAGAAGTGGCAAACTTCACGACACCCATGCAGACGGACAATAGAGGTACGACTGCTGAATCCTACACAGTTGCACTTTATAAGCATTTACACAAGTGCATGGATCGTGCTATCTCTAACAGAACTAAGATGCTATCATCCAAAAAAATGAAGCCAGTCTGGTGGTCCTCTGCCATAAACAAACTCTGCAACAGAAGAAAGAAACTGTTGCAAAAAAGAGTAAAATCCCATGATTGGAGGAACTCCCTGGTCAGCCTCAGTAAGAAGCTGAGAAACCTCATAAAATCCTCCAAAGCTAGTTACAAAAACAAAATTGCCACTGATTCTAAAGACAACCACAAAGCATTCTATAGCTATGTTAAAAATCTCAGTAGCAACGCTCAGATCTGCTCTGAGTTACAGCACAATGGCACTAAATATACAGAACCAACTGATATTGCCAACATCCTAGCAGAGAGCATCAGTGATAACTTTACCCCCCCCACCCCCTAAAGGGCCCATCTCTATACCGGAAGAATGCAAAGCTCCTGTAATCACAGCTGCACAGGTAAAAACCACACTCTCCAAAGCCAAGAACACAGCATCCATGGGACCTGACAACATCCCAGGCTGCATTGTACATGAACTACAGAGCAAACTGGCACCCCACCTAAGTACCATGTTCAATCATAGCCTCACCTCAGGCTTTGTGCCCACTGAATGGCGCACAGCAATGGTTATCCCACTCCACAAAGGGGGAGACCCCATGAACCCCGGGAACTACCGCCCAATTAGACTGACGAGCCTGTTCTGCAAAGGCCATGGAACGTATTATCATGGAACTTATAAACAAAGACATTGGTAATCTCCAAACTCTGGACCCCGCCCAGTTCGGGTTTGTAAAGGGCAGATCATGTCTCCTAAACCTGATAGACTTCTTTGAAGCAGTCACTAAAGCCGTAGGCGAGGCTAAGGTGGTTCACACAGCCTATCTAGATCTTGCCAAGGCTTTTGACACCATCCCCCACTCTGGAATTATAGGTAAACTCACTAAACTAGGTATAAATCCCTATGTCACAAAATGGGTTGCCAACTGGCTCACTGACAGAACCCACACTGTGAAAATAGCAGACTCCAAATCTGACTTCAGACCAGTGATAAGTGGAGTACCACAGGGTTCAGTCCTGGGTCCTCTCCTGTTTGGTATCTACTTCTTTGAAGTACAAGCTAACACAGACAGTCTTTGGCTAACAAAGTAAGCAGATGACTGCAAACTAGGAGCCATAATCGAAACTCCTAACGATGTGGACATCCTACGAAAGGGTCTCACTGAGACAGATGCCTGGTGTCAAAGCCATGGCCTCAAGCTCAATGCCAAAAAAAAGTGCATTGCCATCCCCTTTGGTAAAAATTCTGTACCCATGAACTACCACATAGGCGGTAGTACACTTAACACCAAAAGTGTGATAGACCTTGGGACACAGGTGGACAGTAGTCTCTCCTTTGATAATCACATCACCACAGTAGTCAGGAAATCCTTCTACATGGCACACCTCATCACAAAAGGTTTCTCATCCAGGAAAAAAGAGGTCAGTGTTCCCCTCTACTCGTCACTCATGAGACCCATTACAGAGTACAACACCCCTTTTGGTATGTACCTCACAAAACATCTACAACAAATGGAAAGACCACAGAAATACCTCACAAAGAGGATTACCAGCCTCAAACAGATGCCCTATGCAGACCGTCTCAAAAATCTCCAGCTTTACTCCATCGCATATCGCCTACTCAGAGGCGATCTCTGCCTAACATACAAAGCTATGTCAAACCCAGAGCTGTTGGACATGCTCCACTTAAAGAAATCCCAATCCCTCCAAGCTACACGCTCTAGGGATCTAAACCTTGTCACCACAATAAACAGAACATGCTGGAGGGATAGATTCCTGTTCCAGAGACTTCCCATACTCTGGAACAAACTACCTATCTATATCAAACAAAGCTCCTCATTAGCACTCTTCAAGAAAAATCGTGATGATTGGATGGGAAATAGGAAATTCACCCCAGGGATCACTTCTGTGGCTCTGCTCAACAGTGGCACAGGAAAATATTTTTTTGGGTGGCGAAAGCCAGGGTACCTTTTTGGCTAGGCTTATATAGGTCCGAGGGCCAATAGCCTAGTACCTACCTATGAACCTAAAAAAGTTCCAGTAAGACTAGTCCTTCAAACATTAGGCTCCATGGCAGCATCAATCATTCTTGTTCCCCTAGCAAGGTATCACATGCGAATTTTGCAGTTGCTACTTACTTCCCAATGGTCTCTGATGCACGTACCAATGTCTCACTTAATCCTGATTACCAATCACTGTAAACAGGATCTCAAGTGGTGGCTCCACTCCAGTCAGATTCTCTTGGGTCAACCATTCATTCTTTCCCAGCCCCAAGCCATAATGACGACAGACACTTCCCAGATGGGGTGGGGGTGCATTATCTGGGAAGTACAGTACAAGACACGTGATCCCAATTAGAGGCCAACTTGCACATCAATGTTCTAGAGAAGAGAGTAGGGCTGTTAGCATTGCAAGCACTCCAGGACATCCTTCTTCTAGGGACAGTAGCTATTCAGATGGACAACATGTCAGTAGTCTGGTACATCAACAAACAAGGGGAACCAAATCTTACTCATTGTGTTGAGAAGCCCTCAGAGTTTGGCAATGGACAATTTCTTCCAACTGCTTTCTCACAGCAATGCACAACCCAGGGAAATCCAATGTGATAGTGGACAAACTGAGCAGAACCATCCTCATGCCTCACGAGTGGTCTCTCAATCCTGTGGTGACAAAAGAGATTTTTCATCACTAGGGCCAACCTTGCTGCAATCTTTTTGTGTCCCCCTAAACAACAACTGCAGCAGTTACTGTGCCCTAATCCCCCCTCCGAGGGAGTCACCCAGAGATGCTCTTCTCCACAATTGGTCACCGGGTCTCCTCTATGCCTTTCCCCCGACTCCATTGATATCCCTATTTCTAAAGAAAGCCAAAAGACTGGAGAACTCAGTAATCCTTATTGCCCCCCTTCTGGCCCCAACATGTTTGGATTCCCTTCCTTTGGCCTCATCTGCTTCAGAAACCATGGATTCTGGACTCAGTTCCAGATCTGCTGTCTCATCCGGAGGACATGGTTCATCTAAATCGCCAACATCTCAAGCTCACTGCATGGCTTCTCCAATTTCTATGATTGCCAGGCATCCTTCCCTTTCTTCTCCTGTTCGACAAATTGTTGTTGCTCATCACAACCCTTATACTAGGAAGCTGTATCAAAGTAAATGGGAAAATTTTGCTTACTGGGCCTTTGACAATGGACTAGACCCTTATACCAGTCCTATTCATAAGGTATTGGACTTTCTAGCTATCCTTTACCAATCTGGATCATCTGCTTTAAAAATTAAAGTTCACTTAGTGGCAATTTCCAACTTTTATACAGGTCTTAATGGTGCATCTCTAATATCGCACAAACTTTGTAAAGCATTTTTAAAGGGTCTCCTAATGTTAAGACCTCTTTTCAAGGAACCCATTCCTCATTGGGATCTAACTTTAGTTCTTCAGGCCCTAACCCTTTCAAACCATCAGGGACTTGTGACTTAAAATATTTGTCTTGGAAAGCTTAATTTTTGGTGGCTATTATATCTGCCAGAAGAGTATCTGAACTTCAGGCCTTATCCTGCAAACCTCCCTATTTAATATTCCACAAGGACAGGGTTGCCCGTAGGATGAATCCAACCTTTTTACCTAAGGTTGTCTCGGAATCTAACATTAGCCAAACTCTTCAACTGCCAGTCTTCTTCCCTAATTTTTCTAATAAAGGGGAATATGCCCTTCATTTACTAAATTTCCACAGACAATTACGATTCTATCTTCACAGAACAAAGGATTTCAGAAAATCTGACCAATTATTTTTGGCATGCTCCTCTCTCTCCTTAGGTAATCCAGTTTCAAAGGTTACCTTGGCCAAATGGCTTAGAGACTACATAACTTTTATCTGTCATTCTAGAAGACTCCAATTTTCACATCCAGTTAAAGCCCATTCAATGAGAGCGATGGCAACTTCTGCAATTTTTCATGTCAGAGCATCTTTGGACAATACCTGCGCAGTAGCCACTTGGTCTTCTCCTCATAACTTTATCACTCATTACAAATGAGATCAGGTCTCGAGAGGATGGGCATCATTCGGCTTGATGGTGCTTAGGAATATTTTTCTGTGAGACCTCCCAAGACTAATGTAGCTGGGTTCTCTGTCCCACTGTCAAGGATTGAGTGAAGATTGACAACATCAGATAAAGAAGTTATGTCTCACCATAACGTTGCATCCGTGTTGTTAGTCTTCACTAATCATTGACATCCCCACCCACCTTCCCCCAACCTGAGACTCTTAGTAGACCGGATTTTCCATAGCTAGCTTCATGTGAAGGACACATATCTGGTCTCTATTACATCTATTATTTTGACTGTAATTTCCGCTTGTCTGTCTACCACTATGTTGGGCAAATTCGATCTGAGGTCCTTTTGAGAGGAGCATTTTGTGTAGAGCCTGGCTCAAGAGTTTGGAAGGCGCGAGCTGGAGTAAACGGCCGAGCCAGTTCCGAGGCTTGGAACCGAGCTCCCTGTCAAGAATTAGAGAAGATCAACAACACAGATAGAAAGTTATGGTAAGACATAACTTCTTTTTTTTACACCCTGATTGCAGTCTAAACCAAAGTATGTTTATTTATTTTATTGTCATGAAACACACACTGCAGAAGGAAGAGGAACTTGTATCGACCATATTACCGTTAAGTGTCCACCAGAAAACACTGCCATCTAGTGCCTAAACATACTATGACACATAACTAAACTATATTATACACACACATATTTGTTGCTATATATGTCTAACAGGATGTCAAAAATTAACATTTGAATATTCCCTTGGACAGCAAACAATTTTTTTGACCTTCTGCTGCAGAGGTCATTAAAACGTGTAATGGCAGAGGAAATCTGATTCAAGAGATCTCTAAGATTTTTTAACCATCCTTTTCCAATTTTGCCATGAGATGCAATGCTCCCTACATATTAATAAGCAAAATGATCAGTCCCAGTAAGCTGCTGGTAAGCAAAGGTTTAAAAAAACAATAGCAGGGAGTTTGAAGAAAGAAAGAAAGAAAGAAAGCAGGGACCTCCCCCACAAACAAAGGATAGTCTCATAAGTCTGAATGACTATATGAAAGATTTCCAATCTCAGTCCCACCCTGGCAGTCATTTAATCCTTCCAGAAACTCTAAACCTCTGATGTTAAGTTGTCTATCTCGCCTTCATTCTTGCTGGATGGGTTCGGAGCCGACCTCGGCTCCGACTCGGCCACTCTAAAAGCTCGAGAGTTGGTTCCACCGGCTCGAGGCTCCCCTTATATCCCACAATGCTAGGCGTGAGTTACCTCAGATCTCGTTTGCCGCTACAGCGATCGAGGTGTTTGGTTTCTACCGGCTTCTTGGTGAGTTATTGTAGAGTAATTTTTAGTCTACTTAAACCCCTTTAGTTTAATTCTTAACAGTTATTTCCCTTAGCTTAGTGGATTTTGTCCCTTTTTTCTTCTATTATCCCCTTTTCCACAAAGAACTTATAAGTTCTTCCCTCGGGCCTTCGGGCCTTTCCATCCCTAGTGGTGTGTGTGTGTGTTTTTCTCAGGATTTTAAAACTTTGATAGTGAGTTTTAATTTTTGAGTTAAACTTGTATAGGGTGTAATCAGTGTGTTTGACTGTGTGTGTGGTTACACTTTCTTCAATAATGTCTAAAGACTCAAAGGTCTCAGGCTTCAAGAAGTGTGACTCGTGCTGTCAGAAAATGTCTCTGACAGACAGTCACACTTCGTGTCTACTGCCTGGGACCTTTACACTACAGGACTCTTGTGCTGTATGCCATGGCTTCAGCCCCAGAGTCCTGCAGGAAAGAAAAATAAACTTATTTTGAGAGGTTTACTTAAGCCTGAGGGTTCCCTTACTGTTCCTTCGGAAACCCTCCAAGGCTTCTAGGTCCTCGGCTCCAGCTTCTGAGCCGAGGCCTAGGCTTCAAACCTCCGTCTACATCGGCTCCGGCTGGAGCCGGCGAGTCTCAGACTGCAGTTTCTGTGGTTTTCGGCTCGGCTGGAGCCGAGGTATTGAAATTCCTGTGTCGGTTCCGACTAGACCTTGAACCGACATCTAGAAAGAGGTCCAGGTCACCGTCCCTTGGCTCCGTTCATTGGCTCCAGCATCTCCCTTGCTGTCTGAACGGAGCCATAGATCTCACTCCTCTAGGTTATCGAGGCTTCGGACCATGACCTTCAGAGGGTAGTGAGTCGACTTCTTAAGTCCGAGGCACTGGCCCAAATGCTTCAGAGCCCGACTCATCAGTCGATGCCTGACCCTGTCCCTCATTATGTTCCTCCTCCGACTCCGTTGAGCTCGGGCCGGGCGGAACCGAGACTGTGGTAGCGTCCGAGCCGATACCAATGTCTTCGGCTCCATCGTCGGCTCCGATTTCTTCCTTAGAAGAATCTCGGCGCGGACTTCCCTCGGCTCCGAGGGTGAGTGGCATCGGACCCTTGTCCGACCCGCCTCTCCTCTCGGAGCTTCGGCGCTGGTGAGTTCAGCTCCGACATCGGCCTCGAGCCATCACTGTCGGTGCCGAGAGGTTTTAGCTTTTGGGCGGGACCTCTGGCTTTGCCTGACAGGGGTGCGTTCGAGGTCATGCGGAGTGTGTTGGAACCTGGTTCAACTCCACAGTCGGCTCCGTCCGCCCCTCCCTCTTCGGGTGCCTCAGGTCAAGTCGACTCACTCCCTCATCCCAGACCGCAGAGAGCCAGCTCCTCAGGAATCCCCTGTGGGGATCTCATCCTCTTCCGAGGCCTCTCCTGAATTGGCAGAAGAGCCCCTCGGAAGGGAAAGTGTAGAGGAAACACATAGACTCACCTGAGTCCGTCACCTCTGACACAGATTTAGAGGATTCGAGGGTTCCCCGTTCCCCTTCTGAAGATGTCTCATTTGCAGACATTCTAGAAATCCTCAAGCAGAGGCGAAATTGGCCAGCCCTCAACCCTTGGGAGGATGAATCTGTGTTCCTTGAGGCATTTGGCTCTCGCCCTTCCACCTCCTGGGTGTCTCCCCTTTGACCCCCTCATGCAGGTGGTAGCAAAAAGGCATGGGCGGCTCCTGACTCAGTGGACCCCACTCCCAGGAGACCCTCACAATTTATCACGGCACCAGCGGATAAACAATTTCTGACCAAGGGAGTTTCTGTGGATGCTATGGTGGTTGCTGCTGCCACTAAGAAGGAACTAGCTGATCCTTCAGTGCCTGTCCATCCACCTAACAAGGAATCTAGGTCTATGGACAGGCACGGAAGCGGATGTTCTCATCAGCGACCTTTGCAATCGTTAAGCTGAACTACCTATGCCATTTTACTCGTCTTCAAAGAGACTTGATCAAAGAAGCGAGTGACATGTTGAAGGATCCTACAGCTGCGGGTTTTCAGGACAAGATGAACACTCAGCTGGCTACCCTGAACTCCATAGCTAACTCCTCCATGCGCCTTTAGGTATGCGGCTGATGGAGCGAGCAGGGCCGCAGGGACAGGTGTAGCCTTACGCAGGCATGCCTGGATGTGGCTATGCAACTTTGCGGACCCCTTTAAAACGTCTTTCACTAATTCCCCGTTTGATGGATCATCTCTTTGGTCCTCAAGTGAAAGAAACCTTGACTAGGTGCGAGACGGATGGCAAGACTCCTTCTGCCATCGGAGTCCATTTTTCTACTCCTTCTAGGCCTTACCCCAAAGGCCAGAAAAGTGGGAAAATGTGGTTCCGCAAGCAATCTCAAGGGACTTCGCCTGACGACAGAGTCGGTTCCCGCCAGAGGCAGAGGTGGGAACAACAATGGTAGACGCCGCCTAGAGGCAGGGGGTCCACAGAACCAGGGCAATCGAGAAACTTTCTCCGATAAGCCCTTTCAGCATCCCTGAGGTGTTGCCCGACTGTCCACCTTCGGAGGCAGTCGGGGAAGATTGTCACTGTACCCAGAAGCCTGGCTATCCCTAACTTCGAGACAAGTGGGTACAGTCCATCATTTCGAAGGCTATTCCATTCCTTCGTTTGCATTCCAAACCGATCAAAAATCCCTTCCAGATGTTCCACCGCTCAAAGGGATCTTGTAGCTTTGGAAATTTCAAAGCTGCTTGCAAAAGAGCAATTCAGCCAGTTCCAGCAGACCAGCAGGATCCGGAATCTACTCCAGGTTCTTTTTAGTTCCAAAAAACAGGGGACTGGAGACCAATTTTGGATCTCAGTATCTTGAACAAGTCAGTCAAGAAAACACGGTTTCGATGGTCACGCTACAGTCCATCCTTCCCTATTGGGAAGAAAAACTGGATGTGCTCTATAGACCTTCAGGATGCGTACTATCATATAAAATGAACAGGCGCTCCAGAAGATTTCTCCGCTTCAGGCTGGGAACCAGTCATTTTCAATTCAGAGCCCTGCCCTTTGGACTCACCACTGCCCCGGGTGTTTACCAAATGCATGGCAGTGGTAGCCTCTCACCTGAGACGTCAGGGATTCCAGGTGTTTCCATATTTGGACTGACTGGCTCCTAACAGCTCCCACCAAGCATCTTCTTCTAAGGGCCAGGGACTACACCTTTCGCATTTGTCAAAACTTAGGCATTTCAATAAATTGCGAAAAGTCTGTTTTGTCGCCTTGTCGTGGTTATTACCTTCATAGGCGCAATTCTAGACACAGTCAACATGTCTGCGGGTTAACAGATCAAAGAATAACAGACATACACAAACTGGTCTCTCCTCTTCAACAGCAACAGAGTCAAAGCCAGGTTAGTTCTCAAAGTATTGGGGATTATGGCGGCTGCCATACCTCTGCTTCCATTAGCCAGATTCCACATGAGAATCCTTCAATGGATGCTCTTCACACAATGGTCATACCAGCAACTTCCGATGTCCCACACCATTATGATTACGCAAACATGCAGGAATCATCTTCTGTGGTGGATGTCTTCCCTCAGCTCTTTTTGGGAAGACCCTTTGTTCCTTCCCCTCCGGTTGCTACTCTGACAACGGACGCCTCCCTGATCGGGTGGGGGGGGCATTATCAGGGCAGAACTGTCCAGGGCACATGGCAACCAGACGAATGCCACTTGCACATAAATGTTCTAGAGATGAGAGCAGTGCTTTTAGCGTTGCAAGCCCTTCAAGACTCTCTTCCTTGGGAACGATAGCAATCCAGATGGACAATATGTCTGTAGTGTGGTATATCAACAAACAAGGCGGAACCAGGTCCTACCCCCTGTGTCGAGAAGCACTCAGACTGTGGCAATGGGCGATTTCTTCTCAGCGGTTTCTGATAGCAACGCACATCCCGGAAGTCCAATCAAATCGCTGACAAGTTGAGCAGAGCTATCCTCATGCCTCACGAGTGGTCTCTGAAAGACTCTGTTGTGAGAGAAATTTTTCTCAAGTGGGGTCAGCCTTGCTGCGACCTTTTTGCTACTCCCCAAAACAGCAAGTGCAGAGATTTTTTCACCCTATTCCCTTTACCAGGCCAGCCCAGCAGAGACGCTCTAGTCCAAGTTTGGCCCCGGGGACTTCTGTATGCATTTCCTCCCTTCCCACTTATCTCTCAAGTGATACAGAAAGATATCGCTCAGAAGGCCTCGTTGATCCTCATTGCTCCTTACTGGCCTCGACAGGTTTGGTTCCCCTTTCTACATCACTTTCTGTTGGAGCGACCTTGGCATCTGGACCTAGTTCCAGATCTTTTGATCCATCAGTCGGGTCAGTTTCATCGCTCCCTTCCCTCTCTGAACCTCACTGCTTGGTTACTCCAATTCCAACCTTAGCCAGGCTTCCTCAAATATCTCACTCTGTTCGAGATATTTTGATAGCGTCCCATAAATCTTCCACTCGAAAGATTTATTTGAGTAAGTGGAAACGTTTCGCCTATTGGGCTCAAGAAAGGGACATAGATCCTTTTACTGCCTCCATCCAAATGGTCCTTGACTTTCTAGCTGAACTCTTCCATGCAGTTTCATCTCCTTCTACTCTTAAAGTTCAATTGGCAGCTATTTCTAACTTTCATGTGGGCATTTCAGAGTCTGCCATAATGTCCCACAAGCTTTGCAAAGCCTTTTGAAGAGTTTTTCTACTCAGACCTCCTATAAGAAATCCTCCTCCTCCTTGGGACTTAAATTTAGTTCTTAGTTCTTTGATTCTTCCCCCTTTCGAACCTGCAGCCTCCTGTTCTTTAAAATTGCTATCATGGAAGTCTCTCTTTCTGGTAGCTATTACTTCAGCTAGAAGAGTTTCAGAACTTCAGGCACTCAGCTGTCGACCTCCTTATCTATTGTTCCACAAGGACAGAGTATCATACGATCCAACCCGTCCTTTTGCCTAAGATAGCTTCCGTCTAACCTAAATCAAAGCATTGACCTCCTGTGTTTTTTCCAGAATATTCTAACAGGTTTTTTTTTTGACTTGCTTGGCTAAATGTTGGGCAAATTCGATCTGAGGTCCTTTTGAGAGGAGCATTTTGTGTAGAGCCTGGCTCAAGAGTTTGGAAGGCGCGAGCTGGAGTAAAAGGCAGAGCCAGTTCCGAGGCTTGGAACCGAGCTCCCTGTCAAGAATTAGAGAAGATCGACAATACAGATAGAAAGTTATGGTAAGACATAACTTCTTTTTTTTACACCCTGATTGCAGTCTAAACCAAAGTATGTTTATTTATTTTATTGTCATGAAACACACACTGCAGAAGGAAGAGGAACTTGTATCGACCATATTACCGTTAAGTGTCCACCAGAAAACACTGCCATCTAGTGCCTAAACATACTATGACACATAACTAAACTATATTATACACACACATATTTGTTGCTATATATGTCTAACAGGATGTCAAAACTTAACATTTGAATATTCCCTTGGACAGCGAATAATTTTTTTGACCTTCTGCTGCAGAGGTCATTAAAACGTGTAATGGCAGAGGAAATCTGATTCAAGAGATCTCTAAGATTTTTTAACCATCCTTTTCCAATTTTGCCATGAGATGCAATGCTCCCTACATATTAATAAGCAAAATGATCAGTCCCAGTAAGCTGCTGGTAAGCAAAGGTTTAAAAAAACAATAGCAGGGAGTTTGAAGAAAGAAAGAAAGAAAGAAAGCAGGGACCTCCCCCACAAACAAAGGGTAGTCTCATAAGTCTGAATAACTATATGAAAGATTTCCAATCTCAGTCCCACCCTGGCAGTCATTTAATCCTTCCAGAAACTCTAAACCTCTGTTTCTTTCTGTGACAACAGATAGTTTCAGACAGATGGGCTCTGAGAGTAATTCATCAAGGTTGCAGATGGTGGTATAAGACTCACCCTCTTTTTTGGGAGATTCCTTCTCACCCACCAGCTCAGACTCTACTTTTCTTTCCTTTACTGTCAGTCAACATATGTTTGAAAAGGATGTGTTAGAAGTTGTCCCTTCTCCTCAGTTTAGGAAAGGGTTTTATTCCAAGATGTTACTGGTGCCAAAGAAAGAAGATTATTAGATGCCATTTTTGGATCTCTCCTTTCTGAATTTATCCGTGGTAGTACCCAGGTTTAAAATGCTGTCCCTCCACAACTTTTTACCCCTTATTCCCTATTTGAGTTTTTTTAATAACCTTAAATTTAAAAGATAAATATCATAACATTCCTATAGATTCAGATTTCAGATGTTTATTAAAGGTTTCTGTGTCTTGATCACATTAGCAGCTCTCTGCATTACCCTTTTGTCCATCTATTGCATCATGAGTATTCACAGAGTGTCTGGCTCCTGTGATAGCCTATTGCAAGACAGCAAGGTATTCACAATTTCCTTATTTAGACAACGTGCTTATCTTTGGAAAGTCTTTCTCAAAGTGTCAAGAATCTCTCAATTGGGTAAATGATCTCCTTCATAGGCTGGGATTCCAAGAGAAGTTACAGAAGTTTTGTCTGACTTCTCCTCACTGGACTGTTTTTCTGGGATGTCTCCTGGACATCTCAGTTCAAACGGCTTTTTCCTCACAGGAAGAAAAATAGATCTTTGTACAGATCTTATTACTGAGTTCTTCCACTCAGGCTACAGTATTAGCAAGGGAATTCCTCATGCTTCTGGGTCTCATGGCCTGTATAATACTCGTGATACCTCTTGCAAGACTCTACACAAGAAAATTCCAGTGATGCCTGAAATCTCTATGGTCTCAGCATCAGCATTCACTGACATTTCAGATTCCAATGTTTGAGATTTGTCAAATGGGGAGATTTTGTGTTGGCTGGAGACACCAAATTTCTCAGAATCCATGTCTCTCAGTCTCCCTTCTTGCTCAAGCACAGTCAGTTCCAACAGACACCCCAAACTTTGCTTGTGGAGAAGTGTCTATGGGAATAAAAGTGCAGGGTCTTTGGAACAAAAAAGGCAGACTAAAACACATAAACATAAAATAGATGTCAGCTCTTATAAATATGGTCTCCAGGACCTCTACAACTGTTTACAGACAATACCACAGTAATGTGGTGTGACACCAGGGAAATACTGCCAGTCCAGCTATCTGGAATTTTGTAAATAATAATATGTCATTTGTGAATATTAATATGATTCATATGCTTGTCTTACAAATGTAAAAGAACAGTATGTTATGTGTATATCAAACTACTTGGACAGAAGTGTGTTTTGAACTGTATGTTATGTACTGAGCTTCAAGAATGCAGCCACAGTGTACCCTACTGGAAAAGAACAGAAATGCATATAAAATATATACTTGTGTAAATGTATGTTTTAATAGTAGAAGCTGGAACATACAGAGGTAACTTGCAAAACTCTAAGAAAATAAGTTGGAATTAAAAGTGTTTTACAATGTGCTATAAAAGTTAGTTACTGCAGTAAGGAGTCAAGATGTCTAGAGCCAGAAGTTTCTTTCTATTGTCTTGAAACAGGAATAATTACTAGGTTTCAAATGTAAAAGTGTTGTTTTACGACTTCCAGTTCTAGGCAAACATCTGAGAGATATGTATTTTTCACAGGGAAATGTTAAATTTTGTTAAGTTTCTGTTAGCCTGGGAACTGAAGGCAGGTGACAAAGAGTGATGTAATCCAGGCTAACCAAGCAGTAAAATGTGTTATTGATTTAAGAGCTCTCAGAGAGACTGGCATTTTGTATCATGTCTTGGAGCTAGCAAGAATATCCATTCATCTGCATTTGCCTTGCTATCTTTTAGAGATAGGAATATAGTAAAGATCAGTTTAGATGTTTTCTGGATTCATTTGAGACTGTCCTGCAATGTTGTTTTAAAATATTTCCTGTGATTCTGAACTCTGCAGTTACTGTGTTGTTTGAGTATTGTCTTGTTCTTTTATTATTTATTATTAAATATATTTAAACATTTTAATTGTAGCTGGTTTGTTTAGAGAAATTTAAGATCTTAGTGTACTTGCATATGTATTTGGTGACACCGTATAGGCCACTCCTAAATAGCCTTAGTCTTGGTCACACTTACCATTTGGATTAATAGTAACATTACACAGTAAGACTGGGCACCCTTTGGTAAGGGCCTTAAAAGTAGCTGATAAGGGTGGCTGGTTGGTAATACCTTATAGTCTGGGCAGAAGGGGGCATAGCTAGTAAACCTGTGCCAGGCTTTCCAAGGTGTGTGTGTGTGTGTGTGTGTGTGTGTGTGTGTGTGTGTGTGTGTGTGTGTGTGTGTGTGTGTGTGTGTGTGTGTGTGTGTGTGTGTGTGTGTGTGTGTGTGTGTGTGTGTGTGTGTGTGTGTGTGTGTGTCAGCTACTTGGACAGGGACACAAAACACTGGATGGATAGAGAGTGTGCTGGAGGTCTTAGCTTGGCCACCCGGCTGCAATCTTAACCCTCTAGCTGTGCCAATGGGGAGTCTTATTGGGGATCTGGAGGAAGAAGGAGAAAGCAGCCCCAGACTGACTGTGATCT
Organism: Protopterus annectens; assembly: GCF_019279795.1. NCBI lineage: Eukaryota > Metazoa > Chordata > Ceratodontiformes > Protopteridae > Protopterus > Protopterus annectens. The sequence continues at coordinate 285,296,021 of NC_056751.1, forward strand.
CAGTGTGCTCCCAAGGGAAATTGTACTTTACTGTGTGTGTACTTGTCATCCTCCCAATGTGTATGTCCCTCACTGGTGCTAGTGGTGAGGATTGAGGCTCCTTGATTATTGGGCCAGTGCAGGGGTGTCACATATTAATTGTTTGGCAGTGGTGGGATATCCACATCACTTATTAATTGGATGACAGTTGTGAGTTAGCCACATCACTTATTAATTGGATTGTAGCGGTGTGGATATTGAATTCCTGTAGCCTGTGTACAATGGTCACTGAAGGTGTTTGTTCTCTCAATCAGCCACACAGTGAACATTTAGAGTTCATATCACAATTGTTTTATTTTTTTTTTTTGGTTAGCTTTGTCAGTCAGGGACAGCAGGCAACCATGTCAGCAGAGAAGTGTGGCAAGCTGACAAAGAGCCAGTTGGCTGAGATGTGCAGGGCTAAAGGACTGATGCATACCAACCTGACTAAAGTAGACATGATTGCAGCTTTAGTCACAGCTGCATCACAGAATAGCAATCAGGAGGACAATTAGATTGGCCATGGAGATGTACAACTCTCAGAAAATGGACAGCTCAACCTTTCCACAGAGGACTTAAAAATCTATCTAGAGTTAAAGAGGCTTGAGTTGGAGGCCAATCGTTTGGAAACAGAAGCAGCAGCAGAGAGACTAAGATATCTGGAGGTCGAGGAAAATGAGAAACTGTGAAGTCTGCAGGCTGAGGAGAATGAGAGGCAGAGGCAACATGAAAAGGAGATGCAGACTCTTCGCCAGAGTCATGGAGGTAATGGGGAAGGGAGTAACCGAACACCAAAAGCAACAAAGGTCAGTACATTTTTTCTACAATTTACAGAGGGGGATAACTTTGATAGTTTCATTCATATGTTTGAGAGAGTATGTAAACAGTATAATGTTGACCAAGGGCTCTGGGTACAGTTCCTGACCCCCTTACTCCATGGTAAAGCTGTAACTGTTATCTCCAAATTGTCTGATAATGGTTGTTTAAATTATAATGTTATAAAGAACTGCTAGAATGTTTTAAGTTAACAACTGAAGCTTATAGAAAAATATTTTGTGAGCATAGACACAAGGCAGATGAAATTATGTGTGAATATGTTGCTGAACTAAGCACTTAGGTGGGTGAGTGGATGTCAGGTCACCACTTTTGAAGGGCTGGCAAACCTTTTGGTGGGGGAACAAGCCCTTAGCACTTTGCCTGAGGACATGAGAATCTGGTTAGCTGATAGACAATGCAATACTGTAGAAGAGTTGGGGAAGAAAGGAGACATATACCTAGCAAGCAGGGTATCACTGCACAGGAAAGGTATACCCAGTGCTGCTCATGGGTCTATGGGAACCCATGGTGCACAGCCCAGACTGTCCTAACAGAGTCTGCCAGTAGCAGGGGAAGCCACTGGTCTAGGTACACATCAAGGACCAAGGGTTAAATGTGTTAAATGCAACCAGTGGGGCCATGTAGCATATAGATATCCATGGAGGCAAGGGGGAACAAAAGGTGGGAGAGCCAGTAAGTGGGAATGACAAAATGCCAACAGTAGGTTGTTTCAAGACAACAAGGGTACCAAACTATCACCCTGCAGATGTCCTGACAGAGAATGATTTTGATAATGTAGTACAGTGTGTGCAGGCAATCACATCCAGTCAGGCTTGGAGACAAGCATGTGGGTCTGGTAGCCTGGGGGAGACCCAGACAGACTGCTCACTAGTCCTGGCTGCAAGTGTGCAGTCTGTTTGGGGGAGACCCAGACATACTGCACACTTGCAGCCAGGACTGGTGAGGTGGTTACTACAGGGAGGAAGCTACCCTGTAGCAGTGAGACTGAAGGTGAGCCACAACTGCTTGTGAGTACTGATGTTCCCATGGACAGAGCAACTGCAAGGGCAGAGGTGAGTAGTAGTACCCAAGCTGACAGTGAGGCACCCCTGTCAGAGAATACCAGACTTCCTGTTGAAGGGGAGCTGGGAAGGGTTACAAAGGTAGAGTTGAGAAAGGCTCAGCTCTCAGACCCTACATTACAAGGCCTGGGGGAGGTAGCTAGTGAGATACCTGATTCTCAAGTGAAGGGGGAATCTGTATACTGGGACAAAGGGTTACTGTATAGAGAGTGGACCCCTGAGGGAGGGCTAGAGGGTGAGAGAATACAGCAGTTGATAGTGCCCAGACCCTACCATCTGGCACTTCTAGCCATAGCCCATGATATTCCCTTTGCAGGTCATATGGGCATAAAACATACAAAGAGGCATATTATGCAGAACTTTTATTGGCCTGGGATTTCCAGAGATGTAACAGGGTACTGCAGGACCTGTGAGCAGTGCCAAATGATAGGCAAGCCAGGAGACAATGTGAAAGCTCCTCTGATGCCTTTGCCCATGATTGAGGAGCCATTTCAGAGGGTAGCTATGGATATTCTGGGGCCTCTGATTACCCTAAGTTCCACAGGGAAAAAGTACATCCTAATGGTAGTAGATTATGCTACCAGATACCCTGAAGCAGTGGCTCAGTCCTCCATTGAGGCAGAAAAGATGGCAAATGCTTTGTTAGAGACTTTCAGCAAGGTAGGTTTCCCAAAGGAAATACTGACTGACAGAGGTGCCAATTTCATGTCAGACCTGCTGGCTTGTCTGTGGAAGTACTGTGGGGTGAAGCACCTAAAGACCACCCCCTACCATCCCCAGACTAATGGTCTTGTTGAGAGGTTAAATTCTACACTCAAGACAATGCTACTGGCATTTGCAGACCAGCTTAAGAGGGACTGGGAGAAATATTTGCCCCATCTGTTGTTTACTTACAGAGAGGTTCCACAGGAATCCTCAGGTTTTTCACCTTTTGAGTAGTTGTATGGGCATAGGGTGAGGGGAATTCTAGATTTGATTTGATATGAGTGGGAGGGTGAGTGTGAATCCCACAAGGAGTCTGTTGTGGCATATGTCCTAAACTTCAGAACAAAGCTTAAGGAACTCATGGGCTTGGCCCAGGAGGACCTGGCAGAAGCCCAACAGCAGAATACGATCTGGTATGACAGGAATGTTTGAGCTAGAGAGTATGCTGAAGGGCAGCAGGTAATGGTTCTCATTCTTGTCAGACACAACAAGATGCAAGCAGCCTGGGAGGGACCCCACAAAGTGGTAAGGAAGGTCAGTGATGTTAAGTATATGGTAGAACTGATAGGCAGGAGGAAGGGGCACAAATTATACCATGTTAACATGATGAAACCTTACCATGACAGGGACGTCTTTTTGCTAAATATTTGCAGTACAAGGCAGGAGGTGTCTGAGGGTGATCTATGGCTATAGGGAGCCAGCCAGGAAAACCCCAAATTACTATGGTGGAGCCTAGCGTTGCAGGCATATGATGGGACAGTGCAGCACATTACTGGGGTCAGCAATGCCAAGGCAACTGGAACCTCATGACAGGGCATGGGGTAAGGTATTCCCAGATAGGCTTAACCCTCTGAAGCAACATTTCTCAAGGGTAATCTGAAAAACTAGCTTGAGTTTTCAAGGAGGGGAGAAATATGACCCCATGGAAATACTGTCAGTCCAGCTATCTGGAATTTTGTAAATAATCATATGTCATTTGTGAATATTAATATGATTCATATGCTTGCTTTACAAATGTAAGAGAACTATATGTTATGTATAACTCAAACTACTGGTGCAGAAGTGTGTGTTGAACTGTATGTTATGTACTGAGCTTCAAGAATGTAACCACAGTCTACCATACTGTAAAAGAACAGAAATGTATATAGACTATATACTTGTGCAAATGTATGATGTTAAGTTGTCAATCTCGCCTTCATTCTTGCTGGATGGGTTCGGAGCCGATCCTCGGCTCCGACTCAGCCACTTACTAAAGCTCGAGAGCTAATTTTACCGGCTCGAGGCAACCCTATATCCCATGATGCAAGGCGATAACTACCCAGATCTCGTTTGCCGCTTTCGCTTGCGAGGTGCATTTTTACTGGCTCCTGGTAAGTTTTCAAAATTTGAGACTTTTAGTCACTCCCTTTTAGTTTTTAGTCCACTACTGTTATTGTTAACTCTTAACTATTAGATTTTTAACCCTATCTCCCGTTGGTGGTTTCCCTTTTTCCAGTTATTTATCCCTTCCCCTAAGTTAGGCCTTAAGCCTCCCCCTTTCCTAATTTTTTGTCAGGGATTCTGTGTGGTGTTTGGGTGTGTTGTATCCCTGTTTTATTTTTTATTTGGATTGGGTGTTTATTGTGTGTGTGTTTTTTGGTACTTAGTGCTCCCTCGACACAGTTATGTCGAAGGACACAAAGGTCTCAGGCTTCAAGAAGTGTGACTCGTGCTGTCAGAAAATGTCTCTGACAGACGGTCACACTTCTTGTGTTTACTGCCTGGGACCTCTGCACCTGCAGGACTCTTGTTCTGTCTGCCACGCCTTCAGCCCAAGAGTCCTGCAGGAGCGCAGAAATAAACTAATACTAAGCGGCTTATTAAAGCCTGAGAGCTCCCCAACTAAGTCTGCTTCGGGGAAGCCCTCGAAACCAGTAAAGCCTTTGGCTCCGAGCCCTAAGCCATCGGCTACTGGTTCACCTTCTGTGACGAGATCGGCTCCGGCTGGAGCCGATCCTTCTGTGTCACAGCTTTCAGTATCGGCTCCACCCGGCGCCGATACCGCTAAATCTGTGCACTCACTGTCGGCTCCGACTGGAGCCGATGTATCCTCGGCTCCTTCGGCTCCACCCACCTCCAGAAAGAGATCAAGATCCCCTTCGTTGGAGTCTATACATTCGGCTCCGAGATCATCCCTGCTCTCGGAGCGGAGCCATCGGAGCCAGTCTTCTCAGTCGTCCAGGCTGTCTGACCATGACCTTGAGAGAGTGGTGAGTAGGCTATTAAAGTCTCAGGCATTGGCCCAAATGCTCCATAGCCCGTCTCATCAGACGGTAGCTATTACACATCCACCTAACATTCCTCCTTCGACTCTCCTACAGAGCTCGGAGCCAGAGCTCCTCGGAGCCGTGACTGTTGTGGCTTCGGAGCCGATACCTCCCCCTTCGGCTCCATCGTCCTCTGCTCCGATCTCCTCCTTGATGCCTTCATTGGAGGGATCCGGGCGTCTGGTCTCTCTCGTCGGCTCCGAGGGGGTGAGTGGCATCGGACCCTTGTCCGACCCGTTCTCCCTCTCGGAGCTTCGGTGCTGGTGAGCTCAGCCCCGACATCAGCCTCGGAGCCGTCCCTGTCAGTGCGGCCTGGGGTTCCTATCTCTTCAGAGCGGGAGCCTTCTGGCCTCTCTGATGGGGGAGCCTTCGAGGTGATGAGGAGTGTACTAGCCCCAGGGCGTAGTCAACGGTCAGTTCCATCAGCTCCTCCCACTACAGTGCCTGCTGACGTCTCTTCCCACTCTCTTGCTCCCGGACCCAGAGATCCAACGCCTCAGGTTTCCCCACTGGGAATATCTTCCTCTTCCGAGGCTTCTCCTGACCCGTCAGGTGAGCCTCCGCGTAAGAGGACATGTAAGAGGAAACATCTAGACTCCCCCGAGTCTATTACATCCGATACTGACTTGGATGAGTTGGAGGGATCCCCAAGGTCCCCCTCTGAGGATGTCTCTTTCTCAGACATCCTTGAACTCCTTAAGCAGAGGGGGAACTGGCCTTCCCTTAATCCTTCCGAGGACGAGTCGGTATACCTGGAGGCGTTCGGTTCTCGACCCTCCACCTCCTGGGTGTCTCCGCCTTTTGACCCTCTTATGGACATGGTGGCTCGCAAGGCATGGATGGCCCCGGATTCGGTGGAACCCACTCTTCGGAGGCCTTCTAAATTCATCACGGCCCCACCTGATAGGAAATTTTTGACAAAAGGTGTCCCGGTTGATGCCATGGTGGTGGCTGCAGCCACCAAGAAGGAACTAGCTGATCCTTCAGTACCTGTCCATCCTCCTAACAAAGATTCCAGGACTATGGATAGGTACGGTAAGCGGATATTTTCTTCAGCGACCTTTGCCATGCGGTCGCTGAACTACTTGTGTCACTTCACCCGCCTTCAAAGAGATGTTCTTAAAGAGTTGGGAGAAGTTTTACAGGATCCGTCAGCTGCTGGGTCCCAGGATAAGATTAACTCACAAGTAGGAACCCTAAACTCTGTTGTTAACTCCTCCATGTGGCTCATTTCATATGCAGCTGATGGAGCGAGTAGGGCCGCAGGCACAGGAGTGGCTTTAAGGCATCACTCCTGGATGCAGCTTTGTAATTTTGCAGACCCCTTCAAGGCGTCCTTCACAAACTCTCCTTTTGATGGTTCTACCTTGTTCGGACCTCAAGTGAAAAACACCTTGACTAGATGCGAACAAGATGGCAAGACTCTTTCTGCCGTAGGAGTCCGTTTCTCCACCCCTTCAAGACCTTACCCAAAAGGTCAGAAGGGAGGGAAAATGTGGTTCCGCAAATCTCGCCTGACGCACGAGGTCAGTTTACCCCCAGAGGCAGAGGGGGTAACAATAATAGACGCCGCCCTAGGGGCAGAGGGGGTCTGCAGAATCAGGGTAGCAGGGAGCCTCTCTCTGACAAACCCTTCCAGCATCCCTGAGGTGTTGCCCGATTGTCCACCTTCGGAGGCAGTCGGGGGAAGATTATCGCTGTACCCAAAAGCCTGGCTTTCCCTTTCTCAAGACAAATGGGTACAGTTGATCATATCCGAGGGTTACAAAATTCCCTTTATCCAAGCCCCAATTCAGCAAAAGGGAACCCTTCCAGACGTTCCACCCGGTCTAAGGGAACTAGCAGTACCAAAAATATCAAAACTGCTAGCAAAAAGAGCCATCCAGCCAGTCCCAGCAGACCAAATAGGATCCGGAATCTACTCAAGGTTCTTTTTAGTACCAAAAAAGACAGGGGACTGGAGGCCAATATTAGATCTCAGCAAACTAAACAAGTTTGTCAAGAAAACAAGATTCCGGATGGTCACGCTTCAGTCCATTCTACCCTTTCTGGGCAAGGACAATTGGTTGTGCTCGGTGGACCTTCAGGATGCGTACTATCACATCAAAATTCACAGGCGCTCCAGAAGGTATCTCCGCTTTCGGCTGGGGTCCAGTCACTTCCAATTCAGAGCCCTGCCATTTGGACTCACTACAGCCCCCAGAGTGTTCACCAAATGTATGGCAGCGGTTACCGCTCACCTGAGACATCAAGGATTCCAAGTGTTTCCATATCTAGATGACTGGCTCCTCACTGCCACCACCAGGCATCAACTTCTCCAAGCCAGAGATTACACCATTCACATTTGCAGAGGGCTAGGGATCTCTATAAATTTCAAAAAATCTGCCTTGTCGCCTTGTCAATCTATTACCTTTATAGGCACCAATTTGGACACCATACAACTTTCAGCAAAGTTAACAGACCAAAGGATCTTGGATATTCAAAACCACATCCATGTGATTCTCCAGAGTGACAAAATTCAGGCCAGGTTTGCCCTGAAAGTATTAGGTCTTATGGCGGCTGCCATAACACTTCTTCCCCTTGCCCGTTTTTACATGCGTCTCCTACAGTGGATGCTGTTCGCCCAATGGTCCTTTCAACGACTTCCAATGCGTCACAGGATCATGATAACTCCAATTTGCAAAAGGCATCTGACCTGGTGGATATTGTCCCCTCAAGTCCATCAGGGCAGACCCTTTGTTCCTCCCGCCCCAGTCGCCACAGTTACATCGGACGCCTCCCTGATCGGGTGGGGGGGGGGGCATTATCAGGGCAGGATGGTCCATGGCACTTGGCAACCTTTCGAATGCCACCTGCATATAAATGTCCTGGAGATGAGAGCAGTGCTTTTAACGTTGCAAGCCCTCCACGACTCTCTTCCCCTGGGGACTATTGCAGTCCAAACGGACAATATGTCCGTAGTGTGGTATATCAACAAGCAGGGCGGAACCAAGTCCTATCCCCTGTGTCGAGAGGCACTCAGACTTTGGCAGTGGGCAATCTCTTCTCAGCGGTTTCTGATAGCAATGCATATCCCCGGGAAGTCCAACATCATAGCGGACAGGTTGAGCAGAGCTATTCTCATGCCTCACGAGTGGTCTCTCAAACAATCTGTGACGGAAGAGATTTTTCAGAAGTGGGGCCTTCCTTGCTGCGATCGTTTTGCTACGCCTCAAAAACAGCAAATGCCCCAACTTCTTCTCCCTCTTCCCCCTTCCAGGCCATCCCCCCAGAGACACTCTAATCCAAGATTGGCCCAGGGGACTTCTGCATGCCTTTCCTTCCTTTCCTATAATACCACAAGTAATTCAGAAAGCGACCGCCTTGAGAGCCAAGATGATTCTCATTGCCCCTTATTGGCCTTGACAGATATGGTTTCCGTTCCTGCATCATTATCTTTTGGTACAGCCATGGCATCTGGACCCGGTTCCAGATCTTCTGACCCACCAGTCGGGGCAGCTGCACCAATCCATACCTTCTCTCAACCTCACTGCTTGGTTGGTCCACTTCCGTCCCTAGCCAGGCTTTCTATGATTTCTAATCCCGTCCGGGATATCATAGTAGCTTCCCTTAAATCTTCCACCAGAAGGATTTACACTAGTAAATGGCAACGTTTCTCCTTCTGGGCAAAAGCTAGGAACATAGATCCCTTTACTGCTCCGATTCATTCGGTCTTGGACTTCCTAGCCGAAATATTTCACTCAGGATCTTCTTCCTCCACAGTAAAAGTTCAGTTGGCAGCCATTTCAAATTTTCATATCAGCTTATTGGACCACAACATCATGTCACATAAACTTTGCAAGGCATTCCTTAGAAGTATATTTTTACTTAAACCTCCGATTAGAGACCCCCCACCACAGTGGGATCTAAATTTAATCTTAACATCCTTGATTCTTCCCCCCTTTGAACCTGTGGCTACCTGTTCATTGAAATTTCTTTCTTGGAAGACACTCTTTCTGGTCGCCATTACTTCTGCCAGGAGAGTATCTTAGCTTCATGCCCTCTGCATTCGTCCTCCCTACTTAATCTTCCACAAAGACAGAGTTTCTCTAAGGACTAATCCGTCTTTCTTACCCAAAGTGGCATCGCAGACGAACTTAAATCAATCTATTGATCTTCCAGTTTTTTTCCCAAATTATTCTAATAGAGCGGAGCAAAAACTACATTATCTCGATGTTCACCGCCAACTCAGATATTATCTGGACAGAACCAAACAATTTAGGAAATCTGATCAACTGTTTTTATCCTATGCAGAGAACAAGAAAGGCCTTCCGGTATCCAAGGTAACCCTATCTAGGTGGCTGTCTTCTGTGATTACATGCATTTATCAACTCAGAGGTAAAGAGTTGATTTCTAGGCCAAAAGCCCATTCAACCAGAGCACTAGCTACATCTACAGCTTTTCAGGCTAGACTTCCAATAGACACTATTTGTGCAGCAGCCACATGGGCCTCTCCTCATACCTTTGTTTCGCATTACAAATTGGACTTGGCCTCCAGAAACAGAGCAAATTTTGGTTCCACCGTTCTCAAGAGTCTGTTCCATTGAGCCACCCAGGATAAAGGTGCTAGGGACACGGTCCCATCCAGCAAGAATGAAGGCGAGATTGACAACTTAACATTGAGAAGTTATGTACCTACCATAACGTTCCATGTTAGTTGTCTTCTCTCGCCTTCTTTCTTGCGTCCCACCCACCATCCCCCTAGCCTGGTCAGACCGAGAAGATTGTTCCTCTTCCTTGAAGAGTCCTGATCCGATTTTTCCAGCTAATTAGCTTACTAGTGTCACTAGATCAGGTTGGTCTTTTTCGGGGGATTATTACCTCTTCCTCCTCCTCTCCAGTTGGAGGAATATATTGCATAATTTTTCCTTAGCTACCAAATGAGATCTGGGTAGTTATCGCCTTGCATCATGGGATATAGGGTTGCCTCGAGCCGGTAAAATTAGCTCTTGAGCTTTAGTAAGTGGCCGAGTCGGAGCCGAGGATCGGCTCCGAACCCATCCAGCAAGAAAGAAGGCGAGAGAAGACAACTAACATGGAACGTTATGGTAGGTACATAACTTCTCATTTTAATAGTAGAAGCTGAAACATACAGAGTTAACTTGCAAAACTCTAAGAAAATAAGTTGAAATTAAAAGTGTTTTACGATGTGCTATGAAAGTTAGTTACTGCAGTAAGGGGACAGGATGTCTAGAGCTAGAAGTTTATTTCTATTGTCTTGAAACAGAAGTAATTACTAGGTTCCAAATGTAAAAGAGTTAATTGTTTTCCAACTTCCAGTTCTAGGCAAACATCTAAGAGATATGTATTTTTCACAGAGAAATGTTAGATTTTGTTAAGTTTTTGTTAGCCTGGGAACTGAAGGCAGGTGACAAAGAGTGATGTAATCCAGGCTAACCCAGCAGCAAAATGTAATATTGATTTAAGAACTCTCAAAGAGAGACTGGCATTTTGTATCTTGTCTTGGACCCAGCAAGAACATCCACTCATCTGCATTTGCCTTGCACTGTAAGTAAGATTTAGGCATAGTATTTCTTTTGGAGATAGATAGGAATATAGTAAAAATTAGTTTACATGTTTTCTGTATTCATTTGAGACTGTCCTGCAATGTTGTTTTAAAATATTCTTGTGATTCTGAACTCTGCAGTTACTGTGTTGTTTGAGTATTGTCTTGTTCTTTTATTATTTATTATTAAATATATTTAAACAGTTTAATTGTGGCTGGCTTGTTTAGAGATATTTAAGCTGTTAGAGTACTTGCATATTTATTTGGTGACACTGTATAGGCCACCCCTAAATACCCTTAGTCTTGGTCACACTTACCATTTGGATTAATAGTAACATTACACAGTAAGATTGGGCACCCTTTGGTAAGGGCCTTAAAAGTAGTTGAGTGGCTGGTGGCAGCTGGTACTACCTTATAGTCTGGGCAGAAGGGGACATAACTAGTAAACCTGTGCCAGGCTTCCCAGGTGTGTGTGTGTGTGTGTGTGTGTGTGTGTGTGTGTGTGTGTGTGTGTGTGTGTGTGTGTGTGTGTGTGTGTGTTTGTTTGTATACCAATCAAATCTCAAAGTGTGTGTAAGCTACTTGGGCAGGGACACAAAGCACTGGTTGGACAGAGAGGGTGCTGAAGGTCTTAGCTTGGTCACTCGGCTGAGATCTTAACCTATAGCTGTGCCAGTGGGGAGTCTTACTGAGGATCTGGAGGAAGAAAGAGAAACCAGACCCAGACTGACTGTGATCTCTGTGTGTTGTTAAGGGAAATTGTACTTTACTGAGTTTGTACTTGTCATCCTCCCAATGTGTACATCCCTCACTGGTGCTAGTGGTGAGGATTGAGGCTCCTTGATTACTGAGACAGTGCAGGGGTGTCACATGTGGTACTTAAACAAGCAAAGGGGAACCAGATCTAACCCTCTGTGCAGACTAGCCATGGCAGTCTGGGATATAGCTTTTAAACCCAATCTCACTCTACAGGCATACTACATATTTTTAGAGCAAAATTGTATGGCAGACAAACTAAGTAGGGCCAATATCAAGAGGATCTTCCAAGGATTGATCCATCTGTGTGGAACACCTCAAATAGATGCATTTGCTTCTGCTCACAACAATTAGTTTGCAAAATTCTGTTCCAGGACTCCATGCAAAAAGACCTAAAAACCTGCATTTTCTTTTCCTTAGATAGGAATGTTCTTGTATGGTTTTCCATCCATTCAACTAATATCCATGGTAATTTTGAAGATTCAAAAGAGCTCCCCAAAGATCATTGTGGTGACTCCCTTTTGACACAGGCAACAGTGGTTTGCCCTTCTTCTGGAAATGGTCAGGGGTAATTACCACAAGCTTTCTTACAGACTGCATTTACTCACAAACAAACAGGGTTGTTTGATACATCCCAGCCCATAGCAACTACAACTGACAGTGTGGATGTTGGAATTTTAATACCATGTAAGGAACTTTGTTCTGAGGACATGCAGTGGGTATAGATGGAGGCAACAAAGCTTGCTAAATGAAAATCTTTTATTAGAAAATGGAAAAAGGTTTTCTAGGCGGTGCTAAGAAACGAACCAGCACCCATTCAGGGCTAGTGTTTCACTGGTTCTATGGTGTTTGCAAATTACTATCCAATGGCCTGTCTTACTCTTCAATCAAGGTTCATTTGTCAGCCATTTGAGCATGTCTGCCCATTCATCTATCTCTTTCAGTGTAACCTCTTCTGAAAATGTTTTTGAAAGGGGTGTTGCATAAAAAGCCTGCTAGAAAACAGGTGGCTCCTCCTTGGGATCTTAATTTTGTGTTAGAAAAACTAAGTCACTTTCTGTTTGAACCAGCTTATCAAGCTGCATTGAGGTACTTAACATATAAAACAGTTTTACTAATTGTTTTGACCTCTGCAGGAAGATTAACTGAGTTGCAAGTTTCATGGTTGGTAAACCTTTAATCTGATGTTGTCAATCTTCATTTATTCTTGACTGATGGGTTCGGTTCCAATCCCTTGGAACTGACTCGGTCATTATACAAAGCTTGCACCAGCCAAAGAACTCTCAAGCTAAGGCTCTACCTATACTGCCTCTCTTCCCATTACCCCAGATCTCGTTTGCTGAGTAGAAAATTGGACTTGTTAGCCGATGCTGTCTGCTAAGTGCTTAACAATTTCTCATTTTTCTGATTATATTACCTTAAACTCTCTAATTCCTTAATACTTAGCGTCATTTGAGACTTTTGTTGTGTGAGTGACCCTTTTGTAGCTTTCTATCTGAGTTTTTTACCTCACAGTATTTCTCTTTTACCATTGTTGGTAATAGGCTTCTTCTTCCCTCTTACCATTGGTAATCTTTTAATAGCATCATTGGTATTTTTCTCTTGTGTTTTCCTTCCCTTCCTTTACCATTTGGGTATTCCTCATATACCATAGCTGGTATATCTTAAAATATATATATATTTTTTTATATACTTCATTAACCTTTCTTTCCTTTTTTCTTCTACAAGTGTGTGTGTGTGTGTGTGTGTGTGTGTGTGTGTGTGTGTGTGTCTTGTACACTAACTAGATGACATGGCAGAGAAACAAAAAGGGACCTCCGGGTTTAAACAGTGTCCTTGTCCTTTACACTCTACCTTGCAAACTTTTGAAAAAATGTGCGAGATGGACATGTGGGCCATTAAGAATCAAGTTATGTATAATAAACAGAAGAACCCTTCTAATATTGCCCCTCTAGAAAGGGATTTCATTCATTTGATACAAGATTGTCATATTAGAGCTATGAAACCAGATAAAGGAGGGGGCATAGTTTTCATGGATCATTACAAATACGTTGAATACATGGTTCAACACCTTGATACGCCTGCCTATAAAACATCATCCCTGAACGAGATAAATGGGGCTTACAAGAAAATTAACAACATGCTTAATGACTTGTTCTTGGAGGGTTACATCAACATGGACACTTATAAATACTTGACCATGCCGGCCCCAAGAATTCCAGCATTTTTTGGAACACCTAAATTACACAAAAGATTGGTTGCGCCCTCATTTAGACCCATTATAGACGGGAGGGGTTCTATCACCCAAGCATGTGCAAAATATGTGGACAGTATTTTGAAACCTTTGGTTGACAGTGAGAAGCACATTTGTAAAGACTCGTGGTCTTTTCTAACAGATATTAACAAGCTTATTTATAATGACAACATGTTGCTTCTCACTATAGATGTCAAAGACTTATACACTGTCATTCCTCAAAATATTGGCCTGGCTTGGGTGAGGGACTTCATGTTGGCAAAAAATGCTGAACATGATACCATCAACTTGATAGAGACCTTGCTAGAAATTGTTCTATCTAACAATTTCTTCATTTTTGAAGGGATGTTCTATTTGCAAACCTCGGGCGTTGCCATGGGCTCGCCCTGTGGAGAAACTTTCGCCAATGCTGTGCTTGCTCATTGGGAGTCTACCTATTTATTCAAGGACGAGTTTTTCTTACAATATGTCACCTGGTATACTCGTTACCAGGATGACATCTTTTGTATTTGGGGTGGTGAAAGAGAGCTGATTCCGACATTTATTGACAGAATCACAAAAACAACAGATTTTCTAGAATTCACATACAACATAGAAGATTTAGAGATCAACTACCTTGACATTTTGTTAATCAAGGATAGAGCTAACCAAAGATTCAAAAGTCGGATATATAGAAAACCAACATATTCCAACGCTTTATTACATTTCTCAAGTAACCACCCATATCATCAAAAGAAAGCTGTCATCAAAGGGCAGATCGTAAGAGCTGCCCGTATGGTAACAGGGTTAGATGACTTCATTGTAGAATGTAACAACCTTACCAACATGTTCCTAGCAAGGGGTTACCCACGGCCTCTTGTTTCTAAAGTGGTAGCAGAGGTTATCCACAAACGTGACTTAGGTCACTTCGTCCCCTTACTTCCAGGGCACGTGAATGATAATCCAATGCCTTGTGATGAACCTACATCACCCCAAATAAGTACAATTTCTTTTCACAATAAAGACATTGACAGGAGTAGGTTCAATACTAGTTTTTTGCACACTTATTCCCTCGACTCTTTGAAAATCAAAGAAATTATTAACAAAAACTGGGAAATCATCAAGCATGACAGATCTCTTTGTCCCCTCTTGGGAGAATATCCCAGGATTACATATAGAAGAGGTGACAATATGAAAAGTATTTTGGAAAGAAGACCGCCCCATAGATCTAATAGACCGAATGGTATGTTCAGGTGTGGGGCATGCTCCCAATGTAAATATATCAAAGTAGTGAATAGGTTCAACATCAATGGCAGGGAGTATAGGTGTACTGGACATCACAACTGTGAGTCTAAGGCGGTGACTTACGTAGCACTTTGTAATCTCTGCAACGCGTTCTATATCGGTAAAACCGAGAGAAAGCTAAAAAGCAGAATCTATGAACATCAATATGCCATCACCAAAGAAGATGTTAATAACGCTTTAGCTAGACACTGCTTAGAGTATATAGGACATTCTTTTCAATACCTCGTCTTACAACAGAGGGAAATGGACATAAGGGGTGGCCCATGGCAAATCCGCTTAGAAATCGATGAACTGTTATGGCAGATTAGGACCAGGGCCCACATATTCCCTGGTATTAATGAGGGATTGTCAATTAAATGTGTCTTAAAATGGCTATCATATAACAGATAGCAAATCTGATACACTAGTGCATTACAGCATTTTTTTGTAGCAACTTTAGTTCAATTTGATTGACCCATATATTAAACTATGTTTTGGCCATCTAGTCCATGGTCTTATTAATGGTCTATTAATTAAATTAATACGCCCAGGGTATCTTAGGCCAACATGCCATTATAGCTTTCATGTTTTAATATCAAGCGGGTACCATATGGGTCGGAGTTGTTACTCAACCTTGGATTGGGTTCACTTTAGGGGCAATACAGCTTCGATTGCCATTTGTATTTTCTTGATTTAGCAATATATCGTAGCAGAAAATTAAGAGCATGGGCTGTCGCTCAATGATCGCTCAGGGTCTTAGTTCCAGCCGCGTAGAAGTTTGGATGCTTATGTTTATTTTGACTAACGCATCCCCTTTGTCGGGATGAAGATACACGACACTTATAATATAAGTAAAGCGCACTGGCGCTTCAATAAACTAATGGATTCGTAGTTTTTATAACTTAGTCAAGACACCGAATCAGAGGTTGGTTTGACACAATAACAATTCACGAATATGTTTATTAGCACATGAGTATGGCGTGCTTTCTTGCTAGATACAGCACTTTTTATGTATAAGGTTTCATGCCATTTTTAGTGCTTTAATTTAAAATGTATGTAGTCCGCTGTCATGGCGATGTTACATTTATTGTATCATTTAGAAGCAACCGCTGATGTTGGTGTACTTGTCTTTAAACTGCATTTAGAAGCAATATTTTTTAAGGTTCCTATGGAGTTTCTTTAATTAGCAAATGCATTCTAACGTGATTGGCTTGTTGTTTTTAATTGTAAAGTATAAGATATCTTGACCTAGTCTCGTTGCATGTCTGATGAAGGCGAGTTATTTTAACTTGCCGAAAGCGCTCACTATCATTTGGATTTTATTATCATTTGTACTTTGGTTCGCAACATTAAAGTTGTGTTTTTACAGCATTCTCTTATTGTGTGCAGTCCGCATTTCAGCAGTTTTGGTTTCTTGTCATTTGTTCGTTGAATAGGCTTCTTCTTCCCTCTTACCATTGGTAATCTTTTAATAGCATCATTGGTATTTTTCTCTTGTGTTTTCCTTCCCTTCCTTTACCATTTGGGTATTCCTCATATACCATAGCTGGTATATCTTAAAATATATATATATTTTTTTATATACTTCATTAACCTTTTTTTCCTTTTTTCTTCTACAAGTGTGTGTGTGTGTGTGTGTGTGTGTGTCTTGTACACTAACTAGATGACATGGCAGAGAAACAAAAAGGGACCTCCGGGTTTAAACAGTGTAAGGACCGTGGCAGAAAAATGCCCAATTCTGACGGGCATGCTTCTTGCATCTATTGTCTGGGTGTCCCTCACCTGGAAATTCCTTGTGATATCTGTAAGGGTTTTAGTGCCCTAAGTCTTGCAGAGAGAAGAAACAAGTTAATTCTAAAAGGATTGTTAAAGTGTCCCTTTAGTGAAGCTGTATCTGAGGCAGAGACTTCAAAATCTCTGAAGTCTGAGTCAAAAAAGGAGACATTTGGTACTATCTTCCCCTAAGGTACGACTCCAAATCTCAAAAATCCCAGGAACTGACAGTTTCTTTGGAAGTGAATTCAAAAATACCAAAAATGTCAATAATTTCTGCTCCAGCACTGAAGACAACTAAATCAGCATCAGTGCCATCAGCTATTGAACCTACTCAAACCACTTCAGCACCGACCACGACTTCGGTGCCAGTGACCTCTCCAGCACCAACAATAGCTACATCTATCCATTTGGGTTCCATCTTCTCCCTCAATACAACAGCCTATGGTGCCAAAGGTCAATTTTCTAAGCACTTCTCGGACTACATATTCCCCTTCAATAGATTCCTTTGTGGGTCAGCAGCTGAGTTCCTTTTTAGTCAGACCAGAGTCTCCTTCGGGAATGTCAATCCGTTCCTCCAGGAGTCTATCAGAATTAGATGTAGTCAGATTAGTGGACCAGCTGTTGGCAGCCAGAGGCCTTCCTGCACCCTCATGGACCTCCCTCCCGGAGCTGAGGCTTACTCTCCTAAGAGTCCTATGTATATTCCTCCGTCAACCTCCTCTCAGGTCTTGGAACCCATTGCTTCAATGCTCCCAGTGCCAACTGCCTCAGTGCAGATGGCAGATCTCACCTTGGCACCAGAATCTACTCTGGTCTTTGGCTCCTTCAGGACTGTCACACCCATGGGACCGAATCTTTCTTGTAAGCTTTTTGTGCCCATCCAGCTACTTCTTAGGTGAACCTGCCCGCTGACGAACTGATCAAATTGATTATTCAGCATGTATGGAAGGCTCCTGACACCATAAGAGCCTATTCCTCGAAGACCAGACAAGATTCTTTCAGCCCTAGAGGATCAGCCCTATTGGTCTAACGGTCTAGCAGTGGATGCCATGGTGGTGGCGGTGGCCACTAAAAAGGAACTCGCCAAACAGAGTTCAACTGTCTATCCTTTTAACTGAGAGTCCCAAACAATGGACAGATTTGGGAAGCGGGTCTTTGCTTCATCGACCTTCGCTATTCGGTCCTTGAATTTTTTGGCACACATCTCTAGAATGCATAGGGATCTGATAACTGAGCTTTCAGACACCCTAACAGGAACAGTGTCTGATAAGGTTTGAGATAAGGTTGACTCTCAGCTTGCCACCCTGGAGTTGATCTTGAATTCGTCCATGCAGCTTATTGCGCCTAATGGCAATGGGTACAGCCATTGCCATTAGGCACCGCATCTGAATGCACTTGTGTAATTTTGTGGACCCCTTTAAGTCTTCCTTTGTCAATGCTTCTGTCAATGCTACTTCACTATTTGTCCCCAAAAGTTAGAGACACGTTAGCCAGGTGTGAAAAGGAGGGGAAGACCCTTTCTGCTGTGGGCGTGCATTTTTCTAGTCCACATCGACCTTACTCTAAGAATCAGAGGAGTGGAAAAATGTGGTTCAAGAAGACCAAAGGGCCTTTTTTCGGGACACACGTGGCGAGTAATCCCCCCGGGGCAGAGGGGAGAACTTTTCTTGGAAGACCCCCCCCCCCCTCCCATGGCAGAGGAGATACACATAACCAGGGTTCCAGAGATTCCTTTTCTGGACAACCCTACAAGTGCCCCTGATCGGTGGCCCAACTGCTTACCTCTGGAAGCAGTCAAGGGAAGACTTTCTCTGCATTATTCAGCTTGGCTCACAATAACATTGGATTCCTGGGTGCAGACAATAATCACCAGAGGTTACTGCATTCCCTTCAATCTTTTTCCTAAACCTGAAAGGTGAATCCCCGATGTTCCACCCAGTCAGAGTGATCTAGCAGCACTAGAAGTTCAAAAGCTGCTTCAAAAAAAGAGTCATCCAAGCAGTCCCACCAGACCAGCTAGGATCCAGATTCTACTCAAGATTCTTTTTAGTTCCAGAAAAGACAGGGGACTGGAGGCCAATCTTGGATCTCAGCCTATTGAACAAATTTGTACAACAGACAAAATTCTGGATGGTCATGGTTCAGTCTATCCTTCCTTGTCTAGAGAACAACGATTGGATGTACTCTATAGAGTTTCATAGGTTCATAGGTTCATAGGTTCATACTAGGCTATCTGCCCGAGGGCATTTCCTTTGGTTTGGGGAACTGTGCCCATTATTTTGCTGTGCCTCTGTCGAGCAGTGACACTGAGGTAATCCCTGGGGTATACTTGCGATCACCCATCCATTGGTCAAGATTTCTCTTGAACAAAGCCAGCGAGGTGCTCTGCCTCACATATACCGGGATTTTGTTCCACAGCATAGGGAGTCTTTGGGTAATGAATCTATCCCTCCAGCACGTTCTATTAATGGCCGTGTCAAGGTTTAGGTCTCCCGCTCTAGTGGTTCTAATGGATCTAGATTTTTTGAGGTGAAGCATGTTCATCAAGTCAGGGTTTGACAATGCCTTGTATGTCAGGCACAAGTTGAATATAGTTGGAGTTCTTTCAGTCGACATATTTTTGAGACCCATAATCCTCTTGGTGAGGAACTTTTGTGGCCTCTCCAGTTGCTGCAAGTGACGGGTCAGATACATTCCGAATGGGGCATTGTACTCAATCATTGGTCGGATGAGTGCTGAAGGATGCTAATTACCACATAAAAATGGACAAGCACTCCAGAGGATATCTCTGCTTCCAGCTAGTAGCCAGTCATTACCAGTTTTGGGCACTGCCCTTCGGTCTTAGCACAGCCCCCAGGGTGTTCACTTAAATGATGACAGTTGTAGCAGCTCATTTGAGACTACAGGGATTCCATGTTTCCATATGTAGATGATTGGCTCCTCACCGCACCCTCCAGGCATCTGCTCCTTTGCGTCAACAAAGAAAAATCACAACTATTTCCCACGCAGGACCTGGAATTGATCAGAGCAGGGCTAAATACAATATCCTATGTGGTCCTCCTTCCTCATTTACTAAAGCTAAGATCACAACTTTAAATGATCCTTTCCCAAGACAAAATTTCTGCTCATCTGGTACTACAACTTCTCGGATCCATGGCAGCAACAATAAAAAGAAGTTATGTACTCACCATAACGTTCTGTCTGAGTAGTTGTACTTAATTTGTCTTCAACCTGGGGGTTTTGGATCCATATCGGATTCGACACAGCCACATTTTCCAGCTATGGATCTGAGCTCCAAGCTCCTCCCCTTACCCATAATGCCCCCATCTCCCTTCTCCCCTCAGATCAAGTTTGCTGCCTAAGAGATATCAGACACCCGACTCAACAGCACCTTATCATAAACATGCATCACTATAACACTGCCGGGCTTAGAGTGGCCAAGGACCACAGAAGTTATACAAAGATAAATGCAAACTGCACCAATAATAAGGTCAGGGGTAAGGAGGGAGGGAAAGATTGAATACAAATGAAGTACAACTACTCAGAAGGAACATTATGGTGAGTCTAAAATCTCTTTATCTGAAGTAGTTTACTTCATTTGGTCTACAACCTGTGGGACAGAGTTTCCCAGCTACCAAAAACTCCTGGGTGGCCCTCATGGAAGGATGTTCCAGAGCACTGCAGAGCCAAAGGATGCTCTGTTCCAAGACACAATGTCCAGCTTGTAATGAGAAATAAAGGTATGAGATGAGGACCAAGTGGCTGCTGAACAGATATCATCCAGAGACACCCTAGACCAGAAGGCAGCTGATGTAGCCATAGATTGGGTAGAATGTGCCTTCACTTGTCCTGGTAGAGACCTACCTTTCACAGCATAAGCTCAAACAATGCATTAGGAAATACAGCGCGCAACTGTAACCTTGGAAACTGGCTTGCCTAAGAAGGGTTTAGCATAAAACACAAACAGCTGATCAGATTTATGAAAAGGCTTCGTCCTGTGTAAGTAAAATATCAGTTGTCTAGGGACATCAAGCAGATACAACTTGTATTCCTTTTTGTTTTGGAAGTTAGGGGAAAAAACTGGTAAACTGATAGTCTGATTAATATTGGCTTCTGAGGCTACCTTAGGAAGGAAAGATGGATTAGTGCGCAGCAAGACTGTCTTTGTGAAAAATCATGTAAGGCATTTTGATAGAGAGAGCATGAAGCTCTGACACTTTTCTGGCTGAGGTAATGGCAACCAAGAAAGTGGTTTTCCAGGTCAAAAATTACAAATCAACTGGAGCTGCCAGTTCAAATGGTGCAGAGACTAAAGCTTGTAACACTAAGATAAGATCCCATGGAGGCGTAGGGTCCTTAACTGGGGGTCTAAGAAGAAAAGCACCTTTAAGGAAAGTCTTACAAAATTTGAAAGAAGCCAAGGAAGACATATTTACCCCCACATGGAAATTAGAAATAGCTTCCAATTGTACCTTAACTGTAGAGGAACTAGCACCCTGATGAAAAATACCTGCCAGAAGATGTAAGACTGCCGAAAGAAGTGCAGTAAAGGGATCCAAGGCCCACTGAGTGGCCCATATGGAGAAACATTTCCATTTACTATGATACACATTTCTGGTGGAGGATTTGTGAGCCGCTACCAAAATGGACTTAACAGGGGATGACAATCCAGGAGTCCTGATAATCATGGGAACCACAGCAGCCAAGCCGTGAGCTTCAGACTGTCCACATCTTGTTGACGGTTCCCTGAGGTATGAGAAAGAAGATCCAGAAATGCATCCAACGTCCATGGAGGAACTACCAGATGAGACCACAGTAAGGGA
Organism: Protopterus annectens; assembly: GCF_019279795.1. Classification (NCBI taxonomy): domain Eukaryota; kingdom Metazoa; phylum Chordata; order Ceratodontiformes; family Protopteridae; genus Protopterus; species Protopterus annectens. The sequence continues at coordinate 285,317,365 of NC_056751.1, forward strand.
AGCCAAACTTAGTGAGGCCAGAATGGGGCAATGTGGATCACAGTGCTCCTCTGCCTTTGAGCTTTCTGAAGAAACTTCGACATGAGAGCAAGCAGAGAATAAGCATAGAGGAGACCACAAGGCCAAGCATGAACCAGTGCATCTCTGGGGGCTTCCCCATCTAAGGAGGTTCAGAGCGAAAAATTTTGCTGCATTTCACGTTGAAAGGAGATGTAAAGAGATTGCAGCAAGGATGACCCCACCTTAGAAAAATCTGTTCCGCTACTGAAGTATTCAGAGACCACTCGTAAGGCATCTGGATAGACTTGCTGAGCCTGTCCGTTAGAATGTTGGACCACCCTGGGGTGTGTGTTGCTACTAGAAAGTGGCCGGTGGAGATCACCCACTTCCACACTCTCATGGCTTCTCGACTGAGGGGATAAGATCAGGTTCCCTCTTGTTTGTTAATGTACCAGACCACTGACATATTGTCTGTCTGAATAGCAATCATCCCTAGATGAAGATGAGCATGAAGGGCCTGCAATGCAAGAAGGACCGTCCTCATCTCTGGAACGGTGCAATGCAAAACTGGTCTCAGAGGGGGACCACATGCCTTGGACTGTTCCTTCCCAATCAGTGCCCTCCCCCCACCCTAGCTGGGAAGCATCCATGGTCACCGTGTTTTTGGGAAAGGCCGGGTGGAAGGAGCGTCCCCTGAGGAGATCCGGGGATTGGATCCACCACCTACGGGAGTCCTTGCATACACTTGAGATTCTCACTGGAAAGGACAGAGGAAGGTCTAACAGGGAACACTGGACCACAAGCATCCACTGAAGAACTCTCATATGAAAGCGGGCCATCGGCAAGAGATTGATTGTGGCCGCCATGGAGCCCATCGCCCTTAGATCTGCTTCGGCTATTGATACGTGTGCATGAAGAACTTGTAACACATGTAATCTTAGACTGCATATCCTATCTGAAGTGAGGAATACCCTCATTTGAATAGTGTCCAAATGCGCTCCTATAAAGTCCAGAATCTGGACTAGAGCCAGAGAAGATTTGTTCAGATTGATAGTAATGCCCTGTTTGTTCGCTAGCTGGATGAAATAATCCCTGGCTTGGTACAGTAGATGCTCTGAAGGGGCAGCAAGGAGCCAATCGTTCAGGTAAGGAAAGATCTGAATGCCCTGAAGCCTCAGGTAAGCCGCTACAACTGCCATCACCTTGGTAAACATCCTGGGAGCTGTGGTGACACCAAAGGGAAGGGTGAACTGATAATGATTGGCTCCCAGCTGGAAACAAAGAAACCTCCAGGAGTACCTGTCCATTTTGATGTGGTAGTACGCACCCTGGAGATCGATGGAGCACATCCAGTCTTTGCCCTGCAGAAAGGGCAGTATAGACTGAAAAGTGACTATCCAGAATTTTGTCTTGGTTACTGACAGGTTCAATGTGGACAGATCCAAATTGGTTTGAGGTCCCCTGTTTTCTTTGGCACTAAAAATAACCAGGAATAAACGCCGGATCCGGACTGGTCTAGGGGGACCAGTTGGATGACTCATTTCTTCAGCAGCTTTCCTGTTTCTAGCGCTGCCTCCTCCTATTGTGCAGGTGGGATGTCTGGGAGGAGCTTGTTCAGATGGGGCTGCTCCTTGAATGGAACGAAATATCCTCTGGATATGATTCACAACACCCAACGATCTGTTGTAATGGACTCTCATGCTTTTGGGTGTAGCAACAGGTGATCCCCGACTGCCTCCAGATACTAGCAGTCGGGCAATCCTTCAGGGCTGCTGCCTGGGTTTCTCTGAGAAAGGTTCTTGGGACCTGAAATTTCTAGGACCTCCCCCCCTGCCTCTAGGGCGGCATCTGTCATAATCCCCTCTGCCTCTGGGGGAAAGAGAATCCTGAGTATCCCTAGAAGACGCCTGAGACTTCCAGAAACACATCTTTTTCGTTCCTCACTGATTCCTGGAAAAGGATCTTTGAGGAGAAGAGAAGTGGATTCCGATGGCAGACAGTGTCTTCCCGTCCTTCTCACTCTGGACCAGTGTCTCTTTCACTGATTTCCCTGAAAGGGAGGAGCCATCGTATGGGGCATTGGTGAAAGACGCCTTGAAGGGCTCCAAGGAATGACACAACCTGAGCCAGGCGTGACACCTGATGGCAACACCTGTTCTGGACACCCTTGCGGCTCCCTATGTGGCATGAGAGAGCAGGTGCATGGACGTATTGACAACTGCTTTGAGAGTAGCCACCCGAGCGGAGAACATCTTCTTGTCCGCCACCGACATGGACTCTGGGGTTGACTTCATGATTTCTTTCACCAGATCTCTCTGGTGCTGAATGACATGTGCCATATAAGTTCAGTGCCCTCACCAAGAAGGTCGCTGAAGCATATACTCGCTTCACAAAATGGTCCATCGCCCTTGATTCTTGATCAGAAGGATGAACCGTGGAGTTCTCCTGCACAAGGTCCTTCTTGGTGGAGGCCGCCACCATCATTGCATCTACTGGGGACCCCTTGTTCCAATGCATCCTGTCCAACGGGAGACTCAAAACTTTGTCGGGGCTCTTGGGGATGGGCTCTGTGGTGCCCAGCTAGTTACATGCCCTAGATGTTATCAGATCCAGTAATGGATCAGCAGGAGGGGACACCCAAGAGGTAGATGGGCCTGAGCCAAATGCCTCCAGGAACACAGACTCATCTGAGGTCAGTTTTGGGGCTGACCACCCCCCCCTCTGGTGGAGGAGGTCCTTGATGTCTCCAAAGGAGACATCCTCATGGGGTGACCTTGGGGAACCTTCCCCTTCATCTAAGTCCGTGTCTTCTGTAAGGGACTCTGGTGGAGAGTCCAAGTGCCTCTTCTTACACATTCGTTTGCAAGGCACCTCCACAGGAGGACTCTCTGGGGAGAACTCACAAACCTCTTGCTGTTCCAACACCGGAAAGTCCTGGGGCATAGCAACCACGGGCTGTCCCTGAGACAGCAAGATGGTCGGAACCACACTCAGAGCCAAGGGGGTCTGGACGGAGTCCGAGGATGAGATGGTCAGAGGCCTCGACACCATGAGAACCCTCTCCACTATGTTGTATTCTGAGGGGGAAACAAACCTCCTGGTAGATACTAACGGGGGCCGTCCCCACCTGCCCTGACAGGGGAGTCAGAGCCGAGCCTCCAGGAGCCGAGATGCCAAATGAGATGCTCCACTCCAAGGTGCTCGGAACAGAGAGCACCCCTTCGGATTCTCAATTTGGACATGTACAAATGGCATTGATCCTTTCTTGGCACCAGTTGATAAGGTCCTGGAATGCTTAGTCACCTTATTTCAATTGGGAGCCTCAATGTCTACAATTAAGGCTCATCTGGCTGCCATTTCAAATTTTCATAATGGTTTTGATGATCATTTATTGATGTCTTACCGTCTATGCAAAATTTTCTTAAAGGCGCTCAGCATTTAAAACCCCCTTCTTTCAAAGATCTGGTAGTGCCTTGGGATTTGACCTTAATCTTACAATGTCTAATTCGTCAGCCCTTTGAGCCAACAGCCACTTATGACTCAAGTTTTTATCTTGGAAAACCCTCTTCCTAGTAGCTATCATGCCTGCTAGTAGAATTTCAGAGTTACAAGCTTTGTGTGTAAATCACCCATATATCATATTCCACAAAGAAAGAGTATCACTCAGAACCAATCCTTCCTTCCTTCCAAAAGTTGTATCAGAGTCCAGTATCAACCAAACCATAGACTTACCAGTCTTCTTTCCAAATTTTTCAAACAAAGGAGAGTACTGCTTGCATATGTTGGATGTTCACAGACAATTATGTTTTTACTTGGACAGAATAAAATCATCTAGAAAATCAAACCAACTATTTCTATCCTTTTCAGATACCAGATTAGGCAAACCAGTATCAAAGGTCACCTTGTCAAAATGGTTAAGGGACTGCATTACCTTTATATACAACCAGAATAAACTCAGACTACCAAAAAAAGTTACAGCTCATTCTACAAGATCTGTTTCCACTTCAGTGGTCTTCCATTACAGAGCTTCTATGGAAGACATATGCGCAACTGTAACTTGGGCTATCCCACACACCTTTATCACTCATTACAAATTAGATATGGTCTCCAGGGGAAGAGCATCCTTTGGTTCTATGGTGCTTAGGAATATCCTTCCTTAGGGCCCCCAGGATCTAAAGTAGCTGAGGACTCTGTCCCATCAGTCAAAAATAAATGAAGATTGACAACATCGGATAAAGAAGTTATGTTCTTACCATAACAATCCATCTGTGTTGTCGATCTTCATTCATTCTTGACATCCCACCCTTCTGCCCCCGTCCTAGAGACTCCTTGTGGTTCGGAACTAGTCCTGGGGTTTCATAGGGTTGTTCCTCAGCTAAGGGCTTCCGTATTTTCTTAATAGATAGGCAAACCCGAACTGAGGTATTTGAAGAGAGGCAATATGGGTAGAGCCTTAGCTCGAGAGTTTTCTGGCTGGCACAAGCTTTGTATAATTGCCGAGTTGGTTCCAAGGGATCGGAACTGAACCCATCAGTCAAGAATGAATGAAGATCGACAACACAGATGGAATGTTATGGTAAGAACATAACTTCTTTTTCTCCTCAAAGGTAGGGTTTCCTTAAGAAATAATCCCTCATTTGTCTAAAGAGGTATCCAAGTTTACCTTAAGTCAAGCTATCCATCTCATTGCCTTCTTTCCACAACCTAAAACTGAGGGGAAAGACTACACCATACTTGGATGTCTGCAGAAAAACTAAGATATTATCTTGACAGAGCAAAATCTTTCCGAACTTCTTATCAGGTGTTCATTTCTTGTGAATGTATGAAAAAAATGAAAACTTGTGTCAACAGACTATTTCAAAAAGGCTATACATACCACAACAAAACTATTTCAGACAGTGTCAAGGTTCAGTCTACCAAGGCCTTAGCTTCATCTTTGGCTTTTCGGAAAGGATTGTATTCTAGAAGTATTTTAGAAGTATCAACTTGGTCCTCTGTGCAAACCTTTACAAAGCACTGTAAACTAGGTTCCTTCTCCAGGTCTAGGACAGGCTTTGCTAGGACCATTCTCCAAGGGCTCCTGGACATTCACCCTTCCTCCTCCCAGCATACCTGTCAACTTATTAGAGCAAGAAATCTGGACAAAGCCATAAAAAATGGAAGGGACAAAGGCCCAAAAATAGGGCACTTTTTAAATATTGCTCCTACAAGCTTAGAAAGTTAATAGAATAACAGGTTTTGCATCAGCATGAATTTTCTGAAGGATATGAAGTCTAAAACTCAAATGTCTGTCTTTATTTTCTGCCTTCAACCCTCAATGATTTGCCAGAAAACCACAAATCTAATATTGTTAATCTTCTTTCCATTCATCACTGATGGGTTGTTGGTTCCTTCCTCGGAACAGAGTCGGCCTAATACCAAGCTCCGCCAGCCGAAAACCCTCGAGCTAAGCTTTTACCCATAGTGCCCTTCTTCCTGTTATTGCCCAATAGTAGTAAAGCAGAGGCCATTTCTGCGCAAATGCCCTGAAACACCACTTGGACCCAAAGTATCCCCAGGAGCCTATGGAGGGGGAAGGAGGGTGGGAAGTGATGAATGAAAGAAGATCAACAACACAGATAGAACGTTATGGTAAGACATAACTTCTTTATCTGATGTTGTTAATCTTCTTTCCATTCATCACTGATGGGACAGAATCCCCAGCTACCTTGTGTTGTAGGTCCAGAGAAGGAAATGAAAAGTTGGTAAGTTTTTCGCATTGCTTTAGTTCTGTCTAGATAAAACCTCAATTCTCTATGCACATTCAAAGAGTGTAGGCAGTATTCCCCTTTATTAGTAAAATTTGGGAAAAATACTGGCAAGTCAATGGTTTGATTGATGAAAAAATCTGAAATAACTTTGGGAAGAAAGGAGGGGTTTGTCCAGAGCGATACTCTGTCCTTGTGGAAGATTAAATAGGGCCTTTTAATTCACAGTGCATGGAGCTCCGAAATTCCTCTGGCCGATGTGATGGCTACCAGGAAAGGGGACTTCCAAGACAAAAATCTGAAGTCACACTTTGCTGCAGGTTCAAAAGGAGGTTGAGTTGAAGACTGAATAACTAACATGAGATTCCATGGCTCTATAGGTTGTTTGATTGGAGGCCTAATGTGTGAGACCCGTTTTAGAAAGGTTTTGCATAACCAATGAGAAATAAAGGGAAAATTATCAAACCCATTATGAAAGTTAGAAATAGTCGCTAGATGTACTCGTATGGTAGACTGCAGCTCCATTCTCGAAAAATTTTGACAGATATTGTAAGACTACTGTAACTGGAGGCAAGTACGGGTCTAGCCTTCTTTTCTTAGACCAAATAGAGAATCTTTTCCATTTGTCTAGATATAATCTTCTGGTGGATGGTTTGTGTGAGGCCAGGATAATGTCATGTACTGGTGAGCAGAGGTTATCCTGCCTGGCGATTAACAGAAATGGAGAAACCAAGCTGTCAGCTTGAGACTGGATAGGTTCGGGTGAGTCAACCCTTGGGGGTGAGAAATCAGGTCTGGAAAAGGGTCCAGAATCCACGGTTGACATAATAGTTGAGGTCGAAGGAAGGGGCACCAAACTTGTTGAGGCCAAAAGGGACCTATGAGGATCACTTTGCATTTCAACCAAAAAGCTTTCTTTATGTATTGGGGAATCAGAGGAATAGAGGGCTAGGCATATAGTAGTCCCGTGGGTTAATCATGAATCAGAGCATCCCTCGGGGACTCCCCTTGTGGGGGAAATAGGGCAAAATAGCTGCTGCATTTGTTGTTTGATGGAGAGGTGAATAGGTTGCAGCAAGGCTGGCCCCAATGGCTGGAGATTTTTGCCACTATGTTGGGATTGAGGGACCACTCATTAGGCAGGAAAATACTTCTGCTCAACTTGTCTGCAGTCACGTTGGAATTCCCTGGGATATGCATTGCTATCAGAAAGCGGTTGGAAGCTATCGCCCACTGCCAAATTCTCATGGCCTCTTGACATAGGGGATAGGACTTGGTTCCTCCTTGCTTGTTGATATACCAGACTACTGACATGTTGTCTGATTGAATTGCAATTGTCCCAGAAGGAAGAACAGATTGGAAAGCTTACAATGCTAACAGCATCGCTCTCTATTCTAAAACGTTGATATGCAGGTTGGCATCCATTGTGGACCATGTGCCTTGGGCCGTCTTTACATGAAAATGCCCCCCCCCACCCTGTCAGGGAAGCATCCATGGTCACAATGGCTTTGGGTTGGGGAGGATGGAATGGGAGGCTCCAAAGTTCTGTCTGTGGCCTCATCCACCAAAGAAGGTCCTGTTTGCAGTGATTGGTTATCTGAATCTGAAAACATAGAGGGTGGTAATCTGGAAACCATTGAGATAGTAGAAGCCATTGAAGTATTCGCATGTGGAGTTTCACAAGAGGCACTATCAGTATAGCAGCTGCCATGGATCCTGGAAGCTCAAGAACCTTTCTTGCTGAAGCTTTGTTTTGACAGAGTATCACCCGGAGCTGGAGCCTCAGTCTCTGCAGTCTGTGAACTGTGAGGGACACCAGACAAGAACGGGTGTCGAAGAATGCTCCAATGAACTCTGTGGACTGGGTTGGAGCAAGATTGGATTTCTCCCAATTTATTGTTATTCTCAAAAGTCTTGCCAAGGAAAGAGTGTACTGCAGGGTTGCTACCAGAAGACGCTTGGTGGGGGCGGTAAGGAGACAAACATTCAAATAAGGAAAACATGGAATCCTTGTAGTCTCAAGTGAGCTGTGACCACTGCCATGCAATTTGTGAGCACTCTGGGGGCTGTAGAGAGTCCGAATGACAGGGCACAAAATTGGTAGTGATTGGCTCCTAGCCAGAAGCGAAGTAGTCTCCTGGAGCATTTGTCCATTTTGGTAGTAATACGCGTCCCAGAGATCTATCGAGCACATCCAATCGCCTTCCCTTAGAAAAGGGAGAATGGACTGAACTGTGACCATCCAAAATTTTGCTTGGGCAACGGACTTGTTCAAATTGCTGAGATCCAGAATTGGTCTCCAGTCCCCTGTCTTTTTTGGCACCTAAAAGAATCTTGAGTAGAATCTAGATCTGCATTGGTCTGGTGGGACTGTTTTGATGACTGTTTTTTGACACAGCCTATTTATTTCTGCGTCTGCTTCTTCCCTTTGATTGGGTGGAACGTCTGGAAGTTTTGTAGGAAGTTTTGGATAAGTGATGAGGGGAATGGTGTAGCCTCTGGTTAATAATTTTCTGCACCCAACAACAGGAAGTTATTGATTGCCAGGCAGCATGATGCAGAGAGAAACGTCCCCCAACTGCTTCCAGAGGAAAGTAATCGGGCCGCTCTTCAGGAGCGCTGGTAAGGCTGCCCAGAGAAAGAATAACTGGGTCTCTAATTACACGGACGCCCTCTACCTAAGTAGGAGTGTCTTCCAGAGTTATAAACTCCAAACAAGTACCCTTGACAGGAAAATACAGCAGTCAATTATTCTTTGATGCAAACATGCAAGTTTAATTCACACAAGCAGCTTCCAAGGTTTAAAATCAAAGCACATAAAGGCATATAAACGCCCTTCACTAACTCAGCATTTTTGTCGGACTTCATCAAATGCAGACTCATACCAAACTACATATATTTATATCAGTTAATATTTAAATTATCCAATCAGCAACCCTAAATAAATAAATGTGATTAAAAAAAGCTTAAAACTCATCCTGGGTTGCTGCTTGGATAATTTAAATATTAATTGATATAAATATGTGTAGTTTGGTATGAGTCTGCATCTGATGAAGTCTGTTTTAATTAGATGAAAACGCTGAGTTGGTGAAGGGCGTTTATGTGCCTTTATGTGCTTGATTTTAAACCTTGGAAGCTGCTTGTGTGAATTAAACTTGGATTTTTGCATCAAAAAACAACTGACTGCTGTATTTTCCTGTCAAGGGTACTTGTTTGGAGCTTATAGTTCTTTTTTGTACCTTTGCTGGCTTTTACTTCATTTATTTGTCTTCCAGAGTTGTTACCCCCTCTGCCCATGGGGTATCATCACCATGTGTGGCACAGAAAGGACCCTGAGATTTTTTGTCAGCGGCCCGATTGCTTTCCTCTAGAAGCAGTTGGGGGATGTTTCTCTCTGCACCATGCTGCCTGGCAATCAATTATTCGCTCCTCTGGTTCCTGGAAAAGGAACATTGTGGATTGGAAAAGCATAGACATACGGCAGACAGGGTCTTACCATCCTTCTCACACCTGGCTAGGGTGTCTTTCACCTTAGGACCAAAAAGGGAAGATGCTTCGATTGGAACTTTCAGGAAGGAAGACTTAAAAGAGTCCACAAAGTCACAGAGGTGCATCCAAGCATGGCATCTCATAACTATCCCTGAACCCACTGCTCTGTCCTCCCCTTTGGTTGCATAGGAGAGCAACCTCATGGACAAATTGGAGATAGATTCCAGGGTTGCAAGCTGTGAGGCAACTTTGTCTCTTACCCAGTCAGACATCTGTCCTGGGAGCATTCCAGAGACTTCAGAAAACAAATCTCTTTAGAACCTCGTAAAATGTGCCAAATACTTCAGAGACCATATGGCAAAAGTCACTGAAGCAAAAACTCACTTCCCTAATCTGTCCACAGCCCGGGACTCCCTGTTGGATGGAAGTACAGTATGACTCTCTTCGGCAAGATCCTTTTTTGTGGTCGCCACCACCACCATAGCATCAACTGGTAAACCTCTAGACCAATGTGGGGTCTCCTCGGGTGGTATAGTATCTTGTCAGGTCTCTGAGGGATTGACTCAACAGAGTCAGGATTCTTCCAGGTGCACTGCACCATGAGTTGTACCAGCCCGTCTGCAGGCAGGTCACCCAAGAGGTAGATGGCTGGGCACGAAAAGCCTGCAGAAACACTAACTCCTCAAAAGACGGGATGTTATGTGATCCTATCTCGCCTACATTCTGACTGATGGGTTCGGAGCCGATCCCTCGGCTCCGACTCGGCACGCCTATGCCAAAGAGCGAAGTCTCTTATTGGCTGAGCTTACTATATCCCAGGATGCACGACTACCCGTCCCCCAGATCTCGTTTGCCGCTAACTAGCAAAGACGTGGTCTCGAGCTGGCTGAGCTAAGTAGTGTTTTTCACTAACTTTTTCTGTCAGGAATTTTCTATTTCTATAACAAAAAGCTGTTTTAACGGCTATACCGTACTTTTTGTGTGTGATTGGGTATTTTTTGTGAAAAATTTGTGTGTGATTGTGTGTTTGTTCTGACTAGAGGCCCCCCTTGAACTCAAGGGCCTTTCCCTGTCAGTAAATTTAATTTCAAATCCTTAGGGGTTCTAGGATCCCCTTTAGTTATTTTTCTGTAGTTGTCGGACTGTCAACCTTAATCGGCAACCGTGAGCTAATCATTGTAGTGACAGTCAATTTACAAAAAACAAAACTGTGTGTTTTTCTGTGTTACTGAATTTGTTGCTATAATGTCTCAGGCTCCTAGGCCTTCGGGCTTTAAGAAGTGCACTAAGTGCAGCTTTAAAATGTCAATCACAGATGACCACTCTCTGTGTTTATTGTTTGACGCTAAACATTTGCAGGAGTCCTGCAGCGTGTGTCACGCGTTTTCCTCGAGGGTCCTCCAAGAGAGGAAAAATAAACTTATTTTGAAAGGCCTTATAAAACCCTCTTTGAAGAAGCATTAGCGTCCTCTCCTTCTCCTGCTAAAAAGAAAAGGGCGTCGGCTCCGATCAGTCCGTCGGACCGACCGCCAAAAGACATAGGCAGGCTTCTCCTTCGGCTCCACGGACTTCGGAGCCGAGGGCGGAACGGTCTGCCTCGATGCCTCCAGTCTCGACTCCTCTGGGTTCGGAGCCGACGGCTGGGGCATCGAGAGGCGGGTCACCTTCATCGGCTCCACTGATCTCGAGCCGATGAAGGTTGTCCGCCAGACACTTCCTCCTCGGCCAAGTCCTCTTCGCACTGATGGAAATTGGCTTGTGCTCTCCATCGGCGCTGATAGTTATCGAGTCGCCTCGGAGCCGGTCCCCTAGTCCCTTGGAGCCGTTGGAGAGACCTACTCGAACCCGTTCGGTCTCCTTCAGGTCATCGAGGATGTCAGATTCGGACATAGACAGGGTGCTCCAAAGACTGTTCCAGTCCCCAGTCTTTCAAAAATTTGTTTCGGCTCCAACCCAATTGGCTTCGGAGCCGATAGCCCACTCCATTGCCATTCCTCCTCCGACCGCTTCGGCTCCGTCGGAGCAGGTGCTGATGGAGCCAGTGGAGATCCTAGGGTCGGCTCCAACCCTTACTCCAACCCCGGCCTTCGGGTCCGAGTTTAGCACATGGACTTCTTTGGCCGGACCCGGGGGTGACGTTTTGGGATCTATGCTGTCGGTTCCGAGCCTCCCTCTCGGTGCCGCGCTGGACTTCCGTCTGCTATCATGGCTCCGGGACCGGACACTCCCAGGATTCTGGGGTCCGGCTTTCAGAGCTATGAGGAGTGCCTTGGCCAAGTCTTCTTCGGCCATCTCTACAGCTTTACCGGCACCTTCCCTGGGCATGGAGACTGGGTCTTTGGCAGTTCCCCTGTCTCTAGGCAGCGGAGCCCCGGGGCCTGAGGTTACCCCCACTGGGGGTTCCCCTCCTCCTGAGGGTTCTTCGGAGTTGTCTTCGGAAGAGCCCCCAAGGAAGAGATCATGCAAGAGGAAGCACGTGGACTCCCCCGACGAGTCTCTTACATCGGACACTGATCTTGATGATGCGGAGGGGTCCCCAAAGTCGTCCTTGGATGATGTCTCATTTGCAGACATTCTAGAAATCCTTAAGCAACGAGGCGGCTGGAATTCCAAACCCCCCTCCGTTGATGAGTCAGTGTTTCTCTAGGCCTTCGGGGCTCAGCCCTCCGCCTCCTGGGCGTCTCCGCCCTTCGACGAGCTCCTGGATTTGGTTTGTCGGAGAGCATGGGAACACCCAGATACTGTGGAACCAGTGCCTTCTCGCCCTAACAAATTTTTGTCTGCCCCACCCGAGAAGGAGTTCTTGACGAAAGGCATGGCTGTAGATGCCATGGTGGTGGCATCTGCTACCCAGCAGGACGTGGCAGAGGCTTCAACGTCCGTCCATCCTCCTAATAAGGAGTCTAGGAGCATGGACCGGTACGGGAAGCGCACCCTGACTTCAGCGGCCTTTACTCTGAGGTCCCTGAATTATTTGGCACATTTCACCAGACTACAGAGGGATCTGGTCAAGGAGCTCTCAGACTCCTCTCAGGTAACCTACCTGAGCAGCTAGCCCAGTCGGTTAGCTCTCAGTTGGCTATCCTTACCTCGATTTCTAACTCGTCCATGAGGCTCATTTCATATGCGGCCGAAGGGACGGGCAGAGCGGCAGGCACAGGCGTGGCTCTATGGAGACAAGCCTGGCTCCGTTTGTGTCATTTCGCGGAGGCCTTCAAGTCTTCCTTTGCCGACGCTCCCTTTGATGGGTCCTCTTTGTTTGGACCCAAGGTAAAAGACACTCTTACCTGCTGTGAGCAGGAGGGAAAGACTTTATCTGCCATAGGAGCACGTTATTCCACTCCCTTTCAGCCTTATCCCAAGGCTAAAAGAGGAGGGAAGATGTGGTTCTGCAAATCACAGAAATTCTTTCCCCAACAGCAGGAAGATTCCCCTTCCAGAGGCAGAGGACGGGGAAATTATTCTGGGAGACGCCGTCCCAGAGGCGGCAGAGGCCCCCGCAACAATGGAGACCGCGAGTCCTTTCATGGCTCTTCAGCCTCCCACACTCCATGAGGGATTGCCCGGCTGTGCTGCTCCGGAGCCAGTCGGGTGCCGTTTTGCCAAGCACCTAAAAGCCTGGGAGTCTATTACTCAGGACAGATGGGTGCTTCGGATTATTGCTGGAGGTTACACCATTCCCTTCACACACTCACCCCTACCGTCCAAAAAAATCCTGGACCCACCACCCAGTCAAAGGGAAATTGCAGCCGTAGAAGCTTAAAAGTTGCTGGAAAAAGGAGTCATCCAACCGGTCCCCAAAGACCAGATCGGATCCGGAAACTACTCAAGGTTCTTTTTAGTGCCAAAAAAGACAGGGGACCTGAGACCCATATTGGATCTCAGCAAACTAAACCAGTCCGTCATGAAGTCCAAATTCCGAATGGTCACCTTACAATCCATTCTCCCATTGTTGGAGAAAGATGTTTGGATGTGCTCCATAGATCTCAAGGACGCCTATTATCACATACCGATACATCAGGCGTCCAGGAGGTATCTGCGCTTCAGCCTGGGAGACAGTCATTTCCAATTTTGTGCTCTGCCCTTTGGTCTCACCACAGCCCCCAGGGTGTTCACCAAGTGTTTGGCAGTAGTGACTGCTCACCTGAGGAGTCTCGGATTCCAAGTGTTTCCCTATCTGGACGACTGGCTCCTGACTGCCACCACCAGGCATCTACTACTAGAGAACCTACAAGCCACCATCTCCCTGGGTGCTTCCCTGGGAATTACATTCAACTGGTCAAAGTCTGTCTTGCTGCCTTCTCAGCGCATAAGATTCATAGGAGCAGAGATAGACTCAAAACTGATGCGAATCTTCCTTCCTACCGAAAGGATACAAACATTACAAGGTCAAGTCCGAGCCCTGCTTCTAAGATCCAAAGCCCCAGCCAGGTTGGTCCTGCAACTTTTAGGTTCAATGTCTGCTACGGTACTCCTAGTTCCTCTGGCAAGATTGCACATGAGAATTCTTCAGTGGCTGTTATCGACACAATGGTCCTTTCAGGATCTCCCCCTCAATCATCACATACTGATTACAGAAACGTGCAAACGGGACCTCCGCTGGTGGCTTCTGCCATCCAATCTGAATCAGGGAAGACCTTTTGTTATGCCCCCCCCGGTAGCCACCTTGACGACGGATGCCTCCCAGACGGGGTGGGGGGGGCATTGTCTGGGCAGGTCAGTTCAGGGTTCTTGGCTTCCAAACGAAACCTTTCTCCATATCAATGTGTTGGAAATGAGGGCTGTACTTCTGTCCCTACAAGCCCTCCACAACTTTCTCCCTCAAGGCATTATCGCTATCCACACAGACAACATGTCGGTGGTCTGGTATCTAAACAAACAAGGAGGGACCAGATCTTACCCTCTTTGCAGAGAGGCCATGAGGGTGTGGGAATGGGCAGTGGCTACCAACCGCTTCCTGGTAGCGACCCACATTCCAGGAAAATCCAATGTATTGGCAGACAGACTGAGCAGGACTATTCTTTCTCCTCACGAGTGGTCCCTGAACAAGCTGTAGCAGCTCAGATTTTCAAAAATGGGGATTCCGTGCTGCGACCTGTTTGCAACACCACAAAACACGAAGTGCAAAGGTTCTTTTCCTTGACCCCGTCAAGGGAAGCAGCTACGGATGCTCTAGTCCAACCTTGGCCAACAGGACTGCTTTATGCTTTCCTCCGGTTCCACTCCTTCCCAAAGTCATCCAGAAAGCTTCCCAATTGGGGTCCACAATGATTCTAATTGCTCCGTACTGGCCTCGTCAGGTATGGTTCCCCTACCTACAGAAATATGCTCTGGACGGTCCCTGGTTTTGGATCTAACTCTGGACCTTCTGATTCATCAGTCGGGACAACAGCACCAGTCCCTTCACACTTTGAAATTAGCAGCTTGGCTCCTCCACTTCCGACCTTAGTCAGAAATCACACCTTGGACCCTGAAGTTATTCACATTTTATCTTCAGCCCACAAACCCACCACTAAGAAATTGTATCACAGTAAGTGGAAGAGGTTTGCTATCTGGGCTCAACTCAGAGGCTTAGACCCTATTACTGCCCCAATACCAGACGCCTTAAAATTTTTAACATCCTTGTTTAATCAAGGATCTTCAGTCTCTACTATTAAGGTCCAACTAGCAGCTATCTCCAAATTTCACGAATCCATAGACCCACCTTTGATGAGTAGCAGATTATGTAAAACTTTCATGAAAGGTGCTGTGCTTTTAAGACCCCAGTTTTTCATCCTGCCTCCGTGGGATCTTGATTTGGTACTTAGTGCCTTAACATCTTCCCCTTTTGAACCGGCTGCTACATGTGAGTTGAAATATCTGTCTTGGAAAACTGCCTTCTTAATTGCAATTACCTCTGCAAGAAGAGTTTCAGAACTTCAAGCCCTATCTATCAAACCACCGTACTTGATTTTTCACAAGGATAGAGTATCACTTAGGCCTAATCCATCTTTTGTTCCAAAAGTTTGTTCTAATCTCTGTCTCCAACAATCTCTAGAGCTACCAGTTTTCTTTCCAAAATTTTCAAACAAAGCGGAATACACCTTGCATAAGTTGGATGTTCACAGGCAATTGCGCTTCTATCTAGACAGGACTCAACAGATTCGAAAAACAGACCAATTGTTTGAGTCCTTTTCAGATAGTAAACTGGGTAAAACCATCACTAAAGCTACTATTGCCAAATGGATTAGAGATTGCATAACTCAGGCTTATTCCTCTTCAAATAAGCAACTTACAACATCCGTCAAAGCTCACTCTACTAGAGCTATGGCTACCTCTATTGCATTTCATTCCAAGCTCGCTATTTCTGAGATTTGTGCTGCGGCTACTTAGTCCAACCCGCACACTTTCATTTCCCACTATAAATTGGATGTGGCATCTAAAGGGCGAGCATCATTTGGTTCCACGGTACTCAGGAGTGTTTTCCAGTGAGCCACCCAGGATTCAGTTGCTAGGGACGCTGTCCCATCAGTCAGAATGTAGGCGAGATAGGATCACATAACATCTTTTAGTTATGTACTCACCATAACTTCAGATGTTTGGGATCCATCTCGCCTACATTCCTAATACCCACCCTCCTTCCCCCTGCCTTGGAGATCAGAAGAGATTGAACGGTTTGAGTTCTACTGTTTTTATCTTGTTTCATCTGGCAATGTTATATAAGCAGTGCGTGCGTGTGTGCATGTATGCGGACAAACTAGATCTGGGGGACGGGTAGTGGTGCATCCTGGGATATAGTAAGCTCAGCCAATAAGAGACTTCGCTCTTTGGCATAGGCGTGCCGAGTCGGAGCCGAGGGATCGGCTCCGAACCCATCAGTCAGAATGTAGGCGAGATGGATCCCAAACATCTGAAGTTATGGTGAGTACATAACTAAAAGTTATTGAGCTTCCAAGACCCCTCTGTTTTAACATTTCAAGGATGTCCCCAAAGGAGAAATCATCAGGGGGTGACCATGGGGACCCTTCCTCGTCATCGAAGTCTGTATCCTCTGTCAGAGACTCTTCAGGGGAGTCTACATGCTTCCTCTTGCACGATCTCTTCCATGGTGGCTCCTCAATAGGGGCCTCTGAGGAGGACTCAGAAGAGGGGTCACCCTGTAATGGGGTCTTCTGCATCTTTCGTGCCTGGCATCCCGGGGCAGTGACTTGTGTCAGCTGTAGCTCAGGGGGGAAAAGAAGGTCTGGGGTTCTAACGTCGGTGGAATGTTTCCAGAAGCAAGTGCCCTCTCCATAGCTCAGAAAGCAGGTCCACCCAAAGAGGGATGGGAGCCCGGAACCAAGAGGGACAAACTCGGAACCAGGGTCACACTCTGCTCTGCCGAACCTGCTCCTGAAGGAGGAGTCTCAACCAGGATTGGTGCAGACAGAGCTCCCAGCACTGCGGATGGAACCGTAGACACACTCAGAACCGTACTCCTCGCTGAAGAGCTCGCAGCCCAATCACGAACTTGAGGAAGGCTCAGTTTTGAAGGGACTGAAGGTGAAAGGGGACAGACCTGGAGCCAAAGTGAGGTCCACTACTTGCGCCGAAACAGGAGGTTCAGAATAGGATGTCAGAGCTGAAAACTTTGGAACCATTATGGTAAAAGGAGGAGAGTAGGAAGGAGTCCATGGAGAAACCAACCCAGGTCCTGCAAGCGGATGGGTCCTAGATGGAGTGGGGTATCCCCCTGACTGTCAACAGCTGATCCACAAGATCCACCACGTCAATCTCGGAAAGGCTCCTGGTGGATCTAGTGTACACTCCCGATGGGGAGTCAGGTCATTCTAAGAATGGACTATATACCTGCCCTAGAAAAAGATCTGTTGATGGGGAGTATCAGGTCCATGATGTGGAGTCTATCGGCACCAATGTCTCAAGTTTGGAGACAGGAACCAGTGGCGTCAAAGTTGCCATTATTGGGACCGTGAAAGGACTTGATGCCGGAGGGGCACTTGGAGCCAACACAGAAGGTTCAGTAGCAAACAGAATCACATTAGTAGGCATTGAAGGCGTGCTCTGTGCTGAAGCAGGAGCAACCTTTGAAAAATTGGTAGTCGGTGCTGTAGACAGTGTCTGAGCTGAAATAGGCGCCAACAAAGGAAAAGTCATAGTCGGAGTGGAAGAGATTGGTACCAATGAGACGGATTTATGCTCCGAAGATTTTTTGGTACTTTAGACTTAACAGACCTGCCCTGGTCACCTGAGGGTGAAGAGGGAACAGAGTGGGACTTTTTCTTTTCTTTTGTAGGAGGGGATGAGACCTCCATCACAGAAAGGGCCTCTGAAAAGGGCGTCTTAAGGAGGCCCTTCAGAATCAGTTCGTTTTTGCACTCATTTAAAGTGCGCTGACTAAAACTTTGGAAAATCACACAAGGAGGTTGCACCGAAACATGGAGCACCCCCAGACAATAAACACAGTCATCATGGGAATCACTGTTAGGCAGTTTTCCCTTACATGAAGCACAATGCTTAAAACCTGACTTTTTTATCAGACATAATGAAAAAATATAAACACACAAGTCAGAAGGAAACCAAGTGGAATAGAGGCAAAGAGTTTTCCTATATTATCTATATATGAGATAAGGTGAGAGAAGAAGAAGGAGAAATACCAAAGATGGTATTTAAGAAATACCACGAGCGGTAGGGAAAAGGCCGTACCACCAATAGTACTGAAGATTACCAAAAAGGTAAAAGCAGAAGGGTAAAATGGTCTATCGATAGATTCAAAAGTAAAGAAATATCAAAATAACAACAAGGAATAAGAAGTAGATACACAATATCCAGGAAAATATCAGAAATGTAACACTTAGCTGAGAGCTTGGCTTGAACACGGCTTTACGGCTACGTGGCAAATGAAATCTGAGGTAACAGGGAGAAGGGCACTGTGGGTAAAAGCTTAGCTCAAGAGTTTTTTGGCCGGCACGAGCTTGGTATTAGGCCAACTTGGTTCTGAAGACGGAACCTACAACCCATCATCAGTGATGATCAGTAATGAATGAAAGAAGAACAACAACACAGATGGAATGTTATGGTAAGACATAACTTCTTTTTTATGAGAAACAGACCAAAAATATGAGGCAAAAATCTGGACATTCTGCGAAAATCTGTACAGTTGAGAGCTATGCCTTCCAGTCATGTTATGCTTTGGTAATCTACCTATATAGCTTAGGTTACTGCAGCAGTGATGTTTACAAATAACATAGTTCAGTTGTGTAAGTAAACTTCCAATAACAGTAGATATTTGAATGAGGGCTGCTGCAGTAGCCTCCCCCTCTTTCTCAATCCCACTTAATTTTGTATATTATTTTATAAGAAGGTGTTGACTTTTATTGTTATATTCCTAGGATTGTCCCCTCAGGACTTTAGCTTCCCTGTCTTTATTGGCATGAAAACTCTGAAGGGCTTGGCACCCAATCCTGACTTTTAGTCAGCTCAGCTCAAGCTGACTAATGGTTTGGCAGGTAGAAGGTGCCCTGAAGGCTTTGTTAGCTCTCTGGCTATTATATCCTTAGCAGAATATAACCCCATATAGTTTAGGCTACTGCAGCAGTGATCATTCAAACATCTACTGCTATGGTAAGTATACTTATACAACTGCACTTTCCTATTCATCCAGACTGCAGAAAATAATTGAGATTCTGTGTCTTACTATTTTGCTTTCAATTTTCTGCTTTGCCCTTTGGTCTTCCCACTGACCCAAGGGTATTCACAAAGGGTTTTGCTCCTGTTATTGCCTTATGCTGGCTTCAGTGGATTAAAATGTTTCCCTATCTGGACAATCACCTGATTAAAGCTTCTTCAAGGGAAAAATGTGCCAGATCTATACTTTACCATTAGATCTTCTACACTGTCTGGGGTTCACCTTGAACTTCAAGAAATACCTTATGATTCCATTCCAGGACCTTGTGTTCCTCAGATGCAAGCACAGTACTCTTTCAATGACAACTTAGCTTCCTCTAGAGTAAGTACAGCTCCTAACAGACTGTATTCAGTCCCTTCTTTCCGTAGAATTGATCTCAGTAACAGATTTTTACACCTTTATTAAATTATCACTTAAGACATGGGCACACATACATTAACAGAAAAGAAGGGAAATCATATTAATATTGTTCATATCATTGGATTATACATTACATATATGTTTTTTTTTTCTAACAATTATTTACTCCATTACATAAATTGTTCAATTCTTGCCTTCCCTTAAACCTCACTTCTCATCCAGAAAATGATTCTACATGTATTTTTCCCACAACTTCCATTTACTTCTTTGTAATTTGCTCCTTCCCTTTTCTAAACATTCCACATCTAGTCCATTTACCTACTTTACAATATTCAGGACATGAATTACAGTTGGTTTAGATTCTGATTGATGTTTTCTAGGAAATGCTTTTTGGCAACTAATAGCATTCAGCTTAGTAAGCCTTTATTGTGTGTAGGCAATTCAGATCCTGTGTTTTAGATTAAAACAATCATTTCCTTACTTATACTGACAAACCCAACATTTCTGACAGAGTACTGTGTAGGGAATTTTTAAAATCTGCCAACTCATTACACACCCAAAATGCATGTCTCTGGTTATGTTTCTCTTTTCCGTCACATGCCCAGCATTTGCTATATACATGAGGAAAAATTCTCTGAAGTCTGCTTGTGGTATTAAAACAGGTTTACGTTTAAAATTTCGAGGGAAGGTTTGGAGACCACGGGATGTCGAATTACGAATGGCTGACCCACGTTGCCAAACCTTCAGTTGTGTGAGTTCCAGTTCAGTGAATGCACAGTGCATTTGCACAGATGCAGTTGATCTTTTAATTAGAGATTGCAGAACAGTGGGAATTAGGAAATTTACCCTTTCCCCACTGTGGTGCGATCTTGGAGTTGGAATATATAATATGCAGGGGGTGTGGGGTGGGGATGCAGCCCACCACGAGGGTGTGTGCAGGAGGGCTTGCCCCCCTGCAAAATCATTACATCACGTGGTGTGCAGTGTGGGACTGCACACCACGGATGTCGAGAAAGGTCGAATTCACAGTAGGAAGTGTGTTTGTGACATTCTGACCTTCTCGACTTTGTGTGTTCAATGTTTTGGTCGACATTTAAGATGGGTCTATCATATGAATGTCAACTATATGATAGTAAACCATAAAAATATCTATGCAGGGGGACTTTCAATATGGTGCTGAGGGAGTGAGTTCACAGAATCCACCACTCTGATTAAAAGCTGAAAAAAAGAGAGCTACCTGCCCTGTAAAGTTGGAAACAGGATGGCAAAATTTCTTGGCAACCTTGAAAAGGGAAAAGGAGTAAAAAGCCTTTTAAAAGCAGAAAAGGAACAAGGTTGACACTTTGGAGATGTCAGAAAAAGTAACCCCACAGTGGCCAGACTGTTGAAGCAGAGGTTACCGTTAAAGATGTTTTTAGGGAGCTAAAGATGATAAACTCCAAATCTGATATATAGATTAAGAAGAATGATAGGGTGATTGGGGAAATTATGGAAGCAGTTAAGGGGGATGCTAAGGCAATTCAAATCATAGTTCAGGAAAATGTGATGTTAAAGGTGAAGGTGGCAGCAGCTGATGCTTGAGGGGACTTGCTGGAGGAAGCAGTGATTGACATGGAAGATTAGGGACAGCAAAAGAGCATTAGGCTGTCTGGAGTAATGGAGAATGCTGAAAGGAGAAGCTGTAAACACTATGTATTACAAAAATTAGTGACACATATCTCGGCCATAGAAATCTAGCTATAGCAGGCTAATTATACAGCCTGGGTTCTAGGGAAGAGTTCACATGCCAGACCTAAACAAATTATTGTATGTATGTGCGATTCAGTATGTATGCAGGTAGAAAAAAAAATGTAAGTGCTTTATGGAAATTGGGTCTTCGGCTTACAACTGGATCTGAAAGGGTGTTCATTTATAAGGACTTTTCTCCCTCCACAAAAAGAAGGGTGCAGCATATATCCAATTACAGAGTTTGGTTCATACACAGGAAATAAGATTCAAACTTTTGTATCCTGCATCAATATGACTATTTTTTCCAGATGGGCAAGAACTTTCAATACCCTGAAGGAGATTAGAAAGGTACTGGAGGGGAGGAGTAGCACTGAGTAGGGCCTTCAAAGATTGTCAGGACCTGACCGTTATTCTACAGAAGAGCAGACTGTGTCACTAGGATCGAAAAGCAGAAAGACTGTACTATTTCCCTTGTTTAAGAAGCACCAAACTCTAAAGGAAAGAGCTGATGTTAGTCAAAAGCAAGAAAAAAAAGTAGTTGGGGTCTGGTAAGTGGGCAGGGATGGTGTTTGCCTCGATGAAGAAACTGCTACCCCCATGCACTGATGTAATCTAATATGGGGATAATGGGAAATGTATATGATGGAGAGGGGTTTAAAAGGCAGTGCAGCTATTTTTTAAGTGGTTTACCTGCAGTGTAATTCAGGAAAAGCTTTGAACTGCATTGTCAATGCTCGAGTTCCGAAACAAGAGTGATCTGTAATGACTCTGATGTACAATAAATTGGGAAGGCTGTGATACAGATCAGTATGATGGAATTTTTTATGGAGTCTGTGTTCTGGACTCTTTTCTTTGTTCTAGCACTGGTTGCAATGGTATACCCTTGGCAGACACAATATGCTCATTGTGCAAGCATTGCCATATATTTTTGTGACTTTTAAAAGAAAAAAAATGTTCTTCTGCTTTTTTGTTAAGAATTACTGCTTTGCCGCCTACTTTTCGGCATTTTCCAGCTTGCTAAAGTTTATATCTGCATTAGAAACAGTATTTAGAACACATCTAGAGCCTGTCTACTGCATTTCCTGTGTTGCACTTAATCTAAAATTGTTTTTTTCTCTTAAAACTGCATTTTACCTGACTTTGGCCTAGCACTCAAGTGTGGGGTCATTTATTGCACTGTTGTGATTATTTTGCTACTTGCGTATCTCTGCTACCTTTAAACTAAAACAAAAAAGAAAACAAAAAAGAAAAAAATCTTGCTTTTTTCCCACTTTCTGAAATTTAAGAAAGTTCAGTTACAAATTTGCTGTTCTGAACTGTTTGTAAGTTTCTTGGAGGCAAGTGCTTGCTTGGACTAAAGGGAAGTCTCTGTGTTCACCAGTGGCAGTGGTTAACACTGAACAGCCTGCCTGTCCCTGTAGGAGTGGTTACTGCCTAGAAGCTGTAGTTTTATTGACCATTTTGGGTCAATTCTAAACTCCTTGATCTCTATCTCTTAAAACCCTGCTGCCTTGTGGTTTTGGCGTCTTTCCAGGCTTGTTAGTTGTTGCTGAAACACCTACTAAGGGAAGAAAACGCTGAGAGGAGAAAGGAGCCACTTTTGAGATTTTAAGTATTTTCTTCTGCTTTTTTGTTAAGAATTACTGCTGTACCGCCTACTTTCTGGCATTTTCCAGCTTGCTAAAGTTTATATCTGTATTAGAAACAGTATTTAGAACACATCTAGAGCCTGTTTACTGCATTTTCTGTGTTGCACTTAATTTAAAATAGTTTTTTTCTCTTAAAACTGCATTTTACCTGACTTTGGCCTAGCACTCAAGTGTGGGGTAATTTATTGCACTGTTGTGATTATTTTGCTACTTGTGTATCTCGGCTACCTTTAAACTAAAGCAAAAAAGAAAAAAAACAAAAAGCTCTTGCTTTTTTCCCACTTTCTGAAATTTAAGAAAGTTCATTTACAGATTTGCTGTTCTGAACTGTTTGTAAGTTTCTTGGAGGCCAGTGCTTGCTTGGACTAAAGGGAAGTCTCTGTGTTCACCAGTTGCAGTGGTTAACACTGAACAGCCTGCCTGTCCCTGTAGGAGTGGTTACTGCCTAGAAGCTGTAGTTTTATTGGCCATTTTGGGTCAATTCTAAACTCCTTGATCTCTAGCTCTTAAAACCCTGCAAACATCTTGCGTCGGGCAGCGCCTCTTAAACTATTCCCGGCTCCACAAAGTCTACTCTTCACTTTTTCCCTTAGAACTGCTCTAAATCTCAAATTAAGCACTCTATTCTCATTCTAAAGCCCTGCACTTGCTTGTATAAGTAATTTCATAGGTAAACACAAACTAAAGCACTACATCCTCTTATACTCCTTCAAAGCACTTGCTCCCTATTGGTTCTTTCTGATCAGTCAATAAGTAGTTCCCTATATTATTCAGGCATGTCCAAAGGTCAGTTTTGAGTTTACTGTCCAGTCCAGCTGGTGAATCTGGGAATCTTAAGGCAATGTTACAACTGCCTTTTGTATACAGACCACCCTCTCCTCGTCCCAACAAGCTCAAATATATGTGAGAGATGCAACTATATAGCCAAACTGGAGGCTAAGCTCTCTCAATCCAGTACTGGCACAGCCTGTCAGGAGAAGAAGGTAACCACACACACCACAAATCCAGTCTCACATACACCTATCTCATCAGCAAACACATAAACACACAAAAACATACTCAGAGGCTCTAAATAAAAATCTGCCTAAGCAGCAGAGACCTCCAAAGCAGACATCCAAGCAACACCTACCACAAAACAATATCCACGTAGCACATAGCTCACAAAGTCAGTGTGCCACACAGTCACAGCCCTTAAGGCTAAACAACACACCTAATACACTTGTAATAGGTGACTCTATTGTCAGACACACTGACGTCCCACTCACCAGGCTGAACAAGGAGAAGGTCACTGTAAGCTGCCTGTCAGGTGCCAGGATCCGCCACATAACACAAGCACTCAGGTCACTCCAAAGCAAGTACAAGTATGACTCCGTCATTGTCCATGCTGGTGTGAATCACCTGAGATGTACCTCCCTGGACTACATGAAAAAAGACGTACAGGAGCTCTTTAATCATGTAGCCCAGGCCGGTATGACCCTGACCTTGAGTAGCATCTTACCCTCACCAAGAATGATGCCACAGTATAAAGACAAAATGATCAATTTTAACAAGTGGCTAAAGTATTGGTGTCATTCAAAGGGGATCCAGTGTCTGTCAGCCTGGGATGACATGCTCGACAAGCCACGTTGCTTCGCTAGAGACGGCTTGCACCTGTCACCCCTGGGTTTTCGAATACTGGCTAAGGCTCTTGCCTCCCCCATAGTGCCTTTTTTAGGCAAGGCTCAAAAGACAAACCCACCCCCATAGACAACACAAAGAAAAAAAAACTAAGGTAATGCTGCTCAACGCCAGAAGTCTAAACCTCAAGATGCACGCACTTGAGACTCTCCTCAGTATGGAGAATATCGATATCTGTGCAGTAACAAAAACCTGGTTCAAGGCTCCTGAGAGCACCCCAGCACTACCAGGCTATATTTCATACCATGCTTTCCAGCCCCAAAACTCGGACCGAACCACAAAAGGAGGGGGAGTATCCATATTTATCAAAGATACCCACACCTCCAGGCTAGTGGCACTGCATGAAGCTTCAGAGACCATCCATGTGCAACTAACAGTGGGCAAAACTGCCTTTCAGTTTGTAGCCTGCTACAGACCACCCTCCCAAACACAGGAACCTCACTCGGCTTTCCTGAGAACACTGGAGAATATGAAGGTCTCTCCAAGCACTATTATATTGGGTGACTTCAACTACCCAGACATCGATTAAGAAAACTACTCAAGCCCAAACACCCTCGCCCAACGGTTCCTAGAATTCATAAACTCAAATGCTATGGAACAACTGGTAACCACTCCCACAAGAGGGGAAAGCATACTGGATCTGGTCATCACCAACATGGGTATACCCCTCATTGGTAAGATCAGACCATAAACAAATCTCAATGGACATCCATATTCTGTCCCCACCCCTAGCCAAGGAAACCACGGTGAAGAGCTTCTCAAAAGCAAACTTCACACTTCTCAAAACTGAGGTGGGATCCTTCAAAGCCCCCGGGCCAGTGGACAGTACTGCCCAAAATGCAGAATCCTTTACAAAAGCATTCTATGGACACCTACAGGAATTCATGGAGCATGCTATCCCAAATAAAACCAAGACTCACTCCTCCAAAGGCAGGAGACCTGTCTGGTGGACCCCAGCCATAAATAAGCTATACAACAGAAGGAGAAAGCTACTACATGACAGAGC
The DNA here is from genome assembly GCF_019279795.1 of Protopterus annectens. Classification (NCBI taxonomy): domain Eukaryota; kingdom Metazoa; phylum Chordata; order Ceratodontiformes; family Protopteridae; genus Protopterus; species Protopterus annectens. The sequence continues at coordinate 285,342,685 of NC_056751.1, forward strand.
AAAATCTCAAAAAGAGAAGGCGTCACTGATCAGTACTAGCAAGAAACTACAATCCCTCATAAAATATTCTAAGGCCAGCATTTAAAGAAAAATTGCACAAGACACTAAAGATAATCACAAGGCCTTCTTTAGTTATGTCAGAAACCTGGGAGGCATCTCCCAGATATGCTCTGAGTTAGTGCAAAATGACAAAAAATTCACTGAACCCACATACACTGCCAGTATCCTGGCAGAAAGGTTCAGTGCAAACTTCTCCCCCCCCCCCCAAAAGAGCAAATGTCTATCCCAACAGAGTGTAGCCTTCCTGAGATCACAGATGCACAGGTGAGAGCTGCCCTCTCCAAAGCTAAAAACACAGCATCAGTGGGACCAGACGGTGTCCCAGGCTGCGTCTTACACGAGCTCCAAGAAGAACTAAACCCTCATATAAAGTCACTGTTCAATCTCAGCCTTACTACAGGATATGTTCCCAAGGAATGGCGTACAGCAACAGTGGTCCCACTCCACAAAGGTGGTGCCACAACAGACCCCGGAAACTATTGCCCTACAGGCCTGACTAGCCTGGTCTGCAAAGCTATGGAACGTATCATCATGGAAATCATAAACAAAGACAATGGGAACCTCCAGGCACTGGATCCTACCCAATTCAGCTTCATTAAGGGCAGATCTTGCCTCTTGAACCTGGTCGACTTCTTTGAAACAGTTACCAAAGCCATAGATGCAGGGAAGGTAGTCCATACAGCCTACCTGGACCTCGCAAAGGCCTTTGATACAATACCCCACTCGGGCATCATAAATAAGCTCACCAGCTTAAATATCAACCCCTATGTCACAAGATGGGTTGCAAACTGGCTCAGGGATAGAACCCACATGGTCAGAATAGCAGGTGCCATGTCAGACTCTAAACCAGTTACAAGTGGTGTCCCACAAGGCTCAGTCCTGGGACCTCTCTTGTTCGGTTTATATTTCTCCAAGGTACAGGCTAACACGGGTGAACTATGGCTGACCAAGTTCATAGATGACTGCAAACTGGGTGCTGTAATCGACTCTCAAGTATCCTCCAACTGGATAACTGGTGCCAGAGCCATGGCCTAAAGCTAAATGCCAAAAAGTGCATAGTCATCCCCTTTGGAAAAAACAAAGTGCCCACAAATTACCACATAGGCGGTAATCCATTAAGTACGGAAGAAGTAATTAGGGACTTGGGGACCCAAGTAGATAGCAATCTCTCCTTTGACAATCACATTGCCAAAGTGGTTAGAAAGACCTTCTATATAGCCCACCTTATCAGGAAAGGGTTCACATCTAGATCAAGAGAGGTCATTGTGCCCCTCTACTCATCACTTATCAGGCCCATAACTGAGTACAATGCCCCGTTTGGGATGCACCTTACCCGACACCTTCAACAACTGAAAAGACCCCAAAAGTATCTCACCAAAAGGATCAAGGGGCTCAAACAGATGCCCTATGCAGTTCGGCTAAAGAAACTCCAGCTCTACTCAGTTGCGTACCGCCTACTCAGAGGCAATCTGTGTCTGATGTATAAAGCCATGTCCAACCCAGAATTACTGGACATGCTTCACCTCAGGAAATCTAAATCCCTTAGAGCTACATGCTCCAGGGACCAGAACCTCAGCACAGAAATAAATAGGACATGCTGGAGGGACAGATTCATATCCCAGAGGCTCCTCTCACTCTGGAACAAAATCCCAATCCATGTCAGGCAGAGCCCCTCACTGACCCTCTTCAAGAGAAATCTTGACGAATAGATGGGAGATCGTAAGTTTACCCCTGGGATCTCTTCTGTGTTGCTTCTTGACAGAGGTACAGTAAACAAACCTTAAAAGGGCTACCTTCTGTGACCTACTATACAGAGGCACAATCAGCTAATCTAAAAGGATGGCGTAAGCCAAACATACTCTGGCTAGGCTTATAAATGCCCTAGGGCAGATAGCCTAGTATCAACCTATGAACCTAAAACAAGATGATTTACAATAAGAAACAAAGTGCATTTGTAGAAGTTATATATTAAAGAGGACTGTGTTATAAAATGGATGCATGGAAAATAAATCAGTGAACATGCCATTGCCAATAACAGAGTAGTCAGGGCTGTGTGAGAAATTATACTAATTCTGTAATGGAACAGAGACGATGACAGGAACTCGCAGTTACATGACAGTCAGTATGTGCCATGGAGAGGGGGAATTATAAAACATGTAAGGAAGAATACACCGCAGCTGTTAATGGGGTGAGCAGGAAATTAAACCTCAAAGCCTCAGTGAGGTACTTTGTAATATGAAGATGTTAAGTTGTCTATCTCGCCTTCATTCTTGCTGGTTGAGTTCGGAGCCGATCCTTGGCTCCGAATCAGCCATCTTCAAAAGCTCGAGAGCTGCATACTGGCTCAAGGCCACCCCATATCCCATGATGCCTGGCGCTAGATACCCAGATCTCGTTTGCTGCTTCTGCTGCGAGGTTGTCTTACTGCCGCAGGTCGTATATTTTCATTATTTACTAGTTTTGTGATAAAAATTTATAGCTTGTTAGTGTAGATTGTTTATATATATATATATATATATATATATATATATACTTGTAGTATCTATAATTCTTTCTTAGCCTTCCCCTATCCCTTCAGAAAACTCGTTTTAGATAGAGAGTTTTCCCCTCCCCCTTCACTTTTTTTAGTAGAGCCATTTAAATTAGCTTTAACCTTTTTTTTTCTCTCTTTCCTAAAAAAAAAAAAAAACTTAGTTTTGTTTAGCTTATATATATACACAATATTGTCAGTTTTCTTGGCTGTATTTTGGGCGTCTTAACTGTGTGTGTGTGGTAGTAGTTACATCCTAATTTCTTTAGTGTGTTGTCCTTGTTTTTTTTTCTAATTCCTTTTCAGGGATGTCCAAGGATACCAAGGTGTCCGGATTCAAGAAGTGTGACTCATGCTGTCAGAAGATGTCTCTGACAGATGGTCACACTTCTTGTGTCTATTGTCTCAGCGCTGTGCACCTGCAGGACTCTTGTTCGGTTTGCCATGCCTTCAGCCCAAGAGTCCTGCAGGAGCGTAAAAATAAGTTAATCCTACATGGATTACTTAAACAGGATTCACCGGCTAAGACTCAGCCTGTGAAGGCCTCTAAGCCACCTAAATCTTCGGCTCCCAGTTCGGAGCCGTCGATGGGTGAAGCTGTTCCTTCAGCCTCGGTTCCGGCTGGAACCAATTTACCTTTCTCCCAGTCGGTTCCAACTCTCCCTTTGGAGTTGACGGGGAGTCAAAAGAGATCTAGGTCTCCCTCCCTGGAGTCGATACGCTTGGCTCCGAGGTCTCCTCTGCTCCAATCGGAGCACAGTCATCGGTCCCACTCTTCTTGGTCCTCAAGACTATCCGATCATGACGTGGAGAGAGTGGTCAGTAGGCTGTTAAAATTGCAAGCCCTAGCAAAAATGTTGTCCAGCCCCCCTCATCAGGTGTCAGCTCCATCCATATCTGCAGTTATTCCTCCTCCAACTCCTTCCTTGAGCTCAGAGACGGAGTTCGTTGGGGTTCGGGTCGTGGAACCGTCGGCACCGATACCTTCTGCTTCGGTTCTGTCGTCAGCTCCTATCACTTCTTTGGTACCGTCCTTGGAAGGGTCTGGGTGCCGAGACTCCCTCGTCGGCTCCTACAACGTACATACATGAGTGGCATCGGACCCTTGTCCAACCCCGTTCTCCCTCTCGGAGCTTCAGCGCAGGTGAGCTCAGCTCCTACATCGGCTTCAGAGCCGTCCCCCTCGGTGCAGAGAGGGATTCTGGTCTCTTTGGAACCGGAGCCTTCTTGGCATCCGAGCAGGGATGCCTTCGAGATCATGAGGAGTGTGCTGGCCCCTGAGTCAGCCCCACGATCATCCCCACCGGCTCTTCCCACTATGGTGCCTGCATCTGCCTCTGTCCCTCCTCCAGATCCCAAGCGTGGGGAACCAGCACTCCAGGGCACCCCTTGGGTGTATCTTCCTCTTTCAAGGCCTCCCCTGATCATTCAGAGGAGCCACCTCATAAGAGGAAATGCAAGAGGAAGCATGTTGACTCCCCTGAGTCTGTCACATCAGATACCAACTTGGAGGATTCGGAAGGGTCCCCGAGATCCTGCTCTGAAGATGTCTCCTTCTCAGACATCCTTGAGATGCTTAGGCAGAAGGGGAACTGGACTACCCTAAGCCCCTCCGAGGATGAGTCGGTATTCCTGGATGCGTTTGGATCCCGACCTTCCACCTCCTGGGTGTCTCCGCCTTTCGACCCACTGATGTCCGTGGTGGCTCAGAAGGCATGGTCAGCTCCAGACATAGTGGAATCCACCCCCAGAAGACCCGCTAAATTCATAACGGCATCACAGGATAAACAGTTTTTGACCAAAGGTGTCCCTGTTGATGCCATGGTGGTAGCGGCGGCCACAAAGAAGGAGTTGGCTGAAACTTCTTCATCTGTCCATTCCCCCCTAACAAGGAGTCCAGGATGATGGACAGATATGGGAAGCAGATGTTCTCTTCAGCGACCTTTTCTATGAGGTCTCTGAATTATTTGTGCCACTTTACCCGCCTTCAAAGGGATCTCCTTAAAAAGCTTGGAGATACCCTTCAAGATCCATCAGCTGAGGGGGCCCGGGCTAAGGCAGCCTCCCTCCCAGCTGGCGACTCTTAATTCAGTGGTGAACTCCTCCATGAGGCTCATTTCTTATGCAGCCGATGGTGTGAGTAGAGCCGCAGGCACAGGTGTTGCTCTAAGGAGACACGCTTGGATGCGGCTATGTAACTTCGCGGAACCTTTCAGAGCGTCTTTCACCAACACCCCCTTTGATAGTTCCTCTCTTTTTGGATCACAGGTGAAGGACACCCTTACCAGGTGTGAACAGGAAGGCAAGACTCTCTGCCGTGGGAGTCCATTTTTCCACTCCTTCCAGACCATATCCCAAGGGTCAGAAGAGTGGAAAGATGTGGTTTCAGAAATCTCAGGGAGCCTTGCCGGACACACGTGGTGAGTTCCCATCCAGGGGTAGAGGAGGGAACAATAATAGATGCCGCCCTCGTGGCAGAGGGGGTCCGCAAAACCAGGGCAGCAGAGAATCCTTCTCTGAGAAGCCCTCCCACCATCCCTGAAGGGTTGCCCAACTGCCCACCTCCGGAGTCAGTCGGGGGAAGATTATTGCTGTACCCAAGAGCATGGCAAGACATAACACAAGACAAATGGATACAGTCAGTTATATCCAGAGGCTAGAGAATACCCTTTGTTTGCACTCCTGTAGTGTCAGACAAGTCCCTTCCAGATGTTCCACCCAATCTAAGGGATCAAGCAGTACAAAAAATTTCAGAACTACTAAGAAAAAGGGCCATCCAGCAAGTCCCAGCAGACCAGCAAGGATCTGAAATTTACTCAAGGTTCTTTTTGGTACCAAAAAAGACAGGGGACTGGAGACCCATTCTGGATCTCAGCAGACTGAACAGGTCTGTACAAAGAACCAAGTTTCAGATGGTCACGCTACAGTCCATTATGCCCTTTCTGGGTTAGGACAATTGGATGTGCTCTATAGATCTTCAGGATGCGTACTACCATGTCAAAATGGACAGATGCTCCAGAAGATTCCTTCGCTTCCGGCTGGGAGACAGCCACTACCAGTTCAGAGCTCTGCCCTTTGGTCTCACCACAGACCCAGGGTGTTCACCAAATGTATGGCAGTAGTTATCGCTCACCTGAGATGGCAAGGATTCCAGGTGTTTCCATATCTGGATGACTGGCTCCTTACTGCTACCACCAGGCATCACCTTCTGCGAGCCAGAGACTACACTATCGAGACTTGCTCCAGACTAGGTATCTCAATAAATTTCAAAAAGTCTGCATTGTCGCCCTGTCAGTCTATCACCTTTATAGGCACAAATTTAAATACAAAAGACATGTCAGCGAGCCTTCCACCAGACAGGGTATTAGTGATTCATCAACATGTACAGGTCTTATTAGCATGCAAGAGAATTCAAGCCAGGTTCGTCCTCCTGGCAGCAGTGATCATAGTTGTTCCTCTAGCTCGTTTTCACATGAGGATCCTCCAATGGCTGCTTTTCACCCAATGGTTCTTCCAGCAGCTTCCCATGTCTCATATGATCATGATCACAGAAGCATGCAAGAAGCACCTTGCATGGTGGACGGTCTCCACATCAGTACCCCTAGGCAGACCATTTGTACTTCCCCCCCAGTTGCTACGGTTACCACGGACGCTTCCCTGATCGGGTGGTGGGGGCATTATCAGGGCAGGACAGTCCAAGGCACCTGGCAAATTCACGAGTACCACCTGCATATAAACATCTTGGAGATGAGGGCTGTGCTTCTAACGTTGCAAGCTCCTCAGGACTTTCTTCTTACCGGGACCATTGCAATTCAAACTGACAATATGTCAGTAGTGTGGTACATCAACAAGCAGGGCGGAACCAAGTCCTACCCCCTATGTCAAGAAGCACTCAGACTCTGGCAGTGGGCGATCTCTTCTCAACGGTTTCTGATCACAACGCACATCCCTTGGAAGTCCAACGTCATAGCAGACAGGCTGAGCAGAGCAATTCTCATGCCTCACAAGTGGTCTATGAATCAAGTAGTTGCGGACCAAATATTCCGCAAATGGGGTCAGCCTTGCTGCGACCTTTTTGCCACCTTTTTGCCAACCCCTTCAACAGCAAGTGCAACAAATTCTTCTCTCTTCTTCCACTTCCTGGACATTCCCCCAGAGACGCTCTAGTCCACGATTGGCCTCAGGGACTACTTTATGCATTCCCTCCATTTCCCCTTATTCCAAAACTGATACAGAAAGCTACCATTTTGGGCTGCAAAATGATCCTCATTGCTCCATACTGGCCTTGACAAATATGGTTCCCATTCCTACATCATCATCTTCTCGAGCAGCCTTGGACTCTGGACCCAGTTCCAGACTTTCTGATCCATTAATCGGGTGGGCTGCACCAATCCCTGCAATCTCTCCAGCTCACTGCTTGGTTGCTCCACTTCCAACCTTAGCCAGGCTTCCAGATATCTCCCCATCTGTGCGGAAAATTATTTTATCATCGTACAAATCTACCACTAGAAAAACTTATGCTAGTAAGTGGAAACGTTTTTCCTTCCTGGGTAGAGACTAAGAGTATAGACCCCTTTTCAGCCCCTATACACCACATTTTGGATTTTCTTGTGGAACTCTTTCATTCTGGGTCCGCTTCAGCTACAATTAGAGTTCAGTTAGCTGCAATTTCAAATTTTCACATTGGCCTGTCGGGAAATAATATCATGTCGCATAAGCTATGTAGAGCCTTTCTCAAAGGGACCACTCTGCTCAGGCCTCCAGTGAGAGATCCTCCACCTCCATGGGATCTAAATTTGATTTTAGCTTCTCTAATATTACCTCCCTTCGAACCTGCAGCTTCTTGTTCCCTGAAGTTTTTATCTTGGGAAATCTCTCTTTCTGGTAGCCATTACTTCAGCCAGAAGAGATTCGGAAATGCAGGCTCTTTGTACCCGTCCTCTATACCTAGTGTTCCACAATGATAGGGTTGCTCTCAGGACTAATCCTTCCTTCCTTCCTAAGGTCTCTTCAGAAAATAATTTGAATCAGTCCATAGACCTTCCTGTGTTTTTTCCCAACCACTCCAACAGGGTGTAATATAAGTTGCATCAGTTAGATGTTCACAAGCAACTACGTTTCTATTTACATAGAACTAAGGATATCAGGAAATCGGACCAACTTTTCCTTTCTTATGCTGAGGGTAAACAAGGTCTTCCAGTCTCAAAAGTAACCTTGTCCAGGTGGTTGACTTCTATCATCACATTTATGTATCAACTGAGGAATAAACAATTACCTGTTAAACCAAAAGGTGACTCCACCAGGCCTTTAGCCACTTCGATGGCCTTTCAGGCTAGGTTGCCCATGGAATCTATTTGTGCTGCAGCCACGTGGGCCAACCCACATACTTTCATTTCGCATTACAAGTTGGATTTGGTTTGCAGAAACAGAGCAGATTTTGGTTCCACTGTTCTGAAGAGTTTGCTCTGATGAGCAACCCAGGATTTTAGGTGCTAGGGATGCTGTCCCAACCAGCAAGAATGAAGGTGAGATAGACAACTTAACATAAAGAAGTTATGTACCTACCATAACATTCCATGTTAGTTGTCTTCTTCTCGCCTTCTTTCTTGCGTCCTCCTCCCCTCAAGTGCCTGTGTCCGCTCCTGCTTCTACCGGTCCACCCAAGCGTAGAGACCCTGAGCCTCAAGTAGCCCCACAGGGCGCCCCCTGCTCTTCTGAGACCTCCCCAGATCCCCCCACTGAGGAGGCACCCAGGTAGAGACTGTGCAAGAGGAGGCACTTGGACTCCCCACAGGAGTCTTTGATATTTGACACTGACTTGGATGAGTCAGAAGGGTCCCCTCAATCCCCCTCTGAGGATATCTCCTTTGCGGAGATATTTGAGATCCTTAATCAGAGGGTTGGTTGGCAGTCCAAAAGCCCTACTGAAGACGAGTCAGTGCTCTTGAAGGCTTTTGGGTCTCAACCTTCCACTTCTTGGGTCTCTCCGCCTTACGATGAGCTCATGGAGCTGATCTCTTGTAAGGCATGGGAGTCTCCGTAGGCCATGGAACCTGTCCCTCGGAAGCCAAATAAGTTCATCTCTGCCCCAGTGGACAAAGCGTTTTTGATTAAGGGAGTGCCTGTTGATGCCATGGTGGTGGCTGCAGCCACCAAAAAGGAAATGTCTGAGATGTCCTCATCTATCCATCCTCCTAACAGAGATCATGGATAGATATGGGAAACGCATGTTTAGTTCAATGACCTTTTCCCTTCGATCACTGAACTATTTAACCCATTTTACAAGAGTACAAAGAGATCTCCTGAAAGAGCTAGGAGATACTCTCCAGGGTATGGTAGCTGCAGGGGTTGCTGACAAAGTTAACACACAGCTCACTACCCTACACTCGATTGTGAACTCGTCCATGCACCTCATATCTTATGCAGCTGATGGTTCGAGTAAAGCCACTAGTTCAGGCATTGCTCTGTGTAGACAAGCCTGGATGCATCTCTGTTCCTTTGCGGAGCCTTTCAAGTTTTCCTTTATCAACACCCCATTTGATGGCTCATCCCTGTTTGGGCTCAAGGTAAAGGAAACTCTAACCAGGTGTGAGCAGGAAGGCAAGACTCTATCTGCCGTTGGAGTCCATTTTTCTAGCCCTACTCGGCCCTATCCCAGGGGTCCTAAGGGCGGAAAAATGTGGTTCCGAAAAGCACAGGGAGCCTTTCAGGACACACGTGGAGAAACCCCCTCTAGAGGCAGAGGAGGGGGTTATAATGGAAGATGCCGCCCGCATGGCAGGGGGGGTCCGCAAACAGCAGGGTGACAGAGGCCAGTTCTCCGGTCGCTCTTCCAGCGCTCCTGAAAGGAGACCCGATTGTCTGCCTCTGGAGGCAGTCAGGGGTCGCTTATCTTTGTACCCAGAAGCCTGGCTAAACATAACGTCCAATACCTGGGTACAAAGCATCATTTCCAGAGGGTATTTCATACCATTCTCTTCCCCTCCCACTCCTGTAAACAGAATCCCGGATGTCCCACCCACTCTCAGGGAACAAGCAACCACAGAGGTCTGCAAGTTGCTAGAAAAAAGAGTCATCCAACCAGTCCCAGCAGATCAACTTGGATTTGGAACTTACTCAAGATTCCTTTTGGTTCCAAAGAAAACAGGGGACTGGAGACCTATCTTGGACAAATTTTCTTGACTACCATACCAATTTTTAATTTCTGAGTCCCTTAATTTATTTGCCAGTGGTTCTAAATATAATGCAAATAACAACGGGAAAGTAGCACACCCCTGCCTGGCTTCTCTGTTCAGATAGAAAGTATAAGAGAGGAACCCACCCACTTTAATTTTCACCTCTGATCCCTCCCATATCCTCCTAATCAACCTTATTATTTTATCAGGGAATGCAAATGTTTCCATTACCCTGCTCATGAAGTCCCAGCTTACTCTGTCAAATGCTTTCTCTGCATCAAGACCTACCAGCAACAGTGGTATTTTCTTACATTCTGCTTCCCTCTGGATCATCGGTGTTCTGCTTATGTTGTCAAATGTTTGCCTCCCCTCAACAAAACCACAATGATTCATATCTATCAATTTTGGCATCACTTTTGGCATTATAGATATAAACACTTTGTAATCATAGTTTAGTATTGAAATGGGCATGTATGAAGCTAGATCTGATGGATCTTTACCCTTGTTAGGTATTACAGGTACCACTGCTATGTTCCAAGATGTCGGTACTTCTCCTCCTCTTAAGATACTGTTAAAAAAACCTGCCATATCTTTATCAGTTTTTCCCCCCTCCTAGTTTCCAAACTTCCACAGGAATACCATCTATTCCTGGGGACTTTCCTGTAGATTGGTTATATATCACCATTTTTATCTCATCTCCTCCTATCTTGTTAGTAATTGATCCTCATATACCTCTAACCTTAGCATATTTAATTTTTCCATAAATATTTCCATTTGTACCTTTTCTTGATTTTCATATTTTTCTGCTTTATACAGACTTTCATAGAATTTCCAAAATAGTTCTAATACTTCTACAGGATCTCCTTTTATCTTCCTTGTTATAGGCTCCCTATGCTCGGTGACATCTCTTTCTATTTTCTGTTGACCGAGTCATCATGCTTAAAGTTTTTGTGCTCTAGACTTATTATCAAGAAACAATTGCTTAACAGCAATCTTTCTAAACTTATGCATATTGTCACACTAATCCTTTATTTTCTGTTTAGCGTTCTGCAGTTACTCCTCTTTTTGTTCTGTGGGATTCCCCCTAATTTGCAATACTTTAGCATTTGCCAGTCCCTTTAAACAGTTCTTACTTGTTAATCATAAACCCCTTTCTTTTATATCTACCTTATTTTACAACTCCACTTAATTTTGATTCCACTCCCTAGCTATATTTTCAGAAGAAATTTCTATCGTCTCTAACAGCTCCTGAATAATTTCCACTACCCATTCCTTAAACTCCTCTCTTTTCTACAGATAGGTGAGAAAGGGCCAGTATCTCATTTTTATTTCATTAGCCTGTGGTTTTATTTTAGTTATTATTATTGGCACATGATCTGAAATAGTTATTGGGTGCGTATCTAGACCTTCAGTTAAATGCACATGTTCCTGTTATATGTAGATTCTGTCTAGCCTAGCCCAGTTTTTGCATCTTGGGGAGTAATATGTAAATTCACTCTGAACTCCTAGTACTGATTTCACATCTTCCATGCCAAATATTTTCATAAATTTCTTCAAAAATCTACCCTCCTTTGTTATATTTTCCCTTCTGGGCCCTCCCCGACACATCTTCACTGTTGCAAATCAAATTCCATTCCCCACCTATAAGTCATGATCCTTGCTGAAAGCTGATTATTTCTCCCACAATTTTCTTAAGCTCCATTACAGCAGTTTTAGGTGGCATATAAACACATGCCAGCATAATTAGCCTCCCTTACCAGTAGCCCCTTAGTACTACAAATCTGCTATTATTATCTTTTTTATCCTTTTCTATCACTGTTAGAGCTCTTTTTGCAATTAATACAAATAATCCTATTTTCCTATGCTCCAGATATTCTACTGAATAATCATCTTGAAAACCTTTCTTTATAGTATAGCTATGTGCACTCTACATTTTTAATGTAGTTCACTAATCTCTCCTTTTTGTATTTATCTGTGAGTCCATTGGCATTTAAAGAGATTATAGAAAGCATTGTCTTAAAAAGCTATTTTATGTATAACAGCTTTTTTGTTAAATGTCTAGTTCCAGCTTTTGTGTTACATGCATACACTGTTTGGCAGGTTGATATTTATACAGTTGTTTCTTGCCATATCCATTTGAGCCTATGTCACACTTTACAAAACTTTTTGTTTTATTGAAAGCCCTCAAACAAAAAAAGCAAACATATCCCCAATATCCCCTCAAACCTATTAACTTAACAATAACATACAAAACTATGTACATCTTTAAATATTGAGGTTTTACCCTCCTAATATGAACAAATGCTCCAAACTGACAGCCACACTCACAGAGCTGAGTTAACCTAAAAAAAGTTATCCATTCTAAGATGTATGGTGCAGTCTGTGCTTCTACTAAGTGCCGTCTGGTTTTGTCTTATCTTTATAGCTCTCTCAGCTAGGAAACACTTGAATGCTTTCAGAGAACATTATCTCCTAGCCATTTCTCTTTATCAGACTGTCTCCTAGAGAAATGAGAACCAAATACAAAATTGCTAAGCATAGATTTATTTACAAAAAAGTCTTATAATATTCAATAGTCTTTTTCATTTATTTGTTTTCTCTTAAAACTTTCATAAAATCAATACAGTCTGTTTCTTCCAGTGCCTCTGGCACAGCACAAAATCTCCTGTTTTCCCTATGTCCTCTGTCATCTAATTCTGTTTCTAATCTAGATCAATCTATGGACCATAATCCAGTTATTCCCCTATGCAAAAATGAGAAAAAGCACACTAATTTTTCTTTTGGCATATTCTTTTAACGAGATTTTTTACAGTGCAGTGCCTACATTTCTTAAAAGTGAACGAGGAGAAAGAGAGAAGAAGGGAGGAAAAAAAAAAAAATAGGAGCACCTACTTACATTAGTATCCCCATTACACTTAAAAATAACTAAGAAAACTTTATTTTATAGCTTGCAAAGAAAACCGTGCACTATTAAAATAGTACCATTAAGAAAAAAATTGTTTTACTTACAGTTAACTTTCTACCTCCTCTAACCCTCCCCTAAGTATTTTTCCAAATATTAATGACATGAAGTAGGGCATATGCTTTTGAGAACCCTGCAAGTTTAACAGTCCAGAAAAGTCCAATATTTCCAGATTTGCTTGTTCTATTCATGTTTCACAAATATAATTATTGCTTTGTAATCCCACGTTTGTCAATTTCCAAGTTACTGGTTTTATTCCTGTTCATCTCCATCTCACAAATCCCGTCTCTGCTTCATTTCCAACATACTCTCAATTCTTCTAGTTGACTCTTATGTTTTTCCTTCTCGCAAACATTTTTCTGTTGAAACACTGGAAAATGTCTCACTGGCAGAGTTTCTCTGTGTTCATTACCAGAAGAATAAAAAGCAGAATTTCATCCTGTTTCACAGTTCCGTTTTTCTTTTGTATTTCCTCCTTAGCATGACTTCATCAAAAAATGAATTTGTCCCTCCAGGGAAAAATATTTTGAAGGTAGTTGTGTACAGCAGTTTGAATCTCATGCCTGCTTCTTGACATTCCCTGAATAATGGAATCAATTTACTCCTCTTTTGCCTGGTGTACAATAAGTAGGGTTGCCGCCTTTTCAAATGCCCAAAGTGGGACATTTTTGGTACAAACGTCAGATTTTGCAGTGCAAAACATACCCACGGAAAGTACAAAGGACAGAACTTCAGTTTTTTGCCTAAATAAAAGCCTATTCTTGTAGCATTGTAGTTGCTTATTCTGTTTCTTATAAACATTTAGGTGTTTCAGATACAGAATAATTGTTTTATGCAACTATTACATGAAATATAGGAAATAATTTTGTCCTAAAATCTCAGGACATTTGCCATTTTTTCAATTTCTTTGCAGGACACAATTGCCCAAAGAGGGACTGTCCCTCACAAAGTGGGACAGGTGTTAACCCTAAGTAGTAATTCTCCACAAACATTCTGCTGTCTCCACTTTTAGTACGTTCTCCTTTTGCCACAGTTTTATCAGAATCAACTCCTTCTGCTGGTAAGATTGCATCTCTACTGTTAAAGGTCTAGGTTGCTTTCTCATAGCCAGGTTTTGAGCATACAAATGATGTGTCCTTTCAATTAACAATTCCAGTTGTGGTTCTGCTTTCGTAAAATGAATACAGTCAATTCCTTCCAGCTTCTCTGGTACAGCACAACATTTCAGGTTTCCCCCTGTGTGTTCTGCCCTGTAATTCTGTTATTCTTTGAAACATCTCTTCTTGTGCAGCCTCATGTTCAGCCAGCCTTTTCTTCATTTTGACCTCTGAGTTTTGCAGTTTTATCACCTCATCTGAATATCTGTTTATACCTTCTTGAGTTGATGTATTCTGTCAGTGTTTCATTTATTTTAATCAGGTCTGTGTGCAGTTGTCTTATACTTTCCCCTAGGTTACTGGAAGTCATGTCTGAAGCTTGCACTGCTTTTTGCTGAACGTTTCCCAGTCAGTGTTTTTTCCTCACCTTTTGTAGCTGATTTTCTTTCAGGTCCTCTGCATTACTTTTTTCCCCGGCATCTAGGCAGTGCATTTACTAGCCAGTTAGTGAAATTTGCCCAGAAGTATTAGTCCACTAGCTTTCTCTGCTAAGTTTCTGTTTTCATACTGGGAGAGAGAGAATTAGGCTGTTACTTAATGTGCAGCCATCTTGGAAGTCCAAATGAGGATCCAGGCATTGAGATCTAGTGTGTTTGTGTCCCCTTTTAACCCCCCGGGTTGCAGTTTTTGAATGGATTTGTGAGGATCATTTTAGAATGACATCTAAACAAAAATGTAAGTAAGCTGGGAATCTTTCTGCTAAGAAAAGACACTGTTTACCAGAATTTACCAAAAGTAAGACTATTCATGTCATAAAACTGGACAAAAAGGGTGGGGTGAGGTATAATGGACTGACTAGACTATTCTAAAAAAATGTTCTAATTACTTTCGGCTGAGCCTACCTATAGAAGTGTGTCCAAGAATTAAATCAGTATTGCGTACAATAAGTTAGATTTCATTCTGAATTATTTGTTTTTGCAAGGGTCTGTTAGTTATGAGAGTTTACAATACTTAAAGGTTTCTAACCCCCTGGTATCTTCAGTGTTTGGCATCCCAAAGAGCCACAAATGTCAGAGCGATCCTCCCCCTAGACCCACTGTGACAGTAAATACTTCGAAGATCAAACCCATAGCGAAATGTATTGATGTTAAGTGCAAGGGGATTTTTACCACAAGACCCCAGATTTTAAAGAATTTGTGGCATTTACTGGCCAGTCTGAATTCTTTAACCTTTGAGGAGAATGTTTTGTTCATCACATTGGATGTGGTGAATTTGTATATGGTCATACCTCATGATAAAGGAATAGAATGGTTTATGTCACTCTTGTGTTCCCAGAATTCTTTTTCCACTACTGAAATTCACACTATAGTAACATTAATGGAACTGGTGTTGACTTGCCATTATGTCTTTTTTGAAGGTGAATATTTCCATCAAATTTCTGGGGTAGCCATGGGTGCGGCTTGCACCCCTTGCTGTGCCAATGCAGTTCTTGCCAAATGGGAAGAGATCAATGGCTTGACATCCGAATTTGCTCCTTTATTTCACATGTGTTATAGATCTTTAGATGACATACTGATTTTATGGAAGGGATCTGTTGAACAGCTGGGGGTGTTTTTGAGATTACTGGAAGATTCTTCAGAATTTTTAAAGTTTACATATCACACTGACGCAAATCAGATTAGTTATTTGGAGGTAACTATTACTAAGGATTATGACTTGAGAAGTTAAACTTCAGTGATTTATTGTAAAGAAATTTTCTCTAACTCATATTTACATTATACCAGTTGTCATCCATTACACCAAAAGAAAGGAATTGTTAAAGGGTAAATGGTCTGTTCCTCCAGAGTAACTACTAAAGATGATGTGTTTGAGAAAGAGTTGGAGTTTTTATGTACCCCATTTATAGAGAGTGGTTATCCAGCATTGTTGTTACACAAAGCTAAGAGTGAAATTTTAAGGGAATGACATAGCAAATTTGCACCAATTTTAGCCCAGAAAAGAGACAAGCTATAGTGAGGTCCCGATCTGTAAGGGTGGCAGTACTAGATGCTGTTCCATTTATTATTCCATTCAGTAGTGATGTGTATAGATATATTGGTCCCCTCCAGAACAACTGGAAGTTGATTTTTAACTCGGATATGAGACAGGCTTTAGGTGCAGTACCAAAAATTGTTTTCAGTAAGGTCAAATCCATCAAAAACCTATTGGAAACCAATACAACTGACAGGTATACTGAACTTAGAACTGGATGTATGAATGTTTATGGGCATTGCCGCTATTGCAGGTTTATCCACGAAGGACCGTATGTCATGGTGGATGGCTATGATAAGAGTATCACTTGTCCAGGGAGATATAATTGTGACAGTTCCGGGGTGGTATATTTGACTACCTGCACAGCCTAATTCTGCATGTGTAAAATCAAAATAAAGTTGAAAGAAAAAATAAAAGAACATCTGTATGACATTAAGAACCAAAAATCTACTAACACCCTTAGTAGGCATTGTTCATAATGTGAAACATACAAAAACTTTTGATGTGTTGTTTTTAATCTTGCCTTTATTCTCAGTGATGAGTCAGATTCAATGTATCGGATCCATCTCGGCTTTTTCAAAGCTCGAGGTTTTCAACAAAGCTCATGGGCATCCTTCCCTATCCACAATGCAGTTCCCTAACTTCCCCAAATTTTGTTTGCTGTGCTGTGAGGAGTTTCTTTACCAAGCTGTGGGCTAAGTCTGTTCTTTATTGATATTTCTATTTTTTATAGTTATACGTATTTACTTTCCTTTTTCCTCTGAAATATCTATCCCTACCTTACTTGCCTTTTTTCTGTGTAGTTTTTCCTGTTAGTTTCTTTTTAGTGCTTTTTGTTAATGTCCGTTTAAGTTAGACGTCTAACTCACACCCGTTGTAGTTAGGGGGCATTTTTCCTTTCTCCCCTTTTAGTTAAATTTATTCAAACTTTTAGAGTTGGTGTTTGTTCCTGTGTGTCCCTGGTTAGCATCTGTTTGAGTTAGAGGGTGTCTAACCAATGTGTTTCACTTAGAGGACATTCCCCCCATTCTTTCCCTTCAATTATTTAAAAAAAAATTTCTTTCTTTCTTATTGAGTCTGTCAATTTTTAGAGGACTGTCCTTGTTTGTTGGTGTTAGAGAGCATGTACCTTCTTTTATTGTACTTTTTAGGATCTCTCAAAAAGAAGGGAAGCATCTTGGCTTTAAAAATGTGAGCAATGTGGTAAAAAAAATGCCCCTTAGTGACTTGCACACCTTATGTGTGTACTGTTTGGAGCCTCTGCATTTACAGGAATCCTGTTCTATATGTCATGTCTTTAACCAGAGAGCGCTTATGGAGTGCAAGAACAAATTGATTTTAAAAGGGATGTTAAAACCCCATTTTTCTGAGGCTATTTCTCCCACATCATTATCTTGTAAATCGGAGAAATCTGAAAAACCAATGAAATGTTCTTCCCCGGCTCCGAAATCTTCTTTAGAGCCAAAACAGAAACAGACAAAATTGTCGGCTCCAACAGCATCATCAGAGCAGTCAACAACTACTGGATTTAAGACTATCAGGGCAAACAAAACATTCTGCTCTGAAGTCAACATTATCTGAGCCTTCAGTTCCGAAGTCTGCTTTACCGTCTGAGTTCCGATATCAGAGCCTGTCTCCTTCCTTGGAGCTGATCCCTTCTCGGCTCCCTTCTCCATTCCTAGTAAGATCCAGATCTCCTACCCTTTCTACACGTTCAACCAGGAGTCTCTCTGATGAAGATATGGATAGGGTGGTGCAGAGGCTGTTAAAGATGCCGGCTTTGGCCAAGCTATTATTGGATCCAAACCCAAAGGAATCGGATCAGACTCACTCTTCCCCTTCGGTACTTATTCCTCCTCTGATCTGTCCCTCTATTTCGGAGCCAGAAGATTCTGACATCTAGCTTGTGTCTGTATCGAGACCAGGACCTCTTTGCTCCTTGGATCCGGTATCTGCCCTGAGCGTTTCCACCCAGTCAGAGCAGGAGACCTCTGGGAGCCAACACTCTCCAGTCAGGTCCTCATAGCCGGTCCTGATCTCTTCAGATCTGACCCTACCTCATGGGGCCTCTGCGCAGATGAGTTTGGCTCCTACCTCAGCTTCAGAGCTTCTGTCCTGTGCTCCAGAGATTCCATCAGCTCCGATAACCCAGTTGTCAGATCCAGGGAGTTCCTTGGAGCAGGGGCAGTTTGCTTTTGTAGCCATGAGGAGGGTGATGACTACTTCCCAGTCCAAGATGCAATCTTCAATGGATCTTCCTTCCATCTTAGTGCAGGTGTCTTTGTCTTCTCACACCTGTCCACAGGACCGCAGAGATCCCAAGCCTCAGGAAGTTCCCCAGGCCACTCCCCCCCTTCGAAAACTTCCCCAGAGTACCCCACTGAGGAAGTCCCTCGAAAGAGGACATGCAAGAGGAAGCATCTTGACTCCCCAGAGGAGTACATCACGTCTGATACTGATCTCGATGAAACAGAAGGGTCCCCATGGTCACCTCCTGACAACGTCTCCTTTGGAGACATCCTGGAAATTTTAAAGCAGAGAGGTGACTGGCAGTCCATGTCCCCTTTGGCCAAGGAGTCAGTATACCTGAAGGCCTTTGGGTCTCAGCCTTCAACCTCTTTGGTGATCCCTCCTTCCAATGAACTTATTGAGGTAATCTATTGGAAGGCTTGGCAAACCTTGGGCTCTATAGAACCTACTCCTAGGAGGCCAAATAAATACATCACAGTTCCAAAGGATAAGGCATTTTTAACAAAAGGTGTAGCAGTTAATTCCATGTTCATGGCGGCAGCCATAAAAAAGGAGCTATCTGAGACCAGTTCCTCTATCCATACTCTAAATAAGGATTCTAGGGCCATGCATAGGTATGGAAAGCATGTATTTTTGTCAGTGACCTTTACCTTGAAGTCACTGAATTACCTTACCCATTTCACGAGACTACCAGAGGGACCTGTTAAAGGAACCTTCAGACTCCCTCCATGGAGATGTAGTTGATGCGGTGGCAGATAAAGTCAACACACAGCTCACCACCCTCAATTCTGTCGGGTTTCTATTACCTTGTCGAAGTTCCGAAACTTCGAACACCATAAGGTCAAAACCTTATGTTCGAAGTTTCAGAACTTCGACAACATGAAAATAAAAAATAAAAACAAAACAAACACAGAAAACTCTTGCAAGCAGGGGGGCAAGCCCCCCCCCGCTCGAAGCCCTTTCCACATTGTATTGCGATCTCGGAGTTGGTATATTTAAAGAGTGGGGGGTGGTGGTGCAGGGGAGCTTGCCCCCCTGCTAGCAACAGTTAAATTGCTGTTAGGGTTTTTATTTTATTTATTTTTTTTTTGTTCGAATTCCTGGAACTTCGAACATCTGAGTTCGATCTTCTCAGCTTTGAAGTTTCAGGAATTCGAACCCAATTCTGTCAACTCATTCATTAGACTCATTTCATATGCAGCAGATAGAGCAAGTAAGGTGGCGGGTTCAGGTATCTCTGTCAAGAGGCAGGCCTGGATGCACCTTTGTGATTTTGCGGAGCCTTTCAAGTCTCCCTTCATTAACTCCCCTTTGATGGTTCATCCCACTTTGGGCATAAGGTTAAAGAAATGCTTACCAGGTGTGAGCAGGAAGGTAAGACTTTATCTGCCATTGGGGTACATTTTTCCACACTTACCAGACCATTCTCCAAGGGTCAAAGAGGTAGCTGGAAAATGTTGGTTCAGAAAATCACAAAGGTCTTTCCAGTACACACAAGAGGCAAGGGGGGGGGGACAATAATGGAAGATGCTGCCCTTGCAGCAGGGGAAGCATGCAGAATTAGGGCTCCAGAGAGTCTTTTTGGCAGACCCTTCCAGCACTTCTGAAGGAGTGCTCGACTGCTCATCTCTGAAGGCAGTCAGGGTCAGTTTCTCTCTGCACAGTGAAACCTGGCTTAATTTAACAAACGACAAACAGGTGCAGGACATAATATCCAGAGAATACATCATTCCCTGCTCCTGAAAACAAATCAGTTCTGGACGTTCCACCCAGTCAGAAGGAACAAGCAACACTAGAGGTTCAAAAGTTGCTCCAGAAAGTGCCCACAGACCAGAGAGAATCCAGAACTTACTCAAGATTCTTTTTAGTTCCAAAGAAAACAGGGACTGGAGACCCATTTTGGACCTCAGCAATCTGAACAAATCCATAAAAAAGACCAAGTTCCAGTTGGTGACACTGCAGCTGATTTTTCCACACCTGGAAAAAGACAGTTGGATGTGCTGTATAGACCTTCAGGATGCATACTACCACATTCTAGTGGAAAGGCACTCAAGGAGGTACTTGCACTTCCAGTTGGGAGCCAGTCTTTTATCGGTTTTGAGCTCTGCCCTTTGGCCTCACCACAGCCCCTAGAGTGTTCACCTAATTCATGGCAGTAGTGGTGGCTCACCTGAGATGCCAAGGATTCCGGGTTTTTCTGTATCTAGACGACTGACTCATAACTTCCCTGATGAGGCATCTTCTACTACAAGCAAGGGATTATACTCTTCAGCTTTGTTTATTAGGCATTACAATAAATTATGACAAATCTGCTCTCCAGCTATGTCAAAATTTAATATTCATAGGAGCAAAAATAAATACAACTACATTGATAGTGAGACTGCCTCAAGATAGAGTCCACGACCTTCACTTTCATGTAAAATGATTAATCAGGAAGACACGACCCGATGCAAAACTAGTTCTTCAGGTACTAGGGAAGATGGCAGCGTCTATCGTACTTATTCCTCTAGCTCATCTGCATATGAGGATTCTTCAATGATTACTGTCCACACAGTGGTCAATCTTAGATCTTCCGATGTCACACAAAATCTTCATAACCAACTCCTGCAAAAAGGATCTCCAATAGTGGATTCATTCTCCGTTAGTATCCCAAGGCCATCCCTTCATTCCTCCTCAACCCCAAGCCATGGTGACCAGAGATGCTTCCAACATAGCGTAGGAGGGGCATTATCTTCAGAAGACAATTCAAGGCATTTGGCAGGATCACGAGGCTCATTTGCACATAAACATCCTGGAGATGAGAGCGGTGCTTTTAGCTTGGCAAGCATTTCAAGATACTTGTCAGTTGTCTGGTACATAAACAAACAAGGGAGAACCAGATCTTAACCCCTTTGTTGAGAAGCTGTAAGGGTTTGGCAATAGGCAATGGCCTGCAACCATTTTCTGACTGCAGTGCACATCCTGGGGAAATCCAATGTGATTGCAGACAAACTGATCAGGGACATTTTATGGCCACACAAGTGGTCCCTCCATCAGCAGGTTGCGGAAGAGATTTACTAGAAATGGTGCCAGCCTTGCTGCGATCTCTTTGCATCACCAGACAATGCCAATGCAGCAACCACTTTGCCCTGATCTCTCCCTTGGGAGAGTCACCAAGGGATGCACTTGTTCATGATTGGCCTCTGGGAATCCTCTGTTCTTTCCCTCCAATCCATCTGATTCCCAAGTTGATACAGAAAGCAAGTTTGTTGGAGACCACTGTTATCCTGATTGCCCCCTACTGGCCTTGTCAAATCTGGTTTCCCTTTCTTCAGATTCATCTTTGGGATGAACCATGGATTCTGGACCCTGCTCCAGACCTTCTGACTCAACCGTCGGGAATGATTCATCCCAGCCTACACAATCTCAAACTGACAGCTTGGTTGCTCCAGTTCCCCTGATACCCAGGTTTCCTCTCTTTTCCTCCCCCGTCAGACATATTTTGTTATCTTCCCATAAAACCTCCACATGAAGATTGTACAAGAGTAATTGGAAGAGGTTTGTTACATGGGCCAGCGATAATCAGATAGATCCCTTTTCAACTCCTATACATTCTATTCTAGAATTTTTAGTGAAACTTTTTCATAAAGGAGCTGCTGCTTCCACTATTACAGTTCAGTTGGCAGTGATTTCAAATTTCCACGTATGAGAAAATGGTGCTGCGATTATGTCTCACGGGCTTTGTAAAGCCATTTTGAAAGGCACTGCAATGATATGACCTCCATACAAAAACCCAACTCCTCCCTGGGATCTGAATTTCATTTTGACAAATATTATTTGTCCTCCCTTTGAACCTTCAGCCACATGTGATTTGAAATTTCAATCTTGGAAAACACACTTTTTAGTGGCTATTACTTTGGCCAGAAGAGTTTCAAAATTGCAAGCTTTATCAGTCAAGCCCCCATACCTAGTTTTTCATAAAGACATAGTTTCTTTACACACTAATCCCTCTTTTCTTCCAAAGGTTGTTGGAAAGTAACCTCAACCAGTCCACTGAGCTGCCAGATTTCTTCCCAAATTTCCAAAACTAGCGAGAATATTAACTACATCTTCTGAACGTTCATAGACAGTTAAGTTTCTATTTATACAGAACTTCAGACTTTAGAAAATCAGATCAGCTCTTTATATCTTACTCTGACATTAGAAAAGGTCAATCGGTTTCAAAACTCACTTTGTCTATATGGCTCAATTTTTTGTATATCCTATATTTAAAACTCTAAGAATAGGACTCTTCCATTCCCTGTTAAAACTCATTCCACCAGGTCAGTAGCTACATCTAAGCTTTACAGGCAAGGTTGCCTTTAGATAACATCTGTGCTGCAGCTATATGGGTGAAACCTCATACCTTTATTACTTATTACAAAGTGGATTTGGCCTCTAGGAGTAGAGCCTCTTTAGGTTCTATAGTTCTGAGGAATATACTCCCACGAGCCACCCAAGAGTCAGGTTGCTTGTCCCATCAGTGAGAATAAAGGTGAGATTGACAAAAATACATAAAGAAGTTATGTACTTACCATGACATTCCATGTGTGTTGTCCATCTCTACATTTAGTCTCACAACCCACCTGCCATACCTCCGTCCTATACTCCTGAGCGATCTTCACATCCTCAGGAATACTGCCTTGGCCTATATATATATATATATATATATATATATATATATATATATATATATATATATATATATACACACTTTTATGTATATGCATATATTAAGGGAGTTTCTTTTCATTCGTATGAGTTGCTAGGGGTAAACAAGATTTGAGGAAGTTAAGGAACTGCATTATGGGTAGGGAAGGATGCCCACGAGCTTTGCTGAAGACCTCAAGCTTTTGGAAAGGCCAAGACGGATCCAATACATCGGATCTGACCCATCAGTGAGAATAAAGGTCGAGATGGGAAACACACTTGGAACGTTATGGTAAGTACATAACTTTTTTTTTTTTTTTTGCTATCAATAAAGTACTGAGGATCATTAGGGGTGTAGACACAGAGAAAACACTTGAAGTTAAAGAATTAGATTGGCAATAGAGGCTGAATGCCTGTATAGTGCCAGGTCTTCATGACAATATTTCTGTTTTGAGTATCCTGAGGATGACGGCAAATCAGTGTTAACGTTAGTGTTTCAATTATTCCAAGAGGAAGCAGACAACTTAGAGATGTGTGAGATCTAAGATAAAAAAAACATATTTTTTTAAGAAAAGTGTTTAGTTTTACTTTTACTAATTTATTTTGTTCAAAATGGTTTAAAAAGTTGAATTTGATTACAAATGAAATTTAAGATGTTTAAATTCATAGAATGTTACAGAAAGATGAATTATTAACAATGCACTTATTATTTTGTTTGCACAATAGGGCTTTTGGTAATATACCTTTAAGGAAGTCCTGTTTGTTTGCATGGATTGTCTGTTTTACATTAATTAGTTAATGGAACTGGTTACTTAATGCTGCTACCTTTGTTTGTGTACAATGCTGATGAAGTCTGGTTGATCCAGACGAATGCACTTGGTAGTGTGTACCAAGTTTTTAATTGTTTTACATTTTTTATTGTGAGTGTGATATTTATATTAAAAAGATTTGTGAATCTGTTTTATCCTGAGTCAATCATTGTTTTTCTTATATTCTTACATTTGCTGCCAGAACTTGTGCAGGATATATATATATATATATATATATATATATATATATATATATATATATATATATATATATATATTTTTTTTTTTTAATCTCAACTGACCATCTATACAGAATGCAGAAGATGACAACATTTTCTATAGTGGTTTCAGATCATGCAGCAATACAATTTAAGACAGAATTAAACTAAGAATTGATGTGTGTATGTATGCATTTATCTCTGTTTTGTTTTGTTGATCAGGTTAGTCAAATAGGACCCAAAGAGGAGGTCTCAAATTGTATGGTTTAATCACAATTTTAGAAACAAAGCAATGCCTTATATTGAAATTATAATCAGACCACCTATCATAACCATTTCAATCTTGATGTGAAATTATTGAATCCATTTCTCAAACACATTAAGAAATAGTTAAAATCAGTGACCTTCTCATAACTCTTTGTAGTACATGGAGCTTTAGCTGTTTTACTGTACTACTTGTTAGAGAAAAGTGTAGTAGTATGAAATGTTTTACAGCAAAGTCTGTCTTCAGCAGTGGTCCAGTAGATAGCTTCAAACTTAAGTAACACTGGGTGAAGTCTTTCATAACGGTAATCCAGTTAATATAAACAATATCCAAACTAGATGATAGGCCAGTGGCAGGCAGACAAAAATGTAAAGCAAGATGAGGTCCAGTCTCATCAGTGATCATTTTAACTGTATTACAAAGAAACAAGTGTAGGTGATGAGACAATTCTAAGACAAGCTACAAAAGTAAGTCCAAAACTACAAAGCCACAAAAACATATTCTGGGGAAATCACTTTATTCTCCATATTACAACTGAAATCAGTGAAACTACTTTACCATTTTTGGGGCTTCCACATTCTGGAAATTTGAGAAAGTATTGGGTCTACTTATTTCACACTCTGATCATATTAAGCCTCACTGAATAAAATAATGGCAGTCAAGTCCCTGTTCTATAAAGAGATATAAAATATTGTTAAGATGGGCTCTTTATCCTATGACATCCTCCTTTAGGGTGGAAGAAAAGAAGAGTGCATGCTGTCATCTCTATTATTTGATTTACTTATAAAACTCCTTGTGATAAGGGTGAAAAGATTCCTTACAAGGTTTCTGCACCTAAACAGGCATGTCCAAGGGTCAGCTTCCGGTAGTTTCTCCTGTCCACCTGGTGAATCTGGGCATACTGGGGCAATGCGGCAACTGCCTGATGTACACAGACAATCCTCTCCTCCTACCACCCAACACTACAACCTGCGAGAGATGCACTTACATAGCCAAACTGGAAGCAAAGCTCTCTCCAGTCAAGACTGTGCTAGACAGTCAAGAGGAGAAGGCTAACACCTGCATTACACCTCTAGCAACTCATAGCCCTTCAAAACCCACACCATCAACTCCCACACATACAACACTAAACCCACATATGCGGAGGCCCTTAACATTAACCTGCCCAAGCAACAAGGACCTCCGAAGCCAAAACGCAAACAAACACCAGTCACAACAAAGTGACGCATAGCTCACAACACGAGTGTGCCACCCAACAACAGCCCCTAAGGCAAGACAATGTACCCAACACTTTAGTCATAGGTGACTCTATAGTCAGGCACACTGATGTCCCACTCACCAGGCTGAACAAGGAGAAAATTACAGTCAGCTGCCTGTTGGGTGCCAGGATCCGCCACATAACACATGCACTCAAGTCACTCCACAACAAGTACAAATACGACTCTGTCATTGTCCATGCTGGAATAAATGACTTGAGACGTACCTCCCTGGACTACATGAAAAGAGACATGGAAGAGCTCTTGGATCATGTGACCCAGGCAGGTATGACCCTAGCCCTGAGTAACATCCTGCCTTCGCCCAGAATGATACCACAGTATAAGGACAAAGTGACTGACTTCAACAATTGGCTAAGCTTCTGGTGTCATTCAAAGGGGATCCAGTATTTGTCTGCCTGGGAAGACATGATCGACAAACCACGATGCTTTGCCAGAGATGGTCTGCACCTGTCACCCCTGGGATTCAGGTTACTGGCTAAGGCTCTTGCCACCCCTATAGAAAATATTACTGAAGGTTGTGAACAAAAATGGATAATGAAACAATGCAGACAAATATCCAGGTCTTAATGGTACCACATCTCTGGTCCCTTTTTTGAAAGCCAGACGCCTTAAACACAAATAATTTTAAGTATAATATTTATTGCCTCTTACTTATGAATGAATTTTACATAATTGATTTTTTAAAAAGATTTTTTATGCTTAGTAAAAGCTTATGTTATGTATTTTATTTGATTTATGTTTAGTTTTTGTCTGTGCCTTTAAACGCTCCTTCAGGTATGACATCACTAATTATGCTAATTGGTTTCAAGAGTATTTAAGAAATGAGCTGTTTTAACATTTTGTCTGAAGAAGCAACTGAGTGTTGCGAAAGCGCTTACCACTGTGTTCTTTTGTTTATTTTATTAAAGACGCTATTGTGTGCTACCTTGGTGCATTGTTCTTTTGTTCATACTGGCTAAAGTTCTTGCCACCCCTATAGTGCCTTTTTTAGGCAAGGTTCAAAGGATAAAACCACCACCGTAACAGATACAAGCATGCAAAATCTGAAGGTAATGCTACTCAATGCTAGAAGTCTAAACCTCAAAATGCACTCTCTCGGGGCACTCCTAAAAATGGAGAACATCGATATCTGTGCAGTGACTGAGACCTAGTTCAAGGCTCCAGAGAGCACCCCTGCAATACCAGGCTACAATTCTTACCACACTTTTTGGCCACAAAACCAAGACCAAAACACTAAAGGTGGAGGAGTGTCCATATTCACCAAGGATATTCACACCTCCAGGCTAGTTGCCCAACACAATGCATCTGAAATTCTCCAGGTGCAACTAACACTAGGTAAGACTGCAATCCAAATTGTAGCTTGCTACAGATCCCCCACCATACCCCAAGATTTTCACTACACCTTCCTAAACATACTGGAAAATATTAAGATACAACCAAACACTCTAATACTAGGTGATTTGAACTACCCTGCCATTAATTGGGAAAACTACTCGGATACCAACTCCTTTTCCCAACGGTTCTTGGAATTCATAAATTCCAACACCCTGGATCAACTAATCCATTGTCCCACCAGGGGCTCCAGTATCCTAGACCTGGTCATTACCAACATGGGAGATAGATGCTCCACACCAGTGGTCACCCCCTCATTGGTCAGGTCTGACCATAAGCAAATCACCCTTGACATCCACATCCCATCCCCACCCCCCAGTAAGGAAACCTTCTTAAAAAACTTCTCCAAAGCCAACTTTATGCTACTGAAGTCAGAAGTGACAAACTTCACAACAGCCACGCAGATGGGATCTGGAAGTTCGACTACAGAATCCTACACTAAGGCACTGTACGAGCACATCCACTCATGCATGAATTGTGCCATCCCAAATAGAAACAAGATGCTCTTTTCCAAAAAAAGGAAGCCAATCTGGTGGTCCCCTGCTGTAAACAAACTATACAACAGAAGGAAGAAACTGTTGCAGAAAAGAGGAAAATCCCAGGATGCAAAAAACTCCCTCACCAGCCTCAGTAAGAAGCTGAGATCCCTCATAAAATCCTCAAAAGCTAGTTACGAAAATAAAATTGCCAAAGATTCCAAAGACAACCACAAGGCATTCTATAGTTATGTCAAGAATCTAAATGGCAATGCTCAGATCTGCTCTGAGCTACAACAGAATGGCATTAAATATACTGATCCCAAGGATATTGCCAATATCCTGGCAGATCGATTTAGTGCCAACGTCACTCCCCTCTCACCCCCTAAAGAGCCCATCTCAATACCAAAAGATTGCCAAATTCCGATAATCACAGCCACACAGGTAGAAACACCACTCTCCAAAGCTAAGAATACAGCATCCATGGGACCAGATGACATCCCAGGCTGTGTACTACATGAACTACAAAATGAACTGGCACCCCACCTAAGTGTCATGTTTAATCATAGCCTCACCTCAGGCTTCGTGCCCACTGAGTGGCGCGCAGCTACAGTTATCCGCTCCACAAGGGAGGATCCACCTTGGATCCCGGGAAGTACCGTCCCATCAGTCTGACAAGCCTTATCTGCAAGGGCATGGAACTTATAAACAAAGACATTGGCAACCTCCAGACACTGGACCCCACCCAGTTTGGGTTTGTGAAGGGCCGATCTTGTCTCCTGAATCTGATTGACTTGTTCGAATCGGTCTCCAGAGCTGTGGACGAGGGTAAGGAGGTCCACACAGCCTATCTGGACCTCGCCTAGGCCTTTGACACCATCCCCCACACTGGAATCATAGATAAACTTACTAAGCTGGGCATAAATCCCTACATCACTCAATGGGTTGCCAACTGGCTTACTGACAGAACCCAGACTGTAAAAGTAGCAGTCTCCAAATCCAGCTCCAGATAAGTGACAAGTGGAGTACCTCAGGGTTCAGTCCTGGGACCACTCTTGTTTGGCATCTACTTCTCTGAAGTACAGGCCAACACTAAGGGACTCTGGCTAACAAAGTTTGCAGATGACTGCAAACTGGGAGCCATTACTGAATCCCCAAATTATGTGGATATTCTACAAAAGGGCTTTACAGAAACAGATGCCTGGTGCCAGAGCCATGGGCTCAAGCTTAATGCCAAGAAATATATAGTCATCCCCTTTGGAAAGAAACATGTACCCATGAACTACCACATAGGTGGCAGGACACTAAACATCGAAAGTGTGATGAGAGACTTAGGGACACAAGTGGACAGTGGTCTCACTTTCGATAACCACATCGCCACAACAGTCAGGAAATCCTTCTACGTGGCACACCTCATCACTAAGGGCTTTTCATCCAGAAAAAAGGAGGTCATTATCCCACTTTACTCATCCCTCATTAGACCCATTATAGAGTATAATGCCCCATTTGGTATGTACCTCACAAGACATCTGCAACAGCTGGAAAGGCCACAGAAATACCTCACTAAAAGAATCACAGGCCTAAAGCAGATGCCATATGCTGACCGTCTAAAAAAACTCCAGCTATACTCTGTGGCATATCTTCTACTCAGAGGCGATCTCTGCTTAACATACAAGGCCATGTCAAACCCTGAGCTGTTGGACATGCTCCACTTAAAGAAATCCCAATCCCTCAGAGCCACATGCTCCAGAGATCTAAACCTTATCATCACAATGAACAAAACATGCTGGAGGGATAGGTTCCTGACCCAGAGACTCCCCATACTCTGGAATAGACTGCCCATACATGTCAAGCAGAGCACCTCATTGTCCCTCTTCAAAAGGAACCTTGATGATTGGATGGGAGATTGGAAATTCACCCTGGGGATCATGTCAGTCGCTCTGCTAGACAGGGGCCCAGAGAAGTAAATATTGTGAGAAAAAATTTCCAGGGAATTGTTATGGCTAGGCTTGCATAGGCCTTAGGGCCGATAGCCTAGTACCAACCTATGAACCTGAAGGGATCTTCTCAGTTGAACAGTTCTCTATGCTTAAGCACAAACTGTGTTTACTCATCTTCTTGCTCTTCTACCAATACTTATAAATTACATGCAGGCATTATACATCTCAAACTGTAAAACTAACTTTGGGAAATCACTGTCACTTTGTGTTAGCTTCTGGTCCCTTAAATATTCAAGCTTACATTTGGCTTTAACTGGACTAAGCATCCTTATTATTCTTGGGTACTTGAGTCTATGCCACTAGGAAGAGGAATGTAAGAACATACCATCCAGAACATAGGGAAACATATACACGCGTGATCTACACTGACCAACAAACAGGTTATAGTTTTGGCTTTGCTCTGTTTTAACTCATTATGTCTGTGGTTTTCCCTGGAAGGATAGTGATCAGAGATGACCAACAATTGTCATACATTTCTTATCAATGTAAGACGCAGATTAGTATGGATAGCATTGGTGAATGACTAGATGGGATAATCTAGTCTGCCTATATTTTTAGATATATTCTAAATAGTACCATGAATGAGGCATTGGGCCCTTGGGTGGAGACTTACAGATGAAACCTCATAAGAGCACAGGTTTGTCATGTGGCTTCATGTGAAGTTGTTAAATCTTGCCGTTTATTCTCACTGATGGGTTCAGAGCTGATCCTCGGCTCCGACACGGCCTATAGCAAAGCTCAAGGTTTGCCAATAGCTCAAGACCAAGCCTCTTATCCCATGATGCACTGCTGGAATTACCTCAGATCTAGTTTGCCACGGCACAGATCTCGGTGTTCCAGATAGCTCGGACCATTATTAATCGATAGATTCATTTATTTGCAAGTTTAAAAACTTTTTTTCTTGACTTCTTGATAGGATAGTGTGTGTGTGTGTATATATATATATATATATATATATATATATATATATATATATATACATATATATAATCTCTAGAGTTTTAGTCTTAGACTTACTTTTAGATTAGTGCCCTGTGTTGGCTTCTGTTTTTCTATAGTGTTGGGCCTAAGAGTTGGCCTTGTATTTAACCTCATTCTTAAGTGTACTTTGGTAGATAATTTCTAAGTGTGTTGTTTAATTCTTTAAAATTGTTTAATCTGGTAATAGAAATGTCTGATGAGAAAGAGAAGCCTTATCCAAAATCTGGCTTCAAAAAATGTCCGGATTGTGGACAAAAAATGTTTGTCACTGACGGGCATGTTCAATGTGTTTATTGTCTGGGGGCTAAACACCTCCAAGACTCTTGCAGTATATGGCACTCCTCCTCCTCCAGGGTTCTTTTGGAGAGAAGGAGAAAATTAGTAGACAGGGGTTTACTTCACCACCCTTTCTCCGAAGCGCTGGGTGACCAGGATGGTGCTAGTAGATTCTGAAAATCTTCCAAATCCTCAGGTGACTCGAAAGTATCAAAAAAGACTAAAAAAATGGAGGGTGTAGGGTCATTGGTTCCACTGTCCTCGGAACTGAGTGTCCCTTCTGTTCGGAGCCGGCTCACAGCTTTGGAGCCGGTCGCTGAGATTCCCTCATCTCCTCTGCTGCAATCAGCACCTTCAGTGCACTCCTCGAAGTCTTCTGTCAGTCTCTCAGATATGGATATGGACCGGCTAGTCCAGAAGCTTTTACAGGCACCAGGCCTTGCTAAATTGTTGTTAGCTCCGATGCCTTCGTTGGAGCCGAAGACCATTAACCCGGACTTGACTACTCCTCCTCCGAGCCATACTGGACTTTCAGAGCCGAAGGAGCCTGACCTGATAGTTGTTGAGCCTGTGGAGCCGAGACCTGCACCGGTGTTATCGGTTCCATCTACTCAGACGTCCTCTGCGCCGACCGGGGACTCTAGGAGCCGACACTCTCCTGTCGGGTCCGGGGAGGATAGTCATACTGATTTGTCGGTGCCGACTCTTCCTCTCAGGGCTTCGGCTTGGATGGGCTCAGCTCCTACCTTGGGCTCGGAGCCCATGGCCTCAGTGCGGGAGGATCGGATGGTCCCTTTGGATCCATCTACCCCTTCTCCTCGGAGCCATGGTGTGTTCAATGCCATGAGGAGAGTCCTGTCTCCAAAGACATCATCAGCATCAGGTCTGGCTTCCTCCTCCCCTCAAGCGCCTGTGTCCGCTCCTGCTTCTACCAGTCCACCCAAGCATAGAGACCCTGAGCCTCAAGTAGCCCCACAGGGCACCCCCTGCTCTTCTGAGACCTCCCCAGATCCCCCCACTGAGGAGGTACCCAGGAAGAGTCTGTGCAAGAGGAGGCACTTGGACTCCCCACAGGAGTCTTTGACATCTGACACTGACTTAGATGAGTCAGAAGGGTCCCCTCGATCCCCCTCTGAGGATATCTTCTATGAGGAGATATTAGAGATCCTTAATCAGAGGGGCGGTTGGCAGTCCAAAAGCCCTACTGAAAACGAGTCAGTGCTCTTGAAGGCTTTCGGGTCTCAACCTTCCACTTCTTGAGTGTCTCCACCTTACAATGTGCTAATGGAGCTGATCTCTCATAAGGCATGGGAATCCCTGGAGGCCATGGAATCTGTCCCTCGGAAGCCAAATAAGTTCATCTCTGCCCCAGTGGACAAAGGCTTTTTGACTAAAGGAGTGCCTGTTGATGCCATGGTAGTGGCTGCAGCTACCAAATAGGAACAGTCTGAGACGTCCTCATCTATCCATCCTCCTAACAGAGATTCTAGGATCATGGATAGATATGGGAAACGCATGTTTAGTTCAGCGACCTTTTCCCTTCGATCACTGAACTATTTAACCCATTTTACAAGACTACAAAGAGATCTCCTGAAGGAGCTAGGAGATACTCTCCAGGGTACGGTAGCTGCAGGGGTTGCTGACAAAGTTAATGCACAGCTCGTTACCCTACACTTGACCGTGAACTCATCCATGCGCCTCATATCTTATGCAGCTGATGGCTCGAGTTGCACCGCTACTTCAGGCATTGCTCTGCGTAGACAAGCCTGGATGCATCTCTGTTCCTTTGCGGAGCCTTTCAAGTCTTCCTTTATCAACACCCCAGTTGATGGCTCATCCCTGTTTGGGCCCAAGGTAAAGGAAACTCTAACCAAGTGTGAGCAGGAAGGCAAGACTCTATCTGCTGTTGGAGTCCATTTTTCTACCTCTACTCGGCCCTATCCCAAGGGTCCTAAGGGCAGAAAAATGTGGTTCTGAAAAGCACAGGGAGCCTTTCAGGACACACGTGGAAAAACCCTCTCTAGAGGCAGAGGAGGGGGTTATAATGGAAGACACCACCTGCGTGGCAGGGGGGGTCCGCAACAGCAGGGTGACAGAGGCCAGTTCTCTGGTCAGCCCTACCAGCGCTCCTGAAAGGAGACCCAGCTGTCCGGCTCTGGAGGCAGTCAGGGGTCACTTATCTTTGTACCCAGAAGCCTGGCTAAACATAACGTCCGATACTTGGGTACAAAGCATCATTTCCAGGGGGTATTTCATACCGTTCTCTTCCCCTCCCACTCCTGTAAACAGAATCTTGGATGTCCCACCCAGTCTCAGGGAACAAGCAACCATAGAGGTCCGCAAGTTGCTAGAAAAGAGAGTCATCCAGCCAGTCCCAGCAGACCAACTTGGATTCGGAATTTACTCAAGATTCTTTTTAGTTCCAAAGAAAACAGGGGACTGGAGACCTATCTTGGACCTCAGCAGACTCAACCAATTTGTAAAAAAAAGAGAAGTTCCGAATGGTCACACTTCAGGCCATTCTTCCCTTTCCAGGGAAAGGTCATTGGATGTGCTCCATCGATCTCAAGGACGTGTACTACCACATAAAGATGGACAGATGCTCCAGAGATCACCTGCGTTTCTGGCTGGGAGCCAATCACTACCAATGTCGAGCCCTGCCCTTTGGTCTCACTACAGCTCCCAGAGTGTTCACCAAATGCATGGCAGTGGTCACGGCTCAACTGAGGCATCTAGGATTCCAGGTGTTTCCATATCTAGATGATTGGCTCCTTACCGCTACCACCAGGCATCAATTG
Organism: Protopterus annectens; assembly: GCF_019279795.1. Lineage (NCBI taxonomy): Eukaryota > Metazoa > Chordata > Ceratodontiformes > Protopteridae > Protopterus > Protopterus annectens. The sequence continues at coordinate 285,375,950 of NC_056751.1, forward strand.
ATTCAGGCAACACAATCTACTCTGACACTCTGCCACCACTTGGGTATTACAGTCAACTTCGAAAAGTCTGCCTTGTCACCATCGCAGCATACCATCTTTATAGGAGCAGAGTTAGATACCTCAACCACCACTCTACGTCTTCCAGTCGAAAGGGTCTCACTTCTTCACCAACATGTCAACTCATTGGTTTCAAAGAACAGAGTTACAGCCGCAGAGGTCTTGAAGGTACTAGGTTTGATGGTGGCAGCAATTCTACCCATTCCACTCACAAGGATGCATATGCAAATTCTTCAATGGCTCCTATTCGCTAAATGGTCTTACCAGAAGTTACCAATGAACCATATGATTCTCATCACAAATTCTTGCAAGAGAGACCTTCGGTGGTGTTTGACGTCTCTTCATGTCACAATAGGAAGACCCTTTGTGCTCCCCCTCCAGTAGCCACTGTGACCACGGACGCTTCCCTGATAGGGTGTGGGGGGGGGGGCATTTTCAGGGAAAGACTGCCCAAGGCACATGGACGGATCAAGAGTCACATCTGCATATCAATGTTCTGGAGTTGAGAGCAGTACTTCTGGCATTGCAGTACTTCCAGGACTCTCTTCCTCCGGGAACAATTGCAATTCAGGCAGACAACATGTCAGCGGTCTGGTACTTGAGGAACCAAGTCTTACCCCCTTTGTCGAGAAGCCCTCAGGGTATGGCAATGGGATGTGTCATCCCAGCATTTTCTGTAAGCAATGCACATCCCGGGGAAATCCAACGTGATAACGGACAAGCTGAGCAGGGTGATCCTGTTACCTCACGAGTGGTCTCTCAACGAACACGTTGTGGACCTGATTTTCCACAAATGGGGCCAGCCTTGCTGCGACCTCTTTGCCAGTCACATCAATACCAAATGCAGAAGCTACTTTGCCCTGATACCACCTTCGGGACATCCCCCGAGAGACACACTCATACACAATTGGCCTCCGGGTCTCCTATATACATTCCCACCTATTCCATTGATACCCAGGTTTTTACAGAAAGCAAAATCACTGGGAAGGACTATTATCCTCATAGCCCCACATTGGCCTCGACAGATTTGGTTCCCTTTCCTTTACCATCATCTGCTGGAGGATCCATGGAGCCTGGACCCAGTTCCAGACCTCCTGACACACCTGTCAGGGGACCTCCATCCTTCATTGCAGTCTCTAAAGCTGACTACTTGGCTGATCCACTTCCCCAAATAGCCAGGCTTCATTCACTCTCAGATGGCACAAGACAAATTCTATTGTCTTCTCATAAGCCATCCACCAGAAAACTATATCGCAGTAAGTGGAAAAGATTCTCAGTTTGGGCCAGTATACAAAAAAAACTGACCCTTTCCGAGCTCCTCTGTCATCCATTTTAGAGTTTTTGACAATGATTTTTAAGGAAGGAGCAGCAGCTGCCACAGTTCGGGTTCTGTTAGCCACCATATTAAATTTCCACCTTGGATTTGATGGGTTAAATGTTATAGCCCAAAAGTTATCTAAGGTTTTTCTTAAAGGTGTTTTTCACATGAGACCTCCTGTCAAAATCCCCTTATTCTCCCTGGAATTTGAATTTTATGCTCTCAAATAATTCTTCCTCCCTTCGAACCAGCATCATCTTGTGATCTCAACTTTTTGTCTTGGAAAACTATTTTTCTAGTGGCCATTACTTCTGCCCGCAGAGTGTCAGAACTTCAAGCATTATCTATCAGACCTCCTTACATGGTTTTCCATGCTGAAAGAGTATCTCTCAGAACAAACCCCTCCTTTTTTGCCTAAAGTCTGTTCTGAGTCCAATATCAATCAGGTCATTGAGTTGCCAGTCTTTTTTCCCAACCATTCCAACAAATTGGAATACATGCTGCACAAACTTGACGTACATAGACAGCTCAGATTTTATCTTGATAGAACTAAGGATATTAGAAAATCAGATCAACTCTTCGTATCCTTTTCGGAGGTCAGAAAAGGTAGACCAGTGACTAAGACAACCTTTTCAAAATGGTTATCGGATTGTATCTCATTTGTTCTTGCAAATGCTAACATACCTTTGCCACGCAAACCAAAGGCTCATTCAACCAGAGCCGTTTCTAATTAGGAAAGCAGATCAACTCTTCGTATCCTTTTCAGAGGCCAGAAAAGGTAGACCAGTGGCTAAGACAACCCTTTCAAAATGGTTATCGGATTGTATCTCATTTGTTCATGCAAATACTAACATACCTTTGCCACACAAACCAAAGGCTCATTCAACCAGAGCCGTTTCTACATCTTCTGCTTTTCAAGCTAAATTGCCCCTTGACAACATTTGTGCTGCAGCCACTTGGTCTAAGCCTCATACCTTGATCACTCATTACAAAGTAGATAAGGCTTCCAGGGACAGGTCTTCTTTTGGTTTCACGGTCCTGAAAAATGTACTCCCGTGAGCCATCCAGGATTGTGGGTGCTAGGGATAGTACCCATCAGTGAGAATAAATGGCGAGATTTAACAACTTCACATAAAGAAGTTATGTACTCACCATAACGTTCCATGTGAGTTATTTATCTCGCCTTTATTCTCATGTCCCTCTCTCCATCCCCCTCCTGGCTGACAGTTGACCTAGAGGCTAGTATCATCCTGGTTGTTCAATACTTCTTCTTCCTTCTTGGGGAGTGCTCCCCTTACAGGGGTATATATACATGCAGCAAACAAGATCTGAGGTAATTCCAGCAGTGCATCATGGGATAAGGGACTTGGTCTCGTGCTACTGGCATACCTTGAGCTTTGCTATAGGCCGTGTCGGAGCCGAGGATCTGCTCCGAACCCATCAGTGAAAATAAAGGCGAGATAAACAACTCACATGGAACGTTATGGTGAGTACATAACTTCTTTTTTTATCAGATACTGGGTGTGCTACTGTCATATGTACAATTGAAGCCCTAAGAAGATATGTATTTGACTGCACACCATACCTCTCAGCCTCTTAGTACAAGAAATCTGAACAAAGTCAAAAATAATGGGGGGACAATGGCCTAAAATGGGGACATATGTTAAACATTGCTCTTAAAAAAATGCGAGAATAATAGGTTTTGTGTTAGCTTGCATTTTTCTGAAAGATATGAAGTTTGAAACTCAAATGCCAATCATTATTTAATGACTTCAGTCCCTAGTGGTTTACCAGAAAACCACAAATATTATGAGGAACAGACCAAAACTATGAGGCAAAAATCTGGATGTGAAGAAATTAGACATTGTCATCTGTGCTAGCATATCTGGCTGAAGTTTTCTACATAATTTCAGATTAACCTGTACATTATATGCCAGCATGACTAGCTATGATATTGTAAATAAGTTACTTTATGACTGATGCTCTGTTTGTGCAGAATGTTTTAAAGAGTTGAACAGTGTTCTGTTGCTTGCCTAACTGCGCATGTTTGTGAAGGTAATTCTAACTGCAGGCTGTTTCAATGTCAGCTGATCTACAGATGATGTCATCAGAATGTTTCCATTTGTTCTGCATTTACTGTCAGAGACTGAAACACAGGAAGGAACTTTAATAAACAGTTGTTTGTTAATTTTCAAAAACGTGAAATGAAAATAGGAACTGGAACAGCTGAGACAGTTAAGCTAGTTTATAAAAGAAAAAAACGAAAAAGTGGACTGACTGAAAAATATTTTACTTAAGAAAAATAAAATACGAAAACGTGTACAAACGTGTCACACAAAATCAAGTAATCCAGTACAATAAGCGCTTTCGTTTGGATTTTTCCAAACTTTTTCAAACAAGTAAAACATCACTTCCTGTTGAATAAAGAGCCTGCTGAAGACAGTCATAGCAGTTGTAGTAGTAGTTCAGTTGTGTTGAGTTCACAGTTGTACTGAGCAGTGAATATCCAAAGGACTCACCAAGAACTGTAAGCCTGCCTTTGTCTGTTGGAATATTTAGTTTAGATCAGGGACAGTGTTCTTCAGTTAGATAGGTAATTATAGTTAATTAGTCAGAGTTTTTTTAAATGTTGGATTTTAATCGTTCAGTATTAATTTTCATTTTCCTAGCGATTGAATTCTGTTTATTTATCAAAACTACTGTTTTATATTTTTTAATCATTTTGCTCATTATTAAATATTTTTATCTTACATTGTGGCTGGTCAATTAGTGTATTCTTTAGTGATCCGAGAGTACTTATAACTGCTTTAATAATTCCTGGGCTACTCCAAAAGCCTGGCTGCTTTAGGTCACATGCTACCATTTGTTTTAATACTTAATTTTAATAATTGGACACCCATTTGAAAGGGCATGTAGATACTCTGGTTGGTGGCAGCTTTTTACCGTATCATTTGGAGGAAGGGACACAGCTGGAAATCTGTGTAAGACTTCTCCAGAAGTGTTTGGATATGTGAGATTCAATTTAAGTGTAATTAAATCAGAGGTCATAAACTAGGACACACTGCTCTGGAGTGTGTAATAAGGAGCTACATTAGGGGTGGCAGAAGTATACAGTCTAGTCCTAGGTTATAGAGCGTGTTCCTGTTGTGCTCGTAGGGGAAATTCTGAAATATTACTCCTGTTTAAGTGATGGTCTCACATTGGAGTCAGTAGTGAGGACTGAAGTTCCTTAGTTACTGACCCAGGATAGCAGAGAAAGTCAAATACTGGTGGCAGTTCATTAAAATATTAGTCGGACGTCGCATTACTGGTGGCAGTTCAGTGAGATATTAGCCAGATGTCACACTGGACATCCTGCTAAAATCTGGACAATTGAGAGATATGCTGCCCACTGGGAAGCTGGGCATTACTGATGCTGAGAAAGCTGACATGCAGAGGGTTATTGACTTGGTTGGTTCCTCCTATCTGGCCAAATAAGAATGGAGAAGCAGCTATATGGTCCACCTTTTACAAACAAATGGAGGTAACAAAAATAAGTTTGTTGAATTATTAGCAAAACATGCTCTTTTATTACCAGCTGGCTTGTGCTTTACAGCCTTCTAGTGCATCTCATCTACAAGTTTACAGAGGACAAAGGGGAGGTCCAAGCAAAAGTTTTATTACTTTACTACTAGTCAACAAAAGGGTGCTTCAGACTATTTTGTCTTCAGGATAGGCTGCTGCCAGACTAATGCAAGGGGACCCCCACCTCCTTATTTCATGTGGTAGAGAAATCTACTGAGGATCTCTCCCAGTTTGTCAGTGATACTGTTTTTACTGTTTCATGCATAGTCTATCTCCCCAGCCAAACAATTATTTTTAATTTCTTCCTGTATTACTAAATGTCTTAGCAAAATATCTCTTAAGTACTCTAAGTGCTCTTAACAGATGATGGAGATGCTGTGAGTTAGTGGTAGCTGGTGACAGACATTTGCTGAGTATCCTCTGCTGGACATGTTTTGGAGGGCTTGCCACTTGCAGTAAGGTCCTAATCTGTTAAGTTCAACCAAGGTGCTGGTGGTACTTAAATGCAGCAAGGACCCCCCCTTCTATAAGGTCTCACTGTTTTGAGCTATGTTAACTTTTACCAGAAAACAAATCACTAAGAAATGGAAAAAGACAGAGCCTGCTGAACTAGAACTATGGCATACCCTGGTTAGTAGCACGCATTATCATCTGGAGCAAGCTGGATATTCTGCCTTTGGAAAAAATTTGAAGTCTACAGTGTTGTGGGTCAAAACTAAGACTACACTGACATTTTTTTTTATTCTTTTGCATAATCACTATTATTTGTTAGATGCTAAATGTGTTCACCTTCAGTGGCAGAAGGGTATACAGGGATGAGTACACTATGTTAAAAGTAATTAATGATTTTTCAGAATGGTATCATTGATGCCAGTAATTTTCCCAATTTTTTGTGTGATTATTAGCAGTGATCATTGGTTATGTAATTTTCCTATTTAATAAACAATGTTAAGTTGTCTCTCTCACCTTCATTCTTGCTGGTTGGGTTCGTAGCCGACCTTCGGCTCCGACTCGGCCATTTTCTAAAGCTCGAGAGCTACTTACTGGCTCTAGACCTCCCTATATCCCACAATGCCTGGCGCTAGCCCCCCAGATCTCGTTTGCCGCTTCAGCTACGAGGTTGCGCTTTACTGGCTCAGGTTGTATTCGTCTTTTGTAATATTAGTAGTTAAACTTTTAGTGTATATTTTTCAAGTTTTTTTTGTTATATCAGAGTAGTACTGTAGATTAGTCTTAGTTTTCCCTGTGTTTTTCTACCCTTAGGAAACTCGTTTTTACTTAGAGAGTTCCCTTTTAAATTGTTCCAGTAGGAAGTAGTGTTTAGCCTTTGTAGTCTAAGTCATAGTCTCTTAGTTTTGTTAGTATTGTTTCCTTTAAATTTTTTGTGTGAAGGTGTGGGACTAGTGTGTGTTTTTTGCACTAGTCTAACATTTATCCATCGGTATTCCTTTTTTCTTTAACATGTCAAAGGATACCAAGGTATCAGGGTTCAAGAAGTGTGACTCGTACGGTCAGAAAATGTCTCTGACAGACGGTCACACTTCTTGTGTTTGTTTGGGTGCCCTACACCTGCAGGACTCTTGCTCAGTATGTCATGCCTTTAGTCCGAGAGTCCTGCAGGAGCGTAGGAACAAGTTAATTCTCAGGGGGTTACTAAAACCCGAGGGGTTTCCGGCGAAGTCTCAGCCAGCGAAAACCCCTAAGCCCACCAAGCCGTCGGCTCTCAGTACGGAGCTGTTGCCAGGTGGAGCGTCTGCTTCAATTTCAGTTCCAGCCGGAACTGAAGTATCTAAATCTCTCTCTGCTCCAACCTTGGTGTTGGGGCCATCAGGGAGCTGTAAGTGATCCAGGTCACCATCCCCTAGAGTCGATTTGCTCGGCTCCGGGATCGCCCTTGCTACAGTCTGAAAGGAGCCATCAGTCCGACTCTTCTCGGTCCTCGAGGCTATCTGATCATGACTTGGAGAGAGTGGTTAGTAGACTCCTCAAATCGCAGGCCCTGGCTAAAATGTTAACTAGCCCTCCTCATCAGGCTGTGGCTGTTCCTGTTTCTGAAGTAGTTCCTCCTCCGACTCCTCCTGTCAGTTCGGAGCCGGAGCTTGTTGGGGCTCGGATCCTGGAAACGTCGGCACCGATGCTTCCCCTTTCGGCTCCTTCGTCGGCTCCGATTTCTTCAATGGTTCCATCCTTGGAGGGATCTGGGCACCGAGACTCCCTCGTCGGCTCCGAGGGGGCGAGTGGCATTGGACCCTTGTCCAACCCCGTTCTCCCTCTCGGAGCCTCGGGGCAGGTAAGTTCAGCTCCTACATCGGCCTCGGAGCCGTCCCTTTCGGTGCCGGAGAGGATTCCTGTCTCTTCAGAGCGGGGGCCCTCTTCTCTGCTGGACAGGGGTGCCTTCAAGGTCATGAGGAGCGTGCTGACTTCTGAGTCTGCACCTCGATCAGCCCCTTCAGCTCCTCCCCCCAGGGTGCCTGCTTCGGTCTCTGCCCCTCCGCCAGACCCCAAGCAAGGAGATCAAATGCTCCAGGTCACCCCAGTAGGTATATCTTCCTCTTCCGAGGCTTCCCCTGAGATTTCAGAGGAGCCCCCTCGAAAGAGGAAATGTAAGAGGAAACATGTTGACTCCCCAGAGTCTGTCACATCAGATACTGACTTGGAGGATTCGGAAGGGTCCCCAAGATCCCCCTCTGAAGATGTCTCTTTCTCAGACATCCTTGAGATCCTTAAGCAGAGGGGGAACTGGTCTGCCCTTAACCCTTCTGAGGACGAGTCGGTATACTTGGATGCGGTTGGTTCTCGCCCCTCCACCTCCTGGGTGTCTCCGCCTTTCGATCCATTAATGGAAGTGGTGGCTCAGAAGGCGTGGTCAGCTCCGGACACACTGGAACCAACCCCCCGCAGGCCCACTAAGTTTATTACGGCCCCTCAAGATAAACAGTTTTTGACAAAGGGTGTCCCCATTGATGCCATGGTGGTAGCAGCTGCCACAAAAAAGGAGTTGGCTGACACTTCTGTACCTGTCCATCCCCCTAATAAAGAGTCTAGGACGATGGATAGATATGGGAAGCAGATGTTTTCCTCAGCGACCTTCTCCATGCGGTCTCTGAATTATTTGTGCCACTTCACCCGTCTTCAGAGGGATCTCCTCAAGGAGCATGGAGATACCCTGCAAGATCCATCAGCTGCAGGGACTCATGACAAGATAAACTCCCAGCTGGCAACTCTTAATTCTATCGTTAACTCCTCCATACAGCTCATTTCAGATGCGGCTGATGGAGAGAGTAGAGCCACAGGCACAGGTGTGGCTTTGAGAAGACATGCCTGGATGCGGTTATGTAACTTCACTGATCCCTTCAAGGTGTCTTTCACCAACACCCCTTTTGATGGTTCGGCTCTGTTTGGACCTCAGGTGAAAGATACACTTACCAGGTGTGAGCAGGAAGGCAAGACTCTCTCTGCCGTGGGAGTCCATTTCTCCACTCCCTCTAGACCATACCCTCAGGGTCAGAAGAGTGGAAAGATGTGGTTCCGGAAACCCCAGGGAGCCGTGCCTGACACACGTGGCAAGTTTCCCTCCAAAGGCAGAGAAGGGAACAACAATAGATGCCACCCGCGGGGTAGAGGGAGTCCGCAGAATCAGGGCAGCAGAGAATCTTTCTCTGACAAGCCCTTCCAGCACCCCTGAGGGGCTGCCCGGCTGTCCGCCTTCGGAGGCAGTTGGGGGAAGGTTGTCTCTGTACCCAGAAGCCTGGCGTCTCATCACTCGAGACAGATGGGTACAGTCTATCATATCCGGAGGTTACAAAATCCCGTTTATCCACACCCCCTTAAAATTAAACAACCCCATCCCAGATGTTCCACCCAGTCTAAGGGAACAGGCAGTACAAGAAATTTCAGGACTGCTAAAAAAACGGGCCATCCAACAAGTCCCAGCAGACCAGCAAGGATCCGGAATTTACTCAAAGTTCTTTTTGGCACCAAAAAAGACAGGGGACTGGAGACCCATTTTGGATCTCAGCAGACTAAACAAGTCTGTTCAAAGAATGAAGTTCCAGATGGTCATGCTTCAGTCCATTCTACCCTTTTTGGGTCAGGACAATTGGATGTGCTCCATAGATCTTCAGGATGCGTACTACTACATCAAAATGGACAGGCATTCCAGAAGGTTTCTCCACTTCCGGCTGGGAGCCAGTCATTACCAGTTCAGAGCCCTGCCCTTTGGTCTCACCACAGCCCCCAGGGTGTTCACCAAATGCATGGCAGTAGTTACTGCTCACCTGAGACGGCAAGGATTCCAGGTGTTTCCATATCTAGACGACTGGCTCCTTACTGCTACCACCAGACATCAATTGCTGAGAGCCAGGGATTATACCATCCAAACATGCTCCAACCTAGGTATCTCAATAAATTCCGTAAAGTCTGCATTGTTGCCTTGTCAGTCTTTAACCTTTATAGGCGCAAGATTAAATACGAAAGATCTGTCCGCAAGACTTCCAGTAGACAGAGTGGCAGACATTCGTCGACATGTACAGGTATTATTAGGATGCAGAAAGATTCAGGCCAGATTTGTCCTAAATACCTTGGGTCTCATGGCAGCAGCGATCTTATTAGTTCCCCTGGCTCGTTTTCACATGAGGATTCTCCAGTGGATGCTTTTCCTTTCAACAACTTCGTTTGTCTCACAAAATAATAATCACACAGTCATGCAAAGACCAATTGACTTGGTGGATGGTCTCTCTATCAGTACCCCAGGGCAGACCATTTGTCCTCCCTCCTCCAGTTGCCACGGTGACCACGGATGCCTCCCTGATCGGGGGGGGGCATTTTCAGGGCAGGACTGTCCAGGGAACCTGGCAACCCCACGAGTACCACTTGCACATAAACGTCTTGGAGATGAGGGCGGTGCTTTTAGCGTTGCAAGCTCTTCAGAACTCTCTACCCACTGGGACCATTGCAATTCAGACAGACAATATGTCTGTAGTGGGGTACATCAACAAGCAGGGCGGAACCAAGTCATATCCCTTATGTCGAGAAGCACTCAGACTATGGCAGTGGGCAATCTCCTCTCAACGGTTTCTGACAGCAACGCACATCCCTGGGAAGTCCAACGCAAGTGCGACAGTTTCTTCACTCTCTTCCCGGGCACTCCCCCAGTGACGCTCTAGTTCACGATTGGCCCCAGGGACTACTGTATGCATTCCCACCCTTTCCACTAATTCCCAAACTAATTCAGAAAGCTACTGTGCTGGGTTGCAGGATGATCCTCATTGCCCCCTACTGGCCTCGACAAATCTGGTTCCCATTCCTGCATCGTCACCTTCTAGAGCAGCCTTGGAATCTGGACCCAGTTCCGGACCTCCTGATCCATCAGTCGGGCAGGCTGCATCAATCTCTTCAGTCTCTCAACCTCACTGCTTGGTTGCTCCACTTCCAACCTTAGCCAGGCTTCCCAGTATTTCCAATTCAGTGTGTGAGATTATCCTTTCTTCGCACAAACCTAAAGCCAGGAAGACTTATGCTAGTAAGTGGAAACGTTTCTCTTTCTGGGCAGAGGCTAGAAATATAGATCCCTTCGCGGCCCGTCCATAATGTTCTGGACTTTTTAGCAGAACTTTTTCAAGCAGGCTCCTCTTCGGCCACCATTAAAGTTCAATTAGTGGCAATCTCTAATTTCCATACGGGCCTGTCAGAAACCAGCATCATGTCCCATAAGCTTTGCAAAGCCTTTCTGAAAGGAACAATCTTGCTCAGCCCTCCAGTGAGAGATCCCCTGCCTCCGTGGGACTTAAATTTGATCCTAGCTTCCTTGATACTGCCTCCCTTTGAACCGGCAGCTTCCTGTTCCTTGAAATTGCTTACTTGGAAAACCCTCTTTTTGGTGGCCATTACTTCAGTGAGGAGAGTTTCTGAACTTCAAGTCCTTTGTGTTCGTCCTCCTTACCTAGTTTTCCATAAGGATAGAGTTTCACTCAGGACTAATCCTTTGTTCCTTCCTAAGGTCCCCTCCGAAAATAATTTGAATCAATCCATCGATCTGCCAGTCTTTTTTACGAATTATTCCAACAAAGCTGAACACAAATTACACCAGTTGGACGTTCATAGGCAATTACGTTTCTATTTGCATAGGACTGAGCAAATAAGGAAATCAGACCAACTCTTCCTGTCCTATGCGGAGGGTAAGCAGGGTTGACCAGTGTCTAAAGTAACCTTATCTAGGTGGTTGTCCTCTATTATTACCCTTGTTTATCAGTTGAGGAATAAAGAACTCCCTGCTAAACCTAAAGGCCACTCTACGAGGGCTTTAGCTACGTCGGTAGCTTTTCAATCAAGACTACCTATGGAAGCCATTTGTGCTGCGGCCACATGGGCCACCCCTCATACCTTCATTGTACATTATAAATTGGATCTGGCCTCTAGGAGCAGAGCTGATTTTGGTTCCACTGTGCTCAAGAGTCTGTTCCGATGAGCCACCCAGGACTAAGGTGCTAGGGACGCTGTCCCAACCAGCAAGAATGAAGGCAAGAGAGACAACTTAACATTAAGAAGTTATGTACCTACCATAACGTTCCATGTTAGTTGTCTTCTTCTCGCCTTCTTTCTTGCGTCCCACCCTCCATCGCCCTAGCCTAGATGGACCGAGAAGAGTCCTCCTACGAGTCTTGCCACTGGCTGAGTCTTTACCGATTTATGTCCTCTACCTTTTTCTTCAGCCCTGTAGCTGAAGTCTTGCCATTGGGACAGTTGTCCTCTTGTATTATTATGGTGCTAGGTTTTCCAAACGAGATCTGGGGTGCTAGCGCCAGGCATTGTGGGATATAGGGAGGCCTCAAGCCAGTAAGTAGCTCTCAAGCTTTAGAAAATAGCCGAGTCGGAGCCGAAGGTCGGCTCCGAACCCAACCAGCAAGAAAGAAGGCGAGAAGAAGATAACTAACATGGAACATTATGGTAGGTACATAACTTCTTATTATATAAAAATACACCTTACGAATTGACAAAGAGACAAGGATTTGATCCTTAAAGTCTTTAACTTAAAGAAAAAAGTACAGTTTTGTACCTACCATAAATGTAGATGTTCGAGGATCCACATTGCTGCAGTCCTTACTATTGGGGTAGTCCGCTGTCCAGTCGGCCCGAATACCAGAGTATATGGCTGACGTCGGTCAGGGTGCATTAGACTGACCTCAGTACGTCAGGGTACTAATGCGCATGACCGACGTCATATCCTCAGTCTTTTCTTGCCCCAGATGTCAGAAGACCCTAAAAAGACAAGGCCCAAAATACCTGCACCAAAAATATGTACATTATATACAAAAAAAAAAATATACAAAAATATCAGCAGATAACCTCACCTACACAACCACCCCTAAACACAGAGGGGAAGGAGGGAGGGTAAATTGGACTGCAGCAATGTGGATCCTCGAACATCTACATTTATGGTAGGTACAAAACTGTACTATGTTCTTCGTTCCACATTGCTGCAGTCCTTACTATTGGGTAGAATCCCAAAGCAGAGGTAAGGGAGGCTGGCAAATCATAAAGAAGCAGGAGCTGACAACATGCCTTGCAAAATAGCTGTGGCAAAACCAGCCCTAGACTTAGAGTAGAGAGGAAGGTGATAATGCTTAGAGAAAGTATGCACTGAACTCCAAGTAGCTGCCTCCAAAATATCCTTAGTTGCCACCCCTTAGAAATGCTGTTGAAGTGGCAGTAGCCCTAGTGGAATGAGGCCTAATCCCAGCTGGAATCTCCTTGCCATGATGGGAATAACAAAATGCAATGCAAAACCCAATCCACCTAGAAATAGTCTGTTTTGACACAGGCTTGCCCTGTGAACTCAAAGCAAAAGAAACAAACAACTGCTGAGACTGCCTAAAATCCTTAGTCCTGCTTAAATAATAACGCAATTGCCTGTGTACATCTAAAGTGTGCAAAATCTTTTCCCCTTTATTTTGGTGGTCTGCATAAAAAGTAGGCAAATGAATAGTTAGGTTTAAAGCCACACTAGAAACCACCTTAGGCATAAAGGAAGGATTAGTACGTAATGATACCCTATCCTTATGGAAAATCAAAAGGGCTCTACTGCCATAAGGGCCTGCAACTCAGACACCCTTCTTGCAGAAGTAATAGCCAACAGAAAAGCAGTCTTCCATGACAAGTATTTCAATTCAGCAGTAGCCGCAGGCTCAAAAGGTTGTAGAGTAAGTTTTTCCAACACAAAATTGAGATCCCAAGCAGGAGTAGGAGCTCTCGTACGGGGGTCTTATATTCTTTGCCCCTCTAAGAAACTGCTTGAACAAAGGATGCGAAAACAATGGTGGGTCACAATCATAGTGAGCTGAAATTGCTGCAGCATGAATCTTAATGGAAGAGAAGGACAAACCTTTGTCCAATAACTCAGTAAGATATTGAAGAGCCACACTCAAATTAGGCTCAGAAATCTCCAAATTCCTTGCTGCACTCCAAAATAAAAATCTCTTCCATTTTTCTGCATACACTTTCCTTGTACTAGGTCTTCTAGCTTCCATAATCACATTTAAAACTTGTTGAGGAAGTTGAGACCGGCTGTCTTTCAAAACAGAATATGCCATGCTGTTAGATGAAGAGAACGAAGCTTGAAATTGAGCAGGTGGCCTTCTCTCTGAGACAACAGGTGCGGAATCAAGGGTAAAGGCCATGGAGGCTTCTTTACTAGACTCCTCAGTAATGGGTACCAGTGCTGCCGAGGCCAATCTGGAGCTATTAAAATCATCCTTGGCTTGTCTTGTCTGACTTTTAGAAGCACCTTTGGAAGAAGAGGCAGAGGTGGAAACGCATACACATGAAGATTTTTCCAACTGAAAGAAAGAGCATCCACTTTCCAAGCTGTGTGATGTAACCTCTTTGTGCAAAACTTTGGCAGCTGGTGGTTTAGTGGAGAAGCGAACAGATCTATGTCTGGAGTTCCCCAGGACACTGTCAACCTTTGAAATACATGAAGATCCAGTTTCCACTCGTGGGGATCCATGATTTGTCTGCTTAACACATCTGCTAAGGAGTTCTGTGCTCCTGGCAGAAACCTTGCCTGAAGAGTTAGTTGCAAGCTGAGCGCAGTCTCCCATAAAATCATTGCTTGCCTGCACAATGGGTAAGAATGTGTTCCCCCGTGTTTGTTGATGTACCACATGACAGTTGTGTTGTCTGTTAGAATCAACACCTGCCCTGGAAGAAGTAACTCCTTGAAAGCCATTAATGCAAACTGGACTGCTAACATCTCCTTCATGTTGATATGTAGATGCTGTAGTCTGGCAGGCCACTTGTCTTGTATCCACTTTCCATTTAGATGAGCTCCCCAAGCAATGTCCGAGGCATCTGTCGTTAAAATCTGACTCGCCTCTGGCCGGGTCACAGAGAGTCCCTTGTTTAGGTGACATTCCTGAGCCCACCACAAAAATTCTTTTTGAAGGCAAGGTATTATTTGAATGACAGTGTCCAAATCCTGGCAGTGCTGTGTCCATACATTTTTGAGATACCATTGTAGCTTCCTCATATGCAGTTTGGCATTGGGAAGCACCAGAATACAAGATGCCATGAACCCTAATGCTTGAAGGACTGTCCTTGCAGTCAGCACGGACTGATGAGATAGTTGATGGAAGTAAAGTGATAGACTCCTTTGTTTGTCCGGGGTTAAAAGGCCATCTGGGCTGCTGTATTCAGTCTCACACCCAGAAAGCACATGTCTTGAGAGGGTACTAGACTGGACTTTATTTCGTTCACAGAATACCCTAGGCATCTTAGCACTGCTATAACATATTCCAGATGCTGTAGAAGGTCTTCCTTTTCTTGAGCCAGAATCAGGCAGTCGTCCAAGTAAGGATAGATTTGAATTCCTTGTAGCCTGAAGTAAGCTATCACTGGAGCCAGAACCTTTGTGAATACTCTGGGCAGTAGATAAGCCAAAGGGCAATGCAGAGAACTGATAATGAGAATTTCCAGCTCGAAACCGCAGATACTTCCTGCAACTTAGTCTTATAGGCACATGAAGGTAAGCTTCCTTGAGATCTAAAGTTACCATCCAGTGATCTTTGCCCAGCAGAGGTAAAAGCTGTTGTAACGTCAACATCTTGAACTTGGGAATGTCCAGATAAGTGTTGAGGAGAGATAAATCCAAAATTGGTCTCCACGTGTTCCCCTTCTTTGGTACTAGGAACAGGCGAGAATAAAATCCTAGGCCCCTTTCTGATACAGGGACTGGCTGAATGGCCCCCATCTGGAGTAACTGAGAAATTTGCTTGTGAGCCTCTTTCCTTTGTGGAGGAGGAACGTCTGTCATGCCTTTGAAAGGGGGCAATGTATGGAAATAAAACCTGTAACCGTGGTGAATGATATCCAACACCCATCTGTCTTGAGTAATTAAATCCCAATTGTCTTTGAAAAGAGACAGTCTTCCTCCCAAAGGAGCTGCCAGACGAGAATCTACCGGCAGCTGAAAAGGCAGGTCATTGGGTCTGTTTACGAAAGGACTGACCCCTGCCCTCACCAGAAGTCTGAGCAGGTGAACTCCCTGTTCTAGGCCTAAAAGAACCTTGAGCTCTGCCCCTACCACGTCTAGACCTACCCCTAGACTGGGAATCATAAGCAGGATATGTCCACCCCTTAGCAGGCCAATTTCTACTAAACTTGGTGGCTGCACCTGCAAAAATCTTTAACAGTTTGCATAGACTTAGCTTTGTCCTCCATTTTCTTTAAAACTGCTTCCACAGGCGAACCAAACAACACATCAGACTGTAAAGGAGCATCCAAAATCCTTGTCTTAACATGCTCAGCTAAATTCTGATCCCTCAACCAGGCATGCCTGCGAAGAACAGAACTAGTGGCAGCCACCCTCGAGGAGGCCTGTACAGCATCAAAACCACATTGCAAAGAATGCTTACCCACTTGTTCAGACACATGAACTGAATCCAACAACTCTTTACACTCAATACCTTCCGCCAAAGCATCCACCTTAGATTTCAATTGTGAAAGGAGATAATTTTGATATTTTAACATGTGAAACTGACAATTCAACGCGCTCATGGCTAGAGTGGAAGAAGTATACACTTTCTTTCCCCACCTATCCAAAGCCCTTGCCTCTTTATCAGTGGGAACAGGATTTTTAACCACAGAGGCCTTAACACCTTTAGGCCCCTGAGAAACAGTTTCTGGGTCCGCCCTAGACTCTTAAACAAATACTTATTAGCGGGCACCCTATAGTACCTATCAGGTTTAACAGGAGCAGGAGGCAAAGAGTCAGGGTTCAGGGAAGCCTCTGCAAAACATCTTCCACCACATTCAACACAGGAGGTATAGCTAAGGGCCTATGTTGGGGTAAAAATAAGAATTCCCTAAGCCTTTTCCTGGAATCAGAATAATCTTGGCCTTCCCATTTAAAGTGTTCTCGCATGGAATGCAGAGTCTCTGAAAATGAGAAATCCTCAGGAGGAGAAGCTGTAGGTGTGGAATCATCCACATCAGAATCAGAATAAGGTGGAAATTCCTGCAAGTCTAGACTCTGAAGCCTCTGAATACTGTTCCAAACACTCAAACTCAGGTTCCACCCTAGGCCTCTTATCAGGAGGGGGCATAGAGCCTCTAATCATAGTAATTAAATCTTCTGCCATTTTAAGCATATGTTTCTTAGGCACAGAACCTGAAGTGCTAGGAGAAGCCCCACTAAAGCTGAACTTGGCCTACCTCTCAAAGAAGTTTTGGAAACAGAAGGAGAAGCTCTAACTACCTTGGGAAGAGAGGGAAGAACAGTTACCTGAGAAGCCCCTCAGCCTGGCCTACTTCCTGAGAAGGCACATCCTGTAACAGTAAAGTCTCTGCCTGAGACTCCAAAGAAACTCCTGGCAAAACCTCCGCCACTGAGCCTTCTAAAGAACCCACGCCTGGGACTGCCGGTTCATCCACCCTAGGCTTCGCTGTTTTGTCCTTGCGCTTTTTTGGGCCAACGGGCGGGAGTATCCGACGGCATTTTATCATAGCAACGCTTCCGTAACACTAACCTGGCATAGTCTAACCTCTCTTAATAGTGCGTTTGTTAAACCTAGCACAAGAGCGGCATCCAACAACGCCGTGCTCAGGCCCTAAACAAGGTATACACAAGGTATGGTAATCCCTATGAGGTATCTGTTTCCCACAAGAAATACAGTTATTCACTTTTCTGACATCCGTTAAATACTGAGGCAAGAAAAAACCAAAATGTTCCCCAACGGGGTACTTAGCCAACTCTGATTCGGTCTGAAACTCCGACTTCGGAAATATTTCAGAACGCCAACCTGCACTCGCAAAACTGCTTCTGCATCGGACCATGCGGCAAAAAAGACTAAGGATATGACGTCGGTCATGCCAGCCATATACTCTGGTATTCGGGCCGACTGGACAGCGGACTACCCCCAATAGTAAGGACTGCAGCAATGTGGAACGAAGAACATCAGAATGCTTGCAAGAAAACTTGAACTACTTCTTCAGAGTAAAAGACCTGAAAAACTTAACTGGAAATGCGAATGGGTTGACATCTGCAACTGGAAAGAAACAGACAAAATGGAACTGAAGGGGATGCAGTGTATAATGCAGTGTGTCTTTAAAAATCCCATAAGGCTACAGTGCATGCAGGATATCAAGTGACTCTGTCCTACTTAGGCACCTGCTGCTATTAGAATATAAGGCTTGACTGTCTCAAGTAACTATGCTTGTGAGACAACTCTTACAGAAGGATGCCAAGAGCACTGACAGATACCAAAATACCATACTCACAGACCAAGAAAGAGATTTAAGCTATTGTGTATGGATATGAAAACTTTTATGACTACAATCATGTTAGAAAGGTTATAGTAGAGTCTGATCATAAATCACTGCAGAGTATTTTCCGCAAGCCACTACAAAATGCTCCACTCCACTGAAAATTCAAAGAATATTAATCTCATTACAAAGATGTGGTTTAGTTATATGAATATGGCACAGAAATACATAATACAGCTGCATCATCCAAAGCATATCTCAAAGAACACAAAGGAAAATCTATTGCTACAGGATCTGGAAGTCACATCCACAGATACTTGCCAGCATCTTTTCTTTAATACAACTAAAATGACTTAGGGCTACAGTTATTGAAAAATATAATACTGACAGAATGGCCAATTCAAATCTATTACATATATTATAGTAAAATGATGAATCGTATCTATTGATGCTCATATCTAAAATAATAATCACACCAAACTAGCTACAAACTTTCTTATTAGAAAAAAAACTCTGAAACACAATTAAGTATAAAAAAGGCATGTGATATAATGTTTCAGCCACATATGTCCAGAGAAATGGAGCTGCTGGCTTAAAAAAAGTCAAATTTATAAAGCATACATCACAACCCCAAAAATTCAATATCTTAAATTCTAGCTAGACCATGGAGTAAAATTACTTTTGATTCATTTCCATTCAAGGGTATCTGTTTTGACTACTAGTACCCTGAGGTTAAGTTAAAAGATGCCTCTTCAAAATGTATCAAAACATTGCTCAAAACCTTAGTCAAATTTAAATTTTTTTTTTTCTGGGCTCAAGCCTCTCTATATCTACACACCCCAATTACTTAAACATGCTGACTGTATGGTTGTGAAACCATGTAGTTCACTTAAAAACTCAAAAATGTTTGAGGATCTGTTGGCATATAATTAGAAAATGAACTGGCAGTGATTCTCAGTGAGAAACAGCAATCAACAAAGTTACAACTCCATCCACTTTACACTTAATCAAAGGTAAGGAAGCTCTGTGTGTGTGTCTATATATATATATATATATAATTATATTATATATGTAATCTATTTCTGTACTGTGTCTACATAGCTGCTTTACTATTCCAATACAGCAAGAAAGCAACAAGATTTGATTGTCAATTTTTATTCTGTCCTCAACTGTTGGGTTGAGATCCGAACCTCGGACTGACTCGGCTGTTATAAAAGCTTGTGGTAACCAAAAAGCTCTTGAGCTTCTCTCTTACCCATAACGCACCAATCCCTAACATACTCCAGATCTCGTTTGCCACTTTTTATAATAAGATGTGGTCAACCTTAGCTCTCGAGTTTCCATAAAGATGTGTAGTTTTTTTCTCTTATATCCCTTACCCTCTTACATTGTTGTAATTCTGGTTTACCACTGTTGATAATCCATTCCATTTTTTGTTGTCATACATGCTAGTGTAGTTTTCATTACCATTGTTGGTATTCTCACTCTTCTTTTCTTTCACTTCAAAACAAAAGTATCTGATGTTGTAGATTTTCATTCTGTCCTCATACCTGTGGGTTTGGATTTGATCCTCTGATCCTACTCAAATGTTGCAATAGCTCGTGGCAACCAAAAAAGTTCTTGAGCTCTTCCCTTACCCATAATGCACCCTTCCAAGTTATCTCAGATCTGGTTTGCCGCTTTATGAAGATGTAGTTCTCCAATCACTCTCAGGGAGCAAAGAGAATTTTCAGTATTATTTTCAGTTTTATTTTTTCTATTCCTTACCTTAGTGACTAATTTAAATTAATAGTTTCACTACATATTCTTCATATGAAAGTACCTTACGAGTCTATTGCTAGTATGTTCTTTCTACAGTTTTCAGTGTAACTACTTTTACCATTGTTGTTATTCCCTTGCTCCTGTTTTTTTTTTTTTCTTTTTCTTTTCTTAAAGAAAAAAAAATGGAGAGAGAGAGAGAGAGAGAGAGAGAGTAGAATTACTTTTTTCTTTCTTGTGCTATATTTTTTTTCATTATAATGGCTTATAAAGATAAGCCGGCTGGCTTTAAAAAAAATGTGAAAAATGTGGTCACAAGATCCCTTTTAGTGACTTGCATACCTTGTGTGTGTATTTCCTTGGCCCCCCTTCAGCTGCAGGAGGACTCTGCTATCTGTCAAACATTCAACCACAGCATTGGTTGAATGCAAAAATAAGCTTATTTTAAATTGTCTTTTGCATTCCTCCTTTGGTGAGGCAATTTCTGGAGCTACACCAAAAGAAAAAGAAAAGTCTAAACAATTGAGCCCTGGTTCTTCCTCGTCCTCTAGAGTCTTGGACAAAGGAAGAAAAAGACCTGTTTTGATGCTGACTTCTCCATCTGATCTGACTTCAAAAAAAGTCAAGACATTGGATCCGACAATTTCGTCATATCCAAAACCCAAAAAGTTCAAACCTTTAGAAACAACTACTTTGGATCCACCCCAACCCAATAAGGACTCTGTTGATCAGATACATCTTCCTAGGACTCTATATTCACCCTCTCTTAACCCAATTCCTTCCAGGATCCCATCTCCCTTCCTGGAGAGACCTAAATCTCCATCAGTCATGTCAACTCGCTCATCCGGGAGTCTCACTGAAGAAGACATGGAGAGATTAGTGAAGAAAATTCCCTGGGTGCAGGGTATGTCAGAGGCTCCTTTGGCTCCTACCCCTTTGGGTCAGGAGTTCTGTGCATCAGCTACCCCTCCATTTCTTCCTCCTCTGACTTCTTTCACAGTATTGGAGCCATCAAATCCAAATCGCCCGGTGTCATTTGTATCGGATCTGATGATCTCCCTTTCCTCAGATCGAATGTTTGCTGTGAGCTCTTTGGCCCAGTCGGAGCCAGAGACCTGTCAGAGCCAAAGTGGCCTTATTGTCTCCAAGGTGATGGATTCAGCCCTGAGATTTTCAGAGCTGTCTCTGCATCTTGGAGCCTAGGCTTGGACACACTTGGCTGCAGTTTTGACCTCGGGAAGACTGTCTTCCAAGCAGGAGGGGACTATGACTGACAGGCATGCTCTCTCGAATCTGGGGTCTTTGGGGTCTTTTCTTTCTCTTGGACAGTCAGCCTTTAAGGCTGTGGAGAGAGCCATGTCTGCCTCTGCAGCTCAGATACTGGCTACCCCCTTGGATCCACAACCCTCATCTTTGACAACTCAGCACATGGTTTCTCACTTGGATCTCCCACACGGAAAGCGGGCACCAAAACTCCAGACTTCCTATCAGAGTTCCCCCACCTCTTCAGATAACTCTCCAGAACATCCCATGGAGGAGGTCCCTAAGAAGAAGACGTGTAAGAGGAAACACCTGGACTCCAAAGAGGAATCCATCATCAAAGACATGGAGTTTGATGAGAACGCAGAATCCCCAAGGTCACCTCTTGATGTCTCCTTTAAAGACATCTTAGAAATACTAAAACATAGAGGTGGCTGGAAGTCCAGCAATCATTTATCTGAGGAGTCTGTGTATCTGGTGGCATTTAGTGCCTATCCATCTACCTCCTAGGTGACCTCCCCTGCCAATGATCTCACTGAGTTGATCCCTTGGTGGGCATGGAATGCCCCAGACACCACTGAACCTATTCCCCAGAGACCAGATAAAATTATTATGGCCCCAGAAGACAAACAATTCTGGATTAAAGGTGTAGTGTTAGATGCCATGGTCGTGGCAGCAGCCACCAAGAAAGAACTGGTCGAAGAAAGTTCTTCTATCCATTCTCTTAACAAGAAGTCCAGGACGATGGATAGATTTGGGAAGCATGTTTATACTTCAGTGACCTTCCCTCTAAGGTCCTTGAATTATCTTTCACATTTTATGAGCTATCAAATACCCTTTCAGGAGCTGTGTCTGAAGTACAAACCTCAGTTGCTTCTCAGCTGTCCACCCTACAATCTATATCTAACTCTTCCATGAGGCTCAATTCACATGTAGCCAAAGGAGTGAGTAGAGCAGAGGGTTCAGGCATATCTATAAGGAGACATGCCTGGATGTACTTATGTGACTATGCAGAGCCTTTCAACTCTTCATTCATCAGTGCTGCCTTTGATGACACTTCCTTGTTTGGTCCAAAAGTAGAAGATACCTTGTCCAAGTGTGAGAAAGATGGAAAGACCATATCGCTGTGGGTGTACAATTTTCCACTCCTCAGAGACCTTACTCCAGGAACTAGAGAAGTAGTGCAAAGATGTGGTTCAAGAAATCACAAGGACCTTTTCCAGAAACCTGGTTCAAAGCTGTGGAGAGCACCCCAGGCATACCAGTTTACTCATCCTATCAGTCATTCAGACCCCAAACTGTGGGCACCAAAACAAAATACATCCTCCATGGGACCCAATAACATCCCAGGCTGCATCCTACATGAACTCAGGCAGGAACTTACAGCACTATTGGGCACCCTATTCAACCAAAGCCTGAGTACCGGCTTCATCCCAGCTGAATGAAGGGCAGCTACTGTCACCCTTTGCACAAAGGTGGAGCTTCCACCAATCCAGGAAATTACAGACCCATCAGCCTAACTAGCCTGATCTGCAAGGCCATGGAGCGGATTATCATGGACCTCATTAATAAGGACACTGGCAACCTCCAGACACTTGATCCAACACAGTTTGGTTTTGTCAAGGGGAGGTCATGCCTGTTAAATTTGGTCATCTTCTTTGAGACAGTCATCAAGGCCATAGACGAGGGGAAGACAGTGCACACCACCTACCTTAACCTGGCCAAGGTGTTCAATACTATTCCCCACTCAGGTATAACAGATAAACTCTTAACTAGGCATCAATCCATATGTTAAATGAATAGCAAACTGACTGACTGATAGAACCTACCTAGTCAAACAAGGGAAGCCACTTCAAGTAGTTAACCCGTAACAACTTGTGTGCCCCAGGGATCGGTCTTGGGGCCTCTTCTGTTTGGGATATACTTCTCAGAGGTACAGGCCAAGTCTACTGGGCTACGGCTGACCAAGTTTGCAGATGACTGCAAGCTGGGTGCTGTCATCAATTCCCCTAGTGATGTGAACATCTTTCAAGAAGGTCTCAACCAAATAAATGACTGGTGCCAGAAACATGGCCTCAAACTGAATGCCAAAGAATGCATCATCATCATCCCTTTTGGGGAGAGTGACGTCCCCACAACTTATCACATTGATAATAAGGTACTAAGCACGCAATCATTCATGAGAGACTTGGGCACCCAGGTTGATAGCAAACTGACTTTTGACCACCATATTGCCTCCATTGTACGGAAAGCTTTCTACATGGCCCACCTCATTCGTAAGGGTATCTTCATCCAGGGACAAGGTGATCATAACTTCCCTGTATTCTTCCCTTATAAGACCCATTATTGAGTACAATGCTCCATTTGGCATGTACCTCACAAAGCGCATGCAGCAGCTGGACATACCACAGAGGTTCCTCACCCAGAGAATCTAGGGCCTCAAACATCTACCCTACCCAGATAGGCTAAAAGCCCTGTCCCTCTACTCAGTCTCCTATAGACTCCTCAAAGGTGACCTTTGTCTAGCATACAAAGCAATCTCAGACCCTACCCTGATGGGACTGCTGCATATCCACAAGTCAAGCTCCACTCAGGTAACCCGCATGAGTGACCTCAACCTGGTCTGTGACATCAATAGGACTTGTTGGCAGGGCAGAATTGTGTCCCAGAGACTTCCCCTTTTGTGGAATAGACTCCCTTCCCATGTAAAACAGAATACCTTTTTAAGCACAACCTGGATAACTGCATGGGGAACAGAAAATACACCCCTGGGATTCCACCTGTTTCCCTGCTAGACAGTGGCATAGGTTGCTGACTTGTTGGAACATGGGCTAAATTATTGGCTAGGCTTGTAAGGGCCTCAGGGCCAATAGCCTAGTAACTTACTATGATCCTATGAATACATGTGGATGTAGTCCCCCTAGAGGCAGAAAGGGGAACTCTAATTGAAAATGCTGCCCTGGTGGCAGAGGAGGCCTGCAGAACCAAAGGTCTAGAGGTACATTCTTTGGTAGGCCCTTCCAGTGCTCCTGAAAGAAAGCTTGATTGTCCTATTCTGGAGGCAATCAGGGGTGGATTGTCCCTGCTCCAGGGAGCATGGTTAGAAATAGCATCTGATACATTTGTGCAGAGGATACTTTATACCCTTTTCCCTTCTTCCTCCTCAAAACAAAAAAAATCCCCGATGTTCCACCCAGTCATAGGGATCAGGCAGCCATTCAAGTTCAAAGGCTTCTAGAAAAAAGTCACCCAACAGGTCCCCCAAGACTAGAGAGAATCCGGAACTTACTAAAGGTTCTTCTTAGTACCAAAAAAGACAGGGGACTGGAGATCGATTTTGGATCTCAGCAAATTAATCAAATCAGTTAGACGCAGCAAGTTCTGGATGGTCACTCTTCACTCCATTCCTCCATTCTTGGAAAAGGATGAATGGATGTGCTCTGTAGACCTTTAGGATGTGTACTACCACATAAAGATGGACAGATGATCCAGAAGGCACATACGCCTCAGGCTGGGAGCCAGTCATTATCAGTTCAGAGCACTGCCCTTTAGTCTCACCACAGCCTCCAGTGTGTTCACCAAATGCATGGCAGTGGTAGTAGCTCACCTCAGACTGCAAGGATTCCATTTGTTTCCATATTTGGATGACTGGCTCATATCCGTTCTGACCAGGCATCAACTACTACGAGCAAGAGACAATGTTATCCAAATGTGTTCAAATCTGGGAATAACTATAAATTACAAGAAATAATTTCTAGAGCCCACTCAATGTTTAGAATTCACAGGGGCAAATCTCCGCACAAGTGAAACAATAGCTTCTTTTCCACCTTCAAGAGTAGAAACTATCAGATCACAAGTTAGAAAGATTATTGGCAATACAAAGGTCTCTGCATGTTGGGGTCATTTATTGCACTGTTCTGACTAGTTTGCTACTTGTGTGTCTCTGCTATCCTTAAACAAAAACAAAAAAAACAAAAAAATCTTGCTATTTTCCCACTTTCTATAATTTAAAAAAAGTTCAGTTACAGAGTTGTTGTTCTGAACTGTTTGTAAGTTTCTTGGAGGCCATTGCTTACTTGGGCTAAAAGGAAGTCTCTGTGTTCACCATTGGCAGTGGTTAACACTGAGCAGCTTGCCTGTCCCTGTAGGAGTGGTTACTGCCTAGAAACTGTAGTTTTATTGGCCATTTTGGGTCAAATCCAAACTCCTTGATCTCTCTCTCTTAAAACCCTGTAACCGCGTGGTTTTGGCGTCTTTCCAGGCTTGATAGTTGTTGCTGAAGCACCTACCAAGAGGAGAAAATGCTGAGAGAAGAAAGGAGCCACTTTTGAGATTTTAAGTATTTTCTTTTGATTTATTTCTTAGAAAAACTGCATTGCTGCCTACTTTTCAGCATTTTCTTGCTTGCAAAAGTTGATATCTGTGTTAGAAACAGTATTTAGAACATACCTAGAGCCTGTTTATTGCATTTTTTTGTGTTGCACTTAATTTAAAATAGTTTTTTCTTAAAATTGCATTTTACCTGCCTCTGACCTAGCACACACATGCTGGGGTCATTTATTGCACTGTTCTGACTAGTTTGCTACTTATGTGTCTCTGCTATCCTTAAACAAAAACAAAAAAACAAATAAATCTTGCTATTTTCCCACTTTCTATAATTTAAAAAAAAGTTTAATTACAGAGTTGCTGTTCTGAACTGTTTGTAAGTTTCTTGGAGGCCAGTGCTTACTTGGGCTAAAGGGAAGTCTCTGTGTTCACCAGTGGCAGTGGTTAACACTGAGCAGCCTGCCTGTCCCTGTAGGAGTGGTTACTGCCTAGAAACTGTAGTTTTATTGGCCATTTTCGGTCAATTCCAAACTCCTTGATCTCTCTCTGTCTTAAAACCCTGCAACTCTCTTTTTGCACAGTCTTGCGCACAGAGCAGCGTCGGGCAGCGCCGGTTAGCTGGGGTATACTATTCCTGGCTCCACAAAGTCTGCGCTGCAAATTTTCCCTTAGAACTAGGCAAGCCTCAACTCAAGTGCTTCACATCAACTGCTCTTATTGCAGCACTTGCATAACCCACATCAGCACTTGTCCAAATCCCCTAGACAGCACTATTATTTTCCAAATCTCCTAGACAGCACTATTATAATACAGCATAAGACCCTCGACTGTCTGCAAGACAAGTGAAATTCACTTTTCCAAGCATGTCCAGAGGTCAGCTTCAGGTGAACTCTCCAGTTCATCTGGTGGAATTGGGAATCCTGAGGCAATGTCACAACTGCCTTATGTATACAGAAAACCCTCTCCTCTTACCTCTAGACACAAACACTTGTGAGAGATGCAAATACACAGCCAGACTAGAGGCTAAGCGCTCTCAACCCATGACTGTAACAGACAGTCAAGAGGAGAAGAGACACACTAGCATCACACCACCAGTCACACATGGATCTACAAAACAAGCACCGGCAAAACATACACATAAATACACAAAAACATATTCGGAGGCACTAGGTACCAATCTGAAAAAGAAACAGTGCCCTCCAAAGCAGACAAGCAAGCAACCTGCACCTCCAAACACAAGCCAGAAAACACATAATTCACCTCAGCAGTGTGCCTCATGACAGCCCCGAAGGCAAAACACCATACCCAACACGCTAGTAATAGGAGACTCTATAGTAAGGTACACAGATGTTCCACTCACCAGGCTGAACAAGGAGAAGGTTACTGTCAGCTGCCTGTCGGGTGCTAGGATCCGCCACATAACACAGGCACTTAGGTCATTCCAGAACAAGTAAAAGTATGATGCTGTCATTGTACATGTTGGTGTGAATGATCTAAGACGTACCTCCCTGGACTACATGAAAAGAGACATTGAGGAGCTCTCTGATCATGTAGCCCAAGCTGGTATGACCCTGACCTTGAGTAGCATACTACCTTCACCTAGAATGATACCACAATACAAAGACAAAATGATCAATTTCAACAATTGGCTAAGCTTCTGGTATCATTCTAAGGGAATCCAGTGTCTGTCTGCCTGGGATGACATGATAGACAAGCCTCGCTGTTTCGCCAGAGATGGTTTGCACCTGTCACCCGTAGGCTTTCGAATACTGGCCAAGGCTCTTGCCGTCCCCATAGTGCCTTTTTAGGCAAGGCTCAAAGGATAAACCAACCACCATAACCAGCACAGGTAACCAAAAACTAAGGGTAATGCTACTCAATGCCAGAAGTCTCAACTTCAAAATGCACGCACTCGAGACACTCCTCAGTATGGAGAAAATCGATGTTTGTGCAGTGATGGAAACCTGGTTCAAGGCTCCAGAGAGCACCCCAGCACTACCAGGTTACAATTCATATCATACCTTCCGGCCTCAGTTACTGGATCGCAGTACAAAGGGCGGAGGTGTACCCATATTCATCAAGGATACCCACATCTCCAGGTTAGTGGTGCAGCATGATGCCCCAGAGATCATCCATGCGCAACTATCAGCAGGCAAAACCACATTTCAAGTCGTAGTCTGTTATAGATCACCCACCATGTCCCAAGATGCTCACTCAGCATTCCTTGAGGCATTGTAAAATATAAAGGTCCTACCCAACACCATAATTTTGGGTGATTTCAACTACCCTGGTATAGACTGGGCAAACTACCAAAGTTCTAACTCCTATGCCCAGTGGTTCATAAAATTTATAAATTCAAATGCCGTTGAACAATTGGTATGTTCTCCCACTAGAGGGAACAACATATTGGATTTAGTCATCACAAATATGGGCGCCCATTGTACCACACCCATTATCACTCCCTCTCTGGTCAGATCAGACCACAAACTGATAACCCTGGACATCCTCACCCCTTCACCTCCCCCAGTCAAAGACACCATTGTAAAAAACCTTTCCAAAGCAAACTTCAAACTACTTGCGTCAGAAGTGGAAAGCTTCACTATTCCCTTGCAGAAGGATAATGATATCCAGGATGCAGAATCCTACACCAAGGCACTTTATATACATCTTCAGGATTGCATGGACTGTGCTATCCCAAATAAAACCAAGACTCCTTCCTCAAGCAAGAAGAAAACAGTCTGGTGGACCCCGGCCATAAGCAAACTATACAATAAAAGGAGGAGACTTATACAAAAAAAGGCCAAATCTCAAGTAGAAAAATCATCCCTGATCAGCATTAGTAAGAAATTGAGGGCCCTCATCAAGTAAACTAAAGCCAATTTCAAAAAGAAAGTTGCCAAGGATAACCATAAGGCCTTCTATGGTTACATCAAAAACCTAAATGGCAACGCTCAGGTCTGTTATGAGCTAGTACAAAATGGAACAAAATACACTGACCCCACTGACATTGCCAACATCTTGGCTGATAGGTTCAGTGCAAATTTCTCCCCCCCCCCACCTCACCACCTACAGGGCCTATTACTATTCCAGGGGATTGTGTAACTCCAATTATTACTGATACGTTGGGTAAAAAGGCTCTATCTAAAGCTAAAAACACTGCCTCTATGTGGACCAGATGGTGTCCCGGGCTGTGTCATACGCGAGCTCCAAGATGAATTAACCCCGCATCTGAATACCCTGTTCAGTCTCAGCCTCTTGACAGGATATGTGCCCATAGAATGGCGCACAGCAACAGTGGTTCCACTGCACAAGGGTAGGCCCACAACCGACCCTGGGAACTACCGAGCAATAAGCCTGACCAGTCTGATCTGTAAGGCAATGCAGCGAATCATTATGGAACTCATAAATGGAGAGATTGGGAACCTCCAAACACTTGATCCCATACAGTTCGGCATCGTCAAGGGTAGAGCATGCCTCCTGAACCTGGTGGACTTCTTTGAGACAGTTACTCAGTCTATAGATAAGGGAAAGGAGGTACACACAACTTAACTTGACCTTGCTAAAGCATTTGACACCATTCCCCATTCGGGTATTATTGATAAACTCACCAACCTGGGCATAAACCCTTACGTCACAAGATGGATCGCAAAGTGGCTCTCAGACAGATCCCACAAAGTAAGAGTAGTGGGATCTATGTCTGAATCCAGACCAGAAACGAGTGGTGTGCCTCAGGGCTCTGTCCTGGGGCCCCTCCTGTTTGGCATATACTTCTCAGAAGTACAGGCAAGCACTGAAGGGCTGTGGCTGACCAAGTTTGCGGACGACTGCAAACTGGGTGCTATAATAGAGTCTCTGGCTGACATGGATATCCCCCAGAAGGGCCTTAATGAGACTGATGCATGGTGTCAAAGCCATGGTCTCAAGCTAAATGCTAAAAAATGTGTAGTAATCCCCTTTGGAAAAAACAAAGTACCCGCGAACTACCACATAGGAGGTAACCCCCTGAAATCTGAAGAAGTAATAAGGAATCTAGGGACCCAAGTAGATAGTCAGCTTTCCTTTGATAACCATGTTGCCAAGGTGGTTAGAAAATCCTTCTATGTGACCCATCTGATCACGAAAGGGTTTGTATCAAGATCTAAGGATGTAGTGGTGCCCCTCTACTCTTCCCTCATCAGACCCATTATTGAGTACAATGCACCAATTGGAATGTACCTGGCTAGGCATCTCCAGCAGCTGGAGAGACCACAGAGGTACCTCACTAAGAGGATTACTGGCCTCAAACAGTTGCCCTATGCAGCACGATTGAAAAAACTAAGGCTTTTCTCTGTTGCATACCACCTTCTCAGAGGCAATCTCTGTCTAACATACAGAGCCATGTCCAACCAAGAACTGTTGAACATGCTCCATCTTAGCAAAACCAAATCTACTCGAGCTACACGCTCTAGGGATATAAACCTCAGCACAACAATGAATAGAACATGCTGGAGGGATAAATTCCCTTCGCAAAGACTTCCCTTGCTATGAAACAAGGTTCCGATCTACATAAGACAGAGCCTCTCACTATCACTCTTCAAGAGGAACCTTGACGAGTGGATGGGTAACAGAAAGTTCACACCAGGGATCATACCAACAGCTCTACTAGATAGGGGCCAAGGGTACTAGCTGCTAGATCAAGGGCCTAGGGAACTAACCAAAGGGGCGGTGAATACCGCACAACATGGGTGGGCTAATATATGCCTTCAGGCAGATAGCCCAGTACCTACCTATGAACCTATGGTTCTTCAGGCTCCAGGGTCCATGGCAGTGGCAATAACACTGGGGAGGTTTCACATGAAAATTTTGCAGTGGCTTCTTGCAGCACAGTGGTCCATTCTCCACCAACGAATCTCAGCCCAGATAAGAATCACCAACATTTGCAAGAGAGATCCATTGTGGTGGATTCAATCTGATCAAATTCAACAAGACCGTCCACTTACCGCCCGCTACAGCCAATGGCCACTGTAACCATGGATGCTTCCCAGCTAGGGTGTGGGAGATTTTCTGGGGAATACAGTCCAAGGTGCTTGGTGCTCCAAAGAGGCCAACTTCCATATCAATGTCCTAGAGATGAGATCAGTTCTACTAGGGTTGCTGCCATTCCAGGATGCCCTCCCCTTGGGGACAGTTGCAGTTCAGACAGACAACATGTCTGTAGTCCGGTACATAAGGAGGAACCAAATCTCCAAATCTTATCCCTTGTGTCGAGAAGTACTCAGAGTTTGGCAGTGAGTGATCTCATCCAACCGTTTTCTCATTGCAATGCACATTCTGGGGAAGTCCAATGTGATTAGCAGACAAATTCAGCAGAGGCATCCTTATGCCTCACGAGTGGTCCCTCAATCAGATATTGGCAGAACGGACATTCTACAAATGGGGACAGCCTTCCTGCGATCTTTCTGCCTCTCCCCTAAACAGCAACTTCAGCACCTTTTTTTGCCCTGATTCCCCCATGAGGGGAATCCCTGAGGGATGCTCTTCTTCATGATTGGCTCCCCCAGACTCCTTTATGCCTTTCCTCCAACCCCATTAATCCAAACATTTCTACAGAAAGCAAGCAGGGTGAAAAGCAAGGTAATCCTAATTGCACCATATTGGCCTTGGCAGATTTGGTTTCCCTTCCTTTAGCCTCATTTACTGGCTCCAAAAGCAGTTTTTTTACATTAGGAAGGTTTGTGGTCTAGACTCTTGTGTCAGAAGAATGTGGCCTACACCCTTCTAAGCTGGGAACTGCTGCTTTATTTAAACTGCTTTCTGCTGTTGTGACTGTGATTTTATGCACTTTAAATTTCTAGTACTTCTGTATTTTATAGCATAGGCTACATTCAGACTTGTCGAACCTAGACTGGTATCACTTGAGCACTGAAACCAACTTTTCACTGAACTACTGAAAGATCTGAGGCATCTGTTACTTCCAACTAACTATAAGTGCGAGTTTTTGCTCTTATATTGCACTTTTAATTTGTATTTGCATTCTACTGTCTGTTTGAATTGTCTGAACTGCTTTTGCCACATTTTACTGTATATTGTACTAGTTCAGCTGTAGCATAGACCAGTTCCAGGTTTGCTGTTTCTGGGTCTGTTTTGTAACTTCTGAGCATCAAAGTCGAGCCATCTTTGTTGGTGAAGGAGCTTCTGCACCATTGTTAGAGGAGAGTGCTGTTTGGGTCCCATCTAATTGAGGGTGATTGGACTAGAGGTCAGAAAGAGTGTCCTTATTTGCTACTTTAAATTAAAAGGGTTATTTCTTGTTTTATTTAAGCCCCGCGTTTGTGCATGTTTGCGTGTATCACACTATCGTGCACTGCCACATAGTGGTGGTTACTGTTGGTGGTTATAGATGCAAACTTTTTGCCTGTTAAACTTTCCCTTAGCATCTTGCTTGTGGTCCTCCAGAGGTTTTTCAAGGCCCGGCACTACTGTCGGGTGGAACACTAAGCCTAGCCTCAGAGATACCAACATCTCTCACCCACTAGTCATTCCTAAGTGTGACCTCTTTTCCTGACCACATAAATTTACCTAACACTATGGATGGAGAAATTCCCACAGTTTCTCCAACCAGCTTGGTTGACATGGGCTTCCTAAAGCAGTGTAACAACTCCCTT
This sequence comes from Protopterus annectens, assembly GCF_019279795.1. Classification (NCBI taxonomy): domain Eukaryota; kingdom Metazoa; phylum Chordata; order Ceratodontiformes; family Protopteridae; genus Protopterus; species Protopterus annectens. The sequence goes on from NC_056751.1 coordinate 285,407,636, forward strand.
TTGTTCACCAACATCCCTCTACTCCTAGTCCATACAAACTCAACATGTGAGAGGTGCAACTATATTATGAACCTTGAATCCATGTTCTCCCACACACCAGTCAGTACATACGACAGTCAGCGAGTTGTCAGCATGCACACCTCACCTCCTACTCACTCAACTAAAATCCACATCACACATACCTACATATGCGGAGGTCCATAGCAGAAACATACCTAAACACCAGAGACCTCCCTAACAAGCAGACTACACATAATACTTCCTCTTCAGAACACAATACACATAATAGCTCATGCACCAGTGTCTCGTCTGTAAAGCCCTTAAGGCAAACACAAAACCAAAGATATTAGTCATATCATGAGACACACAGATGTCCCTCTTACCAGGCTGGATAGGGAAAAGGTCACGGTCAGCCATCTGTTAGGTGCCAGGATAAACCATATCACACATGCACTCAAGTCTCTCAAAAACAGGTACTGTTATAACTCCGTCATATTCCATGTTGGTGTGAACGACTTGAGATCTACCTCTCTAGACTATATACAGACAGATATGACTGAACTCTTGGACAGTGTGTCTCAGGCAGGTGTGTCCCTAGCCTTAACGTAGGATGATACCCCAATACAAACAGAAAGTGATTGGCTTAGTTTCTGGTGTCATTCTAAGGGGATCCAGTAACTGCCAGCCTGGGATGACATGACTGACAGGTCTCAGTGATTTGCCAGAGATAGTCTTCATCTGTTACCCCTGGGATTTGGGCTGCTGGCCAAGGCTGTTGCCACCCCATTAGTGCCTTTTTAGGCAGTGTCTCAAGGACAAAAGTCCCGATGTAAAAACTTCATAAACGCTAGGAGTCCTAACACGAAACTGCACTCAGTGGAAGCAGTCCTCACCTTGGAAGATACAGACATTTGTGCAGTCACGGAGACTTGGTTCAAGGCTGTGGAGAGCACCCCAGCCATACTGGGTTACACCTCTTTCCACACATTCAGACCACAAAAAGAAGACATGAAAACAAAAGGAAGCAGTGCATCAATATTCATTAAAGATAAATGCACCTCCAGACTGGTTAAACAGACTGATTCCCTGGAGATACTTCAGGTGCAATTAACTGTTGGTAGGACACCTATTCAAGTCATTGCCAGCTACAGGACCCCCTCCATGAATCAGAACACCCACTCTGTCTATTTAGATCTATGGTTCTACTTGAGTCTATCAAGATACATCTGAACACCATGGTTTTGGGTGACTTTACTGATCCATTGACTGGTTAAACTACTCGTGCTCAAACTCACTTGCCCAAAGGTTGTTCAACTTCATTAACTTCAATGCCCTGGACCAGCTGGTTGACATCCCCACAAGGGGTACCCCCATCCTAGATCTGGTGCTTACCAATATGTGGGGACCACTGTAGCACCTCCACTCTGAGGTCTTTCCTGGTGAGATCTGACCACAAATCAGTCTCATTCAAAGTAACTATCACACCTGACCCCCCCCCCCCAGTAGCAACTAAACTAAAAAAAACTTCTCCAAAGCAGATTATAACCTGTTATGGATGGTATCAATAGCTTCACTGCACCTCCCCCTTCAGATGGAACTGGCAATTACGCAGAGTTGTATACCAATGCTTTATACAAACTCCTGTATAACTGCATTGACTCGGCCGTACCTGATAGGACAAAAAGAAGCTCCTCAAGGAAGAGCAAACCTGCCTGGTGGACAATTGCCATTAACAGGCTTTAAAATAGGAGGAAGAAATTGCTAAGAGTAAGAGGGAGCGAGCCCTAAACTGGAAACACTCCCTCCTCATCTTAAACAAGTGAATAAGACTTCTTGTGAAGTCCTCCAAAGCAAACTACAAATCCAAATTAGCTTCCTCAACTAAGGACAACCATAAGGCATTCTTTAGTTATATCTACAACCTAAAAGGAAAGGCCCAGATTTGTGCCAAACTGGTAGTTAATGATACCACATATACTGAGCCTGTGGACATAGCTAACCTGTTGGCCAAAAGGTTCTGTGAAAACTTCACTCCCCTACCCTACCACACATAGCCTATGACATCCCTACCATCTGTCCCCTACCTTGCATCTCTAAAGTGCAGGTCATAAACGACCTATCTTAAGGCCAAAAACACAGCATCTATGGGACTTAATAACATTCCAAGCTGCATCCTAAATGGGCTCCAACAAGAATTAGCAACACCATTGGGTACTGTTTTTAATCATAGTCTAAGCACTGGCTTCATCCCAGCTGAATGGAAAATGGCAACTGTTATTCCCTTGCACAAAGATGGTGCTTCCACTGACCCCGGGAACTACAGACCTATTAGCCTGACCAGCCTTATCTGCAAGGCCATGTAGCGAATCATCATTGACCTTAACAACAAAGATATTAGTAATCTCCAAACACTTGACCCTACTCAGTTGGATTTGTCAAAGGGAGATCATGACTATTAAACCTGGTGGACTGTTTTGAGACAGTCACCAAGGCCATGGATGGGGGGAAATACGTGCATACAGGCTACCTACACTTAGCCAAGGCATTTGACACTATCTCCCACTCAGGCATCATTGACAAACTCACCCATCTAGGTATCAACCCTTATATTGTTAGATGGGTCACTAACTGGCTCACTGATAGAACCCATATAGTCAAAATAGGGGAATCCACCTCCAACAGCAGACCTGTAACCAGTGTTTTTCCACAGGGATCAGTCCTGGGACCTCTACTGTTTGGAATCTATTACTCTGATGTACAAGCAAAAGCTAAAGGTCTGTGGCTGACAAAGTTTGCTGATACCTGCAAACTAGGAGTGGTCATAGAATCTCCAAATGATGTCAACATCCTACAAGAGGGTCTTAAACAAATGATTGGTGCTAAAGTTATGGCCTTAAACTCAATACAACAAAATGTATTTTCATTCCTTTCAGTAAGAGAGATGATTCTGCTAACTACCACATCAATAGCAACACCTTAAGTACGCACTCAGTGGTGAGAGACCTGGGCACATAGGTTGACAGCAACCTTACCTTTGACCACCATGCCTCCACAGTGGTAAGAAGGGCATTCTCTATTGCTCATCTCATAAGTAAGGGCAATGCCTCCAGAAAAAAAGAAGTTATAACCTTCCTGTACTCTTTCTTCTCTCATCAGACCAATACAACGCCCCTTTTGGTATGTACCTTTCAAAGCACCTGCAGCAATTGGAGACCACAAAGGTTCCTCACAAGGACAATTCAAGGTCTTCAGCATCTGTCCTATGTGGATCTTCTGAAATCACTTCCACTTTTTTCTGTTTCATACAGACTACTCTGAGATGATCCCTGCCTTGCATACAAGGCAATCACTGACCCTGCTTTACTGGAAATGCTGCATATCCACAAGTCAAATGGTACATGGGTTACTGTCTCTAAAGACCTTAACCTGGTATGCGCCATTAATAGAATGTGCTGGAGGGACAGATTGGTCTCCCAGAGGTTACCACACCTTTGGAACAGACTCTCACTTCATGTCAAACAGAGCACCTCATTGGCCCTCTTCAAACACATCCCTGGACTACATGAAAAGAGACATGGAAGAGCTCTCCGATCTTGTAGCCCAGGCAGGTATGACTCTAGCCCTGAGTAGCATTCTGCCATCACCCAGAATGATACCGCAGTACAAGGACAAAATGATTGACTTCAACAATTGGCTAAGCTTCTGGTGCCATTCTAAGGGGATCCAGTATCTGTCTGCTTGGGATGACATGGTCAACAGACCACGATGCTTTGCCACAGATGGCCTGCACCTGTCGCCCCTGGGATTCCGGATACTGGCTAAGGCTCTTGCTGCCCCTATAGTGCCTTTTTTAGGCAGGGTTCAAGTAACAAATTCACCACCATAACAGGAACAAGCAAGTAAACACTGAGGGTAATGCTACTCAATGCTAGAAGTCTAAATTTCAAAATGCACTCACTCGAGGCACTCCTTAAAATGGAGAACATCGATATCTGTGCAGTGACTGAGACCTGGTTCAAGGCTCCAAAGAGCACCCCTGCACTACCAGACTATAACTCATACCACACTTTTCAGCCATGTAACCTGGACCGAAACACCAAAGGTGGGGGTGTGTCCATATTCATTAAGGATATCCACACCTCCAGGCTGGTTGCTCAGCATAATGCATCCGAGGTTATCCAAGTGCAGCTAACTCCTGGCAAAACTGCAATCCAAATTGTAGCTTGCTATAGATCCCCCACCATGCCCAGGATTCCCACTCCTCTTTTCTTGATGTACTGGAAAATACTAGGGTTCAACCAAACACTCTAATAATGGGTGACTTCAACTACCCCACCATTAACTGGGAAAACTACTCATGTACCAACTCCTTAGCGGAACACTTCCTGGAATTCATAAACTCCAATGCCCTAGATCAACATATCCACACCCCCACCAGGGGCAACAATATCCTAGACCTAGTCATTACCAACATGAGTGACGTTCCACACCTGAAGTCAACTCCTCGTTGGTCCGATCCGACCATAAGCTAATCTCCCTTGATATCCACATCCCACCCCCACCCCCCATTAAGGAAACCACAGTAAAAAAATTCTCCAAAGCCAACTTCATGCTTCTTAAGACAGAAGTAGTGAACTTCATGACACCCATGCAGATGGACAATACAGTTAGAACTGCTTAATCCTACACAAATGCACTCTATAAGCACTTACATGAGTGCATGGATCATGCTATCCCAAACAGAACCAAGACGCTATCCTCCAAAAAAAGGAAGCCAATCTGGTGGTCCTCTGCCATAAACAAACTGTACAACAGAAGGAAGAAACTGTTGCAAAAGAGAGTAAAATCCCATGAGTGGAGGAGCTCCCTGGTCAGCCTCAGTAAGAAGCTGAGACCCTTATAAGATCCTCCAAAGCTAGCTACGAAAATAAAATCGCCACTAATTCCAAGGACAACCACAAAGCATTCTATAGCTATGTCAAGAATCTCAATGGCAACACCCAGATCTGCTCTGAGTTACAGCACAAAGGCACGAAAATTACAGGACCAACTGATATTGCCAACATCCTGGCAGATAGGTTCAGTGCTAACTTTATCTCACCCTCACCCCCTAAAGGGCCCATATCTATACAGGAAGAATGCAGAGTCCCTGTAATCACAACTACCAGGTGAAAGCTGCACTCTCTAAAGCCAAAAGCACAGCATACAGCATCCATGGGACCGGATAACATCCCAGGCTGCGTTTTACACGAACTTCAGAATTAACTGGCTCCTCACTTAAGCACCATGTTCAATAATAGCCTCGCATCAGGCTTTGTGCCCACTGAATGGTGCACAGCAACAGTTATCCCACTCAACAAAGGGGGAGCCACCACTGATCCCGGGAACTATAGACCTATTAGCCTGACCAGCCTTACGGTCTGCAAGGCCATGGAACGTATCATCATGGAACTCATAAACAAAGACATTGGTAACCTCCAAACTCTGGATCCCACCCAGTTCAGGTTTGTGAAAGGCAGATCATGCCTCCTGAGCCTGATCGACTTCTATGAGGCAGTCACCAAAGCCATAGATGAGGGTAAGGTGGTTCACACAGCCTATCTTGACCTCGCCAAGGCTTTCGACACCATCCCCCATTCTGGAATTATAGCTAAACTCAATAAACTAGGCATAAATCCCTTCATCACAAGATGGGTTGCCAACTGGCTCACTGACAGAACCCACACTGTAAAAGTTGCAGACTCCAAATCTGACCTCAAACCAGTGACAAGTGGAGTACCACAGGGTTCCGTCCTGGGACCGCTCCTGTTTGGTATCTACTTTTCTGAAGTACAGGCTAACACATAAGGCCTCTGGCTAACGAAGTTCGCAGATGACTGCAAACTAGGAGCCATAGTCAAGTCCCCAAATGATGTGAACATCCTACAGAAGGGCCTCTCTGAGACAGATGCCTGGTGTCAGAGCCATGGCCTCAAGCTCAGTGCCAAAAAGTGTAGTGTCATCCCCTTTGGTAAAAACTCTGTACCCATGAACTACCACATAGGCAGCAATCTACTTAACACCGAATGCGTGATAAGAGACCTTGGGACCCAGGTGGACAGTAGTCTCTCATTTGATAGTCACATTGCCACAGTAGTCAGGAAGTCCTTCTACATGGCACACCTAATCATAAAAGGGTTCTCATCCAGGAAAAAGAGGTAATCGTTCCCCTCTACTCAACACTCATTAGACCCATTATAGAGTACAACGCTCCTTTTGGAATGTACCTCACAACCTCACAAGACATCTGCAGCAGCTGGAAAGGCCACAGAAGTACCTCACAAAGAGGATTACTGGACTCAAACAAATGCCCTACACTGACCGTCTCAAAAAACTCCAGCTTTACTCTGTAGCATATCACCTACTCCGAGGTGATCTCTGCCTAACATATAAAGCTGTGTCAAACCCAGAGCTGTTGGACATGCTACACCTAAAGAAATACCAATCCCTCCGAGCTACACGCTCTAGGGACCTAAACCTTGTCACCACAATAAACAGGACATGCTGGAGGGATAGATTCCTATCCCAGAGACTTCCCATACTCTGGAACAGGCTACCCATCTATGTCAAGCAAAGTTCTTCATTAGCACTCTTCAAGAAAAATCTTGATGAATGGATGGGAAATAGGAAATACACCCTGGGGATCAATTCTCTGTCTCTGCTCGACAGTGGCACAGGAAAATAACTTTCTTGCATGGCGTAAGCCAGGGAACCTTGTTGGCTAGGCTTACGTTGGCCCTTGGGTCGATAGCCTAGTACCTACCTATGAACCTATGGATGACTGGATGGGTAACCATAAGTTCACCCCAGTAGTTCCACCTGTGTCCCTGTTGAACAGGGGCAATAGGTGCTGATCATGGAACTAAGGGTAGACATTGGCTAGGCTTGTAAGGGCCATAGGGCCATTAGCCTTGTAACTTCTTATGAACCTATGACACAACTATGGATTCTGAATCCTACTCCGGACCTCCTGTCTCACCCGACAGGCATGACTCACCCAGACATTCCAAACCTCAAGCAAACTGCTTGGTTTCTTCAATTCCATTAATCGTCAGACAGCCTATGGTGTCTTCTCCAGTCCATCACATACTCTTGTCTTCTCATAAGTCATTTACACATAAACTACATTCCAGTAAATGGAAGAGCTTTGTTTACTGGGCACAGCAAAATGACTTGGATCCATTCTCAGCTTCAATTCATAGGATCCTTGAGTTCTTAGCCTAATTGTTCAATGAAGGAGCAGCTTCGTCAACAATAAAGATACAACTAGCTACACTTTCCAATTTTCATATTGGATATCAAGGGTCTTCAGTTGCTTCACACATACTCTGTAAAGCTTTTCTAAAGGGAACTCTTTTACTTAAACCCCTGTATAAGGACCCTACTCCTCCTGGGACCTGAATTTGGTGCTGCTAGAAATTCTACAATCCCCGTTTGAACCAGCAGCTACATGTGATCTCAAGTTCCTTTCTTGAAAACTATATTTTTAGTAGCCGTAATGTCTGCAAGAAGAATTTTAGAAATTCAAGCCTTATCATCACAACCAGCATATTTGATCTTTCATAAAGGAAGGGTTTCATTATGTACTAACCCATCCCTTCTACCTGAAATAATGTTGGATAACAATATCAATCAATCCATCAATTTACCAGTGCTCTCTCTAAAATTTTCAAATAAAGGTGTATACCTGTTACACATTTTAGATGTTCACAGGCAATTACGTTTTTACCTTCATAAAACAAAAAATATCAGTAAATGTCACCAACTATTTGCCACCTTTTCAGACACAAGACTGGGAAATCCACTGGCCAAAGTAACATTGGCTAGATGGATCACAGATTGTATTTCTTACATTTACAAGAAACGGGGTCTTGAATTACCTAAACCTTTTCAAGAACATTCAATCAGAGCCATGTGGACTTCTTCAGTATTTCAGTCTAGAGCATCCATGGATAACATATGTGGAGCTGCAACTTAGGGTACTTGCCATACCTTTATTACTCATTGCAAACTGGATCTGGTCTCCAGGGGAAGAGCTTCATTTGGCTCAATGTTGCTGAGGAACATCCTTCCATAAGTCCACCCAGGGTATGTGATAGCTGGGGACTCTGTCCTACAGGTTTGAGAGTAGAATGAAAATTGACAACTTTAGATAAAAAAGTTATGTACTCACTATAACATTCCATCTGTGTTGTCCATTTTTATTCTTCCTCAAACAACCCGCCCTCCATTCTCCTGACCTTGGTACTCCTGAAGGAGCGAGTGGACCTAAATTTTCATTTCCCTGTGCTAAGCTCCAGAAGTAGGCTCACATTCTATTGGTGTGTGTGTGTGTGTGTGTGTGTGTGTGTGTGTGTGTGTGTGTGTGTGTGTATTTCTTGATGTATCTAGCAGCAAACAAGATCTGAGATAACTTGGAAGGGTGCATTATGGGTAAGGGAAGAGCTCAAAAGCTTTTTGGTTGCCATGAGCTATTGCAATGACCAAGTCAGATCCAAGGATCAGGTCCAAACCCACAGGTTTGAGGAAGAATGAAAATGGACAACACAGATGGAATGTTATTGTGAGTAAATAACATTTTTTCTTCTATCTTTTTTCCTTTTAGTCACCAGCATGTCTGAGAAAGGATCTTCCGGTTATAAAAAAGTGTTATGGGAACAAATTGCTTCTTTCAGATGCTCATATTCTCTATGTTTATTGTTTGGGCCCCCAACATCTACAGGAGGATTGTTCAATTTATAAGAATTTCAATCTCAGGGCTCTTGTGGATAGAAAAATCAACTTATCCTAAAAAGTTTACTGCCATCTTCTTTTGGTGTAGTTATCTCTGGGGCTCAGTCTCCCAAATTCCTTATCTAAGTCACCTAAGCCTTCTACTTCCTCGACTGCATCTTTGGAGTTGTCAAGGAAGAGATCAAGATCAGATCCGAAAACATCTCAAAGCCACTCTACTTTGGATCTGAAGAAAAAGAAGAAATTAGTGGATCCTATGTCCTTGGATCCAACAAAGAAACCCATGGATCCCACTACTTTGGATCCAATAATCTTTGCTAGGACCAGTTATTTCCCTACATATGATCCAGTGCCTTCCAGGGTTCCCTGTCCTTTTTTGGAAAGGCATCATTCCAAGTCTTCTTCCATTGCCTCATCTCATTCATCCGGGAGTTTGAGGAAGATGTGGACAGAACGATGAGGAAGTTTCTCTCGGCACAGATTCAGATGGATGTTTTACTAGCTCCTACCCCCTTGGGTCAGGAGGTCCATCCACTGACCGCACCACCAGTACTTGGCCCTTTCTTCTGATCTTGCTAGTTGCTTCAGGGTCCCTGAATCTGAACCTTCTGGGTCCATCTGGCTTGGATCCAGACATAACTTCATCTTCAGCTCCGAAGCTTACTCTGAGTGCACCAGCTCCAACATCTTTGGATCCAGACGACTCCCATAGATGAATTTTCCTTGGTTGGTTTGAGACATTGGGAGTTGACTCTGAGGGTTTCAGAGCCATTTCTGCCCCTTGGTGCTTTGGCACTGGATAGTTTGGCTATGCCTTTCGGGGTGGAGGAAGACAGCAGTCCAGACAAACTTCCTTCTTGGAACCGAGGTCTTCCCTCTCTCCAGAGCAGTCTGCTTTCGAGGTAGTGGAGAGAATACTTTCTGCTCCAAAAGGATGGACGGATCCAACCCCCTCGGATCTTCAATCTTGTTCCGAGATGTCTCTGCACTTGGCCCCACATCATTCTATGCCACAGGGACAGTCAGCAGGGTTTCATGATCTCTTCTGACACTTCACTGGAACACCCCACTGAGGAAGTCCCCAGGAAGATAAAGTGCAAGAGGAGGCACTTGGACTCTCCACAAGAGTCAGTCACTGAGGATACTGATTTTGATAAGGGGGAAGAGTCTCCACGATCACCTCCAGAAGATGTCCCCATTTGGAAGCATCCTTGAGATCCTGAAGCAGAGAGGTGGTTGACCTCCAGAAACACTTCACCAGAATAATCAGTATTTCTGGAGGCCTTTGGAGCTGGTCTGTCTACCTCCTGGGTTACTCTGCCTGCTGACAAACTTATTGATTTGATCTCTCAGTGGGCATGGAAGGAGCCTGACTCAGTTGAGTCAATCCATAACAGGCCAGATCAGATTTTGGCTCCACCGGTCTGGAAATAATTTTAGAGTAAGGGAGTGTCTGTGGATGCCATGGTCATGGCAGTGGCCACAAAGTTCCTCTGTTCATTGACTCCCTGTCTAGGGCAATGGACAGGTTTGGGAAGCATGTCTATGCATCAGTGCCCTTTGCTTTTAGGTTGCTAAACTATGTGGCACATTTTCCTAGGTTACAAAGGGACTTGATCAAGGAGCTTTCAATATCCCTTTCAGGGACCACTACTGCTGAGGTTCAATCATCTGTGGCCTCTCAGTTGGCTACCTTCCAATCCATTTCAAATTCATCTATGAGGCTTATCTCCTATGCAACAGAAGGTGTCTCAAGGGCAGTGGGTTGAGGCATAGCCATTTCGGGTTCAGGCATAGCCATTTAGGAGACATGCCTGGATGTGCTTATGTGATTTTGTGGAGCATTTTATGTCCTTGTTCATCAATGCACCCTTTGACGGCAGTTCACTCTTTGGCCCAAAAGTGAAAGACACATTATCCAGGTGTGAGAATGATGTAAGGACACTCTCTGCAGTGAGCATACATTTTTCGACCCATAAAGATGCTTTTCTAGGAATCAACAGGGTAGTTGGAAAATGTGGCTCAGGAAGTTTCAGGATACACATGGAGAAAGTTCCCCTAGATGCAGCAGGGGGGAACTCTAATAGACGACACCATCCTTGCGACAGAAGCAGCCTGCAAAACCAAGGGTCCACAGCTGTTTTCTCTGATAGATCCTATTAGCAATCCTGAAAGGAGGTCCAATTGTCCCCTCGAGAGGCAATCGTGGGTCAACTATCCATACACCAGAGAGCTTGGCTTGATATAACAGGAGACACTTGGGTGCAGAGGATTATTTCCAGAGGCTATAGAATTCCTTTTTCCCTTCCACTCCCATCTGTATGCAAAATTCCCTTTGTTCCACCCAGTCAGAGGAAAGCAGCAGCACTTGACATACAAACTCTGCTACAAAAAAAGAGCCATCCAAGAGGTCCCACCAGACCAGACAAAATTTGGAACTTACTCAAGATTCTTTTTAGTGCCAAAGAAAACAGGGGACTACAGACCAATTTTGGATCTCAGCACTTTGAAAAAGTTACTTCGACATAAAAAGTTCCAAATGGTCACAGCTCTACCCTTCCTAGGCAAGGACGACTATAAAAGTGAACAAACAATCCAGAAGGTATTTACGCTTCCAGCTGGGAGCCAGTCACTATCAGTTCATAGCACTATCTTTTGGCCTCATCACAGCCCCCAGGGTGTTTACCAAATGCATGGCAGAGGTAGCAGCTCACCTCAGACTGCAGGGATTCTTTGTTTCCATATATAGACAACTGACTCATTACCACACTGACCAGGCATCTACTAACAAGAGCAAGAGATCAGGTACTTTAGATTTGTTTTCATCTGGGAAAAACCATAGATCATATAAAGTCTCAGTTACAACCAACTCAAACCTTAGAATTCATAAGAGCAGTCTTCAACATAATATCACTGGCAGCTTCTCTTCCCCTCTTAAGAGTACAGGCTGTCAGATTCCAGGTAGGGAAAATAATTTGCAGTACCAAAATTTCAGCCCAGTTGAGTCTTCAAGCCTTGGGGTCAATGTCAGCTGCCATAATCTTAGTTCATCTGGCAAGATTTCATGTGAGAATTATTCGATGGATGCTAGCAACAGTGCTCGAGTCCTTACCAATGCATGTCAGCACAAATAAGAATCACTGAAGATATTAATTTATTTATTTATTTTACATTTGTTTACTGGGAGTGTCCAGCTGAGCCCCCCCCCCCCCCCCCCACACACACAAAAAATGGCCCATTTTCAGCAGAGGCCCGGGGAGAAAAGTTCCAAAATACATAGTGGACAGTGTTAACATGTTGCGTAATAAACAGTGATACAACTGAGTTGACTAGAAATAGTAACACAAATAATTCAGTAAAGCTGGTAAGTCACACATTGATGCACATAATAGATGGGCAACAAATGCAACATATCAGAAACAAAACAGTAATATAATTCTACTTAGTTGTGTGGTGTTAGCTTAACCAAGTAAAACAATTAGAGTAAAAATATACAGAGTAGGTTGGAGATAGGTTTCAAAGGAAAGAGTTGGAGAAAAAAGCATCAGTGAGGAATAGAATAGGATTACATTGCTAAGGAAGAAGTTACTGAGGATTCAACCTGGTTTTGAGCAGGAGGCAAAGATAATTTTTGGTGAAATGAGCCTTGAGAAGAATTAAATTTGGAGAGGTTAGGTGTACAAAGAATGGGCTGGGGAATTGAGTTCCAGATTTTGGAGATGTGCTTTGAGAACAAGGCATCCCACAGCTATTATTGACTTTACAGACAAATTGTAAGTTGTTTGATGCATAATAGGTTTGTGATTTCCAACCTGTCTAGTTTGTGAAGAGCTATACAATGATGTGATCTGTATGGGCTGATGGCGGCAAACGTAGCTATTTTGTTGTAACAGGCTTCTGGTTTACTTAGATTTGTCTTCCTTAAATTACTAAATATTGGAGAGATATATAAAAGAGTGGATAATAGATGGCTTTGTGCAATGGCTATTTTGGTAGTGTGGGTGAGGAAAGATTTGGCCCTATAGAGTGCGCTGAGTTTTATATGGACTTTTTTGATTGTTTGAGATATGTGCATATTGTAACTGAGGGATTTGTCAGTGGTGATACCCAGTAGTTTGGTATGGGCACCTGGCATTATTCTGGTGGTGTTAGGGGAGTATATAGTGAATGGAATGGAGGGTTGAGATGTTTTATTGTTGGTAAATAGTAGTAGTTTGGTCTTGTTGGGGTTGAGTATTATTTGTTTGGCAGATAAGTAGTGTTCAACATCTGTTAATTCTTTTTTGTGTTTTTTGCAAAGGTTCAGGGATTGAAGTGGCTGAGCAGATGACTGTAGAATCATCTGCATATTGTATAAAGTTAACTGATGTAGTGGCTGAATTGAGATCATTTGTAAAAATTGTAAAGAGAAGTAGGCCAAGTATGGAATCTTGGGGTACGCCTGAGACTGGTAAGAGTGAGGCTATATTGTCTAACCATTTAACAGCTTGCTGTCTATCTGTTAAGTAGCTATGGAACCATGACAGGATGGACTGTGAGCAATGTAATTGGCTAGTTGGTACAGAAGTTTATGGTGTGAGACCATGTCAAATGCTTTTAACATAAATAGGAAAACTGATGAAACATAAAGGCATTTGTTTCTTGACTGATTGACTATGTCTGTTAAACTAATTAGGGCAGATGTTGTACTATGCTTGGGTCTGAAACCATATTGAGTATCTGACAGGAGGTTATTATTAAGGAGATAGGGAAGAATTTGTGAATATATACATTTCTCGCGTATTTTAGCAAGGGAGAAGAGCACTGCAATGGGTCTGTAGTTTGATAGCAGTGTTGAGATGCCGCCCTTGTGTAGGGGGATTATATGGCCTATCTTGCAGCATTTGGGGACATATTGCTCAAAGAGATGGATCGATTTATCAGTAGGGAGACTGGGTAAGTAATGGCGTCAGCTGCTAGCTTCAGGAATTTGTTGGGAAGAAGGTCAGCTGCAAGAGCTGTTGGTTTCAGTTGATGTAGAAGTTTACTAGATAGAAGATCCCTTGAACATCCCAATCAATTCAAAACCGCTACAAAAAATACCTTCATGAAAAATGGACTTGGCAATGCAATTATTCCCCGTAAACACTCCCCTATAACCTTCTACTTCTCTTCTCTCTTCCTTCCCTTCAATAAACAAACTTACTACTTTATCTTCTCCTCTTGGTACATCACTGTACAAATATAACTAGTAAAATATTTCAGCTATCTAACTATTGCACTATTATATAATATGTAATTATGAATGTATCCCTCTGATGAATGTATTTCACTTGCCACAGTTTAATGTATGACACTGTAATGCAATAATGTGTGGTACTGATGAATGTAATGTGTGCCACTGTAATGCAGTAATCTGTGGTACTGATGAATGTATTTCTATATGTATTCAACATGTAAAATTTCTGTTTTCTGTTGGAGCTTTTCTCCTCGGGCCTCCACTGAAAATGGGCATTTGTAGCCCAGTCAGACAAACCCGATCAACAAATATAAAATATATAAGAATAAATAAATTAATGTAACTTGTTGGAAATGGTTTGAGGCTAAAAGCTTCTGGATTGATGGCAGAGGTGGTGGGTACAATTAGTGGACTGGTGATGTAATGATTTAGTAGGGACAGTACTGAATTAGTAAAGTGAACATTAAAATGAGTGGCTATGCATTCAGTGGTGTTTGGAGACGTGGGGTTAGGGGTTAATGAGTGTCTGGGATTGAGAATTTGATTAACAGAGGGCCAAAATTTGTGTGGGGGGTTATTATGAGGTTTTTGTTGGACTGTTGAATAGTAGTTTTTCTTGTCTGTTTTTATTTGCTTTTTTATTCTGTTTCGTAGTTGTCGGTAGGTTTGGAGGTTTGTTTGTATTTTAGTGGCAAGATATTGGGACCATGCCCTATCCCTTTGTTTCATAAGAAGTTTAGTGTGATTTGTTAGCCAAAGAGTTGGTTTAGGTTTTACACGGATTTTTCTGATGGGGCTACTTTGTCAAGGATTTCTAGGAATGTGTTATTAAAGTAGTGAGTTGCATTATCTTAACTGTAGATATTTTAATGGGGGCCAGTTACATTGTTTCAGGAGGGAGTTAAATATGTCTGTGGAGAAATTGTTTGTGTTACAAATATGTTTGTATATGATTTTTTGGGGGAAGGGGGTTATTTTGTGTCTTAGGAGATAAAGTGAGGGCATAAGGAGGATCTATTTGTGAGAATCCAGTCAAGTATTGATTAGTTTTTGCTTTGTTTTTCAAACCTAGTTAGGGTGGTGATAATTTGAGTAAAGCCAAAAAGATTACTGTAGTTTGATGGGTTCCCAGAAGAACAAGAGGACCAGTCCAGGTTAAAATCTCCAGGGATGATTGTTTCTTGGTTAAAGGTGGTTGATACCCAAGTAAGGAGATTTTCAGTTGTTATAGAATTGTTGCCTGGGGGATGTAGAGAGCAAACACGATAATACATTTGTTATTGTTTAGAGATACTTCTGGTGGTGGATTCACTCAGATCAAAGGAAGTTTCAAGGCTAATGGCCTTATGCCCCTCATAAGCCTAGCCAAGTTCTACCCTTATTTCCATGATAAGCACCTGTCACCCCTGTCCAAGAGTGACACAGGTGGAACAAGTTCTACAAGCCCGTCCCTTCATTCTCCTCAACCCAAGGCCATAGTGACCACGGATGCTTCCAAGATTTGGGGGGGGGGGCACTTCCTGGGGAAAACAATCCAATGTACTTGGTCCTCCAAAGAGGCCAACTTGCATATCAATGTTCTAAAGAGGAGAGCAGTGCTCTTAGCATTGCAGAACTTACAGGACACCCTCCTTATAAGGACAATTACAGTTCAAACAGACAATATGTCAGTAGTTTGGTACATCAACAAACAAGGAGGAACCAGGTCTTATCCCTTGTGTCGAGAAGCCCTTGGAGTGTGGCAGTGAGCGATCTCATCCAACCACTTTCTCATAGCAACACACATTCTGGGGAAATCCAGTGTGATAGCAGGCAAATTGAGCAGGTCCATTCTTCTACCTCATGATTGGTCTCTCAACACGAAAGTGACAGAAATGATTTTCCATCAATGGAGCCAGCCTTGCTGTGATATTTTTGCTTCTCCCCTAAACAACAAATGCAGCAGCTACTTTGTGCTAATCTCCCCTTAGGGGGAATCACCGAGGGATGCTCTACTTCATGTTTGGCCTCCCGGTCTTTGTGCTTACCCAACAATTCCCCTGATTCCAAAATTTCTGCAGAAAGCTGCCATGTTGAAGAGCGCAGTCATTCTCATTGCACCTTACCGGCCTCGGCAGATTTGGTTCCCCTTCCTATGGGCCCATCTACTTTGCTAACCTTGGATTCTGAATTTGATTCCAGACCTCCTGCTGCATCTGACAGATGAGATTCATCTGGATATCTCAAATCTCAAACCTCAAGCTAGCAGTGTGGTTTCTCCAATTCCATTAATAGCCAGATAACTGATGCTCTCTTCCCCTGTCCGCCATATTCATCTTCCCATAAACCTTCTACAAGAAAGCATTATACAAGTAAGTGGAAAAGGTTCATTTGCTGGGCCGAACAAAACACATTGGTCCCTTTTCAACTCCAATACACAGCAAACTTGAATTTTTGGCATTAATCTTTAATGAGGGGGCAAGCTCCTCTCCATCAAAGTTCAATTAGCAGAAATATCTAATTTTCATATTGTGTTTGAAAATTCTTCTGTGGCTGCTTCTAAACTTTGTAAAGCATTTTTCAGAGGCACACTCCTAAGACATCCTTACAAAGATCCTACTGCACCAAGGGATTTGAACTTAGTACTGCAGGCCTTAATTCGTTCCCCCTTTGAACCAGCAGCTAAATGCAATCTTAAGTTCCTGACCTGGAAAACTATTATTCTAGTGGCCATTACCTCTGCCAGAAGAATTTCAGAACTTCAGGAACCATTATCAACACCCCCCCAACTTGATCTTTCATAAGTACAGAGTTTCATTACTTACCAGTGCGTCTTTCCTTCCCAAGGTGATGTCAGAATTCAGTATCAAGCAATCCATTAATTTGCCAGCATTCTTTCCTAAATTTGTAAACAAAGGTGAATATATGTTGCATTTATTAGATGTTCATAGACAATTACAATCTGAAGTAGCTAACTTCATTTGTGCAGCAACCTGTGGGTATCGGATCCGACTTCGGATCCGAGCCGGCAGTTTTCAACAGCTTAGATCCGAGCTCCTAGCTCCTCCCCCTACCCATAAACTCCTGCCAACCCTGACTGACCTCAGATCTAGTTTGCCGAGCTTGTTGTCAGCAGCTGGATTCTCGAGCTCCGTCGTTAGTGAATTTATGTGAGAGAAAAATAGAAATTTTTTTTACTTTTTTTCTGTACTTTTGGTATGAGTACCGTGTGTTAGGTCCGTACCTGTTTCCCTTAGCTTAAATCTTCTTTAGTTTATATATTTATCTGAAGTAGCTAACTTCATTTGTGCAGCAACCTGTGGGTATCGGATCCGACTTCGGATCCGAGCCGGCAGTTTTCAACAGCTTAGATCCGAGCTCCTAGCTCCTTCCCCTACCCATAAACCCCTGCCAACCCTGACTGACTCAGATCTAGTTTGCCGAGCTTGTTGTCAGCAGCTGGATTCTCGAGCTCCTTCGTTAGCGAATTTCTGTGAAAGAAAAATAGAAACATTTTTTACTTTTTTTCTGTACTTTTGGTGTGAGTACCATATGTTAGGTCCATACCTGTTTCCCTTAGCTTAAATCTTCTTTAGTTTATACATTTTTCCCTCCCTCTCCCTCGCTGGTTCGTTAGGGTCTGTGTGTGTGTGTTGGGGCCTAGCGTGTGCGTTTCTTTAGTTTAAAAATGTCTGAGGCCCCAAAACCTATCTTTTCAAAGTGCACCGAGTGTGGCAATAAGCTTTCACTGGCTGATGGCCCACACTCAGTGTGTTCTGTGCCTTGGGGTTGGACACCTTTCCTCTGGGTGTACCATCTGCGCGGCGTTCAACCCCAGGGCACTCAAGGACCGGAGATCCAAGCTGATCCTGGCGGGTCTCTTGCCCCCAGATTTGGCTTTGGCCTCCGGTCCTACCGTGGCTACCTCCGCGGCTTCGGCGGCGGCCACTCCTGCCTCTCTCCCCCCGGCTGGGACTCAACCTCCCGCTGTAGGCCCGGAGGAGTGGGAGGCCAGGAAAGACAAGAGGAGGGAGAAGCACCACAAGCAGAGGGCCGAGGCCTCTGCTTCGGCTCCCCCAGCTAAGTGGTCTTCTCCCTCCAGGGCTTCCCGGTCTCCTCCTCCTCGGATCCGGTCCCCCTGTTTTTCACCAGGCCCTGAGGAGGAGGAGACCCGATCTCCTTCGAGGTCATCAACGCAGCAGACGTCCCGCCTTGGTGGCCTCATCGAGATCTACTCGCAGCCTTTCCGACACAGATTTGGACCGGATGATGAGAAGATTCCTCCAGGCCCAACTGCAGATGGGAGTGCTCCTGCCTCTCCCCCCTCTGGGGGGGAGCTCGACTCCTTTCTTTGCCCCGGTAGCTCCTTCTCCATCCTGCTTCCCGGGTTCGGAGCCAGGCAGCCTTGGAACCGGGGGTGGGTCGGTGCCAACAGTCTTGGGTACTTCAGCGCCGACTCTTCCCTCGAGCCTGTCGGGTCCGTTTTGTCAGATCCGAGCTCTCGGAGCCGAGGGCTGAGCTTCGGATCCGAGGGTTTCAGTATGCCTTCGGCGCCGTCCAGGTCGGAGCATACTGGGCCTTCGGATCCGATTGCTTCAGCGCCGGCCCCGATCCGTCTGTCGGATCCGAGTGACAGCCCGCTCTCGGATCCCAGAGAGAGTGGCTCTCCCTCGGCGTTCGACGTGGTGGAGAGGGCTCTGTCAACTGCTTCAAGGCCCCCGGTCCTTGCCACAGCTCCACCCCGCACTCCTTCTCTGTTGGGTCCGACTTCCATCACCCGGCCCCAGGGACAGCCTGCTTCAATGTCCCAGGTCGTTCCCTTGGAACGGGATGTTGCTGGTGAGGCCTCCTCGGGCAGCCCCCCCGATGAGATCCCCCACAAGCGGAAGTGCAAGAGGAGGCACTTGGACTCCCCTGAGTCCTTGACCGAAGACACGGATTTGGAGGAAGGGGAAGTCTCCCCAAGGTCACCCCCTGAGGATGTCCCCTTTGGGGACATCATGGAAATGCTCAGGATCAGAGGGGGGTGGTCTGCCCCAAAGCCGACCTCGGATGAAGCCGTGTTCCTGGAGGCATTTGAAGCAGGCCCTTCTACCTCTTGGGTGTCCCCTCCGGCCGACCCCCTGGTGGACCTGATTACCACCAGGGCGTGGAAGGAGCCAGACACTGTGGAGCCAGCCCCGAAGTGCCCTGACAGGATCCTCAGTCCCCCTGCCGACAGGCCCAATTGGAGCAAGGGTCCCCCCGTAGATGCCATGTTGATGGCGGCGGCCACTAAAAGGGAACTAGCTCAGGAGAGCCCCCTCGGTCCACCCCCTGGGAAAAGAGTCCCGAGCGATGGACCGCCTAGGGAAGCGGGTGTTTAGTTCAGCGTCCTTCTCAGTGAGGTTACTGAACTACATGGCACACGTTATTCGGCTGCAGCGGGATCTTATTAAGGAATACGCTGCATCGCCCCCGGAGTCCATGTCAGCGGAGGACAAACAGTTGTACTCCACCCATATGGCCACTCTTAGGTCCATTTCCAATACCTCTATGCGGCTACTATCCCATACCACGGACGGAGCCGCTAGAGCCAGCAGAGCAGGTCTCATCATGAGGCGTCAGGCCTGGCTCTGGCATTGTGATTTTGCGGAACCCTTCAAGGCGTCTTTCGCAAATGCCTCTTTTGATGGTTCTGCCCTATTTGGGAAGACCGTTCGCGACACCTTGGTCCAGAGCAAAAAGGACGGGAAGACGCTGTCTGCCGTCGGAATCCGCTTCTCTGCTCCCAAGAGGTCCTTCTCCAAGAACCAAAAGGGACAGAAGAAGATGTGGTTCCAGAAGTCGCAACAGTCTCAGTCCGCTCCGGACCCCCAGTCTTTCCGCGGCAGAGGAGGACAGGGAGGACACCGCCCTAGAGGCAGAGGGGGCCCGAAGAACTTTGGGTCCAGAGAGCCTTTCTCTGACCGGCCCACGCAACAGCCCTGAAGGGTTGCCTGACTGTCCACTCTGGAGGCAGTCGGGGGGCGTTTCCCGAGGCACCTGGCAGCTTGGGAGTCCATCACGACAGACCGCTGGGTGCTTCGAATCATATCCAGAGGTTACCAGATCCCCTTCTCTTGCCCTCTTCTCTTCCCCAAACACCTCCCCGATGTCCCACCCAATCAGAGGGAGGTCGCAGCTGCGGAAATCCGGCAGCTCCTAGAAAAAAGAGCCATCCAACACGTCCCCCCAGACCAGCTCCGATTGGGTTTTTACTCCAGGTTCTTTTTGGTGCCAAAAAAGACGGGGGACTTAAGACCAATCCTCGATCTCTCCCTTTTGAACCTGTCAGTAACCAAAGAAAAGTTCCGGATGGTCACTCTTCAATCTATTCTCCCTCTATTATGGGAGAATGATTGGATGTGCTCGATAGATCTCAAGGATGCGTACTGTCATATTCTAATGGACAGACGATCCAGGAGGTTTCTCCGCTTCCGGCTAAGGGCCAGTCATTACCAATTCAAGGCTCTCCCCTGTGGTCTCACCTCAGCCCCCAGGGTGTTTACTAAAGTGTTAGCAGTGATAGCAGCCCACCTGAGGCTCCAGGGAATACAGGTTTTCCAGTACCTGGACAACTGGCTCCTGACCGCCTCGACAAGGCATCTACTCTGTACAGCCAGGGATTATTTTCTTCGCCTTGCTCCCTGGCTAGGGATCACAATAAATATGGACAAATCTGCTCTCACCCCGACCCGAGTCATAGATTTCATCGGGGCCAGGTTAAACACAATCAATCTTGTAGCCTTCTTAATCCCAGAGAGACTTCGAACCCTGAGATTTCACGTGCGGGCCATCCTTCAATCTTCATCTCCTCCGGCGGAATTGGTCTTGAGGGCTCTAGGCTCAATGTCAGCAGCAATCAACTTGTTACCTATGGCACGTCTGAACATGAGGGTCTTACAGTGGACCCTCCAAGTCCAGTGGTCTTTTCTTCACTACCCACGGAGTCATCCCATTTCCCTCAGCAGGGCTTGCAAGAGGGCTCTCGTGTGGTGGCTGCAATCTCCGGATCTCCACACAGGAAGCCCCTTCTCTATGGCCCCTCCCCTAGCCACGGTGACCACGGAAGCCTCTCGCCTCGGGTGGGGGGGGGGGCACTCTTCGGGCAGGACTGTCCAAGGCACGTGGAACGATGCGGAGACCTCTTTGCATATCAATGTCCTAGAGATGAGGGCAGTGCTGTTAGCGTTGCAAGCACTTCAGGACCTTCTTCCTGTAGGGACAATTGCGATCCAGACGAACAACATGTCGGTTGTCTGGTACATCAACAAACAAGGGGGAACCAGGTCTTACCCGCTCTGTCGAGAGGCCATGAGAGTGTGGGAATGGGCGATCTCCACCAACCGTTCTCTCATTGCAATGCACATTCTGGGATGGTCCAACATCCTGGCGGACAAACTCAGTCGCACCATCCTTTCCCCTTACGAGTGGTCTCTCAATCCACACGTAGCGAATCAGATTTTTGACAAATGGGGGCAGCCCTGTTGCAATCTTTTTGCCTCTCCCTCAAACACCAAATGCAACAGCTATTTCGCTTTAATTCCCCAAGTCGGGGAATCCCTGAGAGACGCTCTGGTGCATGTTTGGCCTCCCGGTCTGCTTTATGCTTATCCACCTCTCCCCCTGATGCTAAAGTTTCTACAGAAAGCCAGCCGGTTGGGGATCAGGATTATCCTCATTGCCCCATTCTGGCCTCGTCAAACCTGGTTTCCTTACCTTTGGTCTCATCTGGTGAATCCTCCTTGGATTCTAGATCCCCTCCCGGATCTGATCTCCCACCCTCTGGGTCTCCCGACCCCGAACCTGGACAGCCTCAAGCTCACAGCTTGGCTGCTCCAGTTCCACTCCTAGCCAGGACTACCGGCATCTCTTCCCCAGTCAAAGCTATTCTAGTTGCAGCCCACAAGCCTTCTACTAGGAAGGTTTACAGCAGCAAATGGAGACGTTTCTCTATCTGGGCAGAACGTCAAAACTTGGATCCCTTCACAGCTCCTTTACCTGCAGTGCTAGACTTCTTATCAGGATTATTTCACCAGGGAGCTAGCTGTTTCACTGTCAAGGTTCAACTAGCAGCTATCTCTCACTACCATGTCGGACATGATCTGCGTCCCTTGATCACTTCTAAGCTGTGCAAGTTCTTCCTGAAGGGCACATTCCTGCTCAGAGTTCCGGTAAAGGAAGTGGTACCTCCGTGGGATTTTTCGTTAGTGCTTCAGGCTTTGACAGCTCCCCCCTTTGAGCCTGCAGCTTCAGTGGAACTCAAGTATTTGTCTTGGAAGATGGCCTTTCTCGTCGCCATCACCTCTGCTAGAAGAGTTTCTGAAATTCAGGCCCTTTGTGTCAAACCCCTGTATCTAACCTTCCACAAGGATAGAGTACCTCAGGACCAATCCCTCCTTTCTCCCTAAGGTTGCTTCCAAATCTAATATCAACCAGTCCATTAATCTGCCAGTCTTCTTTCCCAACTATCACAACAAAGGAGAATACAAATTACACTCGTTGGATGTGCATAGACAACTTCGATTCTATATTCACAGGACATCTGGTCATAGGCAATCCGACCAGTTGTTCGTCTCCTTTGCCAAAATGAATTTGGGTAAATTGGTATCCAAAGTTACGTTGTCTCGATGGATATCGCAATGTATTCTTTTGGCTTATGAAAGTTCTGGTAGGCACACAGGAGTCCGCCCATTCTACCCGATCTATGTCTACCTCTGCTGCTTTTAGATCCAGGGTTCCTTTAGATGATATTTGTTCGGCTGCCACTTGGGCCTCATCTCATACCTTTATCAACCATTATAAGCTGGATATTATCTCCAGAGGGAGAGCATCCTTTGGCTCTGCAGTGCTCCGGAACATCCTTCCATGATGGCCGCCCAAGATTCAGGTAGCTGGGGACTCTGTCCCACAGGTTGCTGCACAAATGAAGTTAGCTACTTCACATTAAGAAGTTATGTACTCACCATAATGTTCCATCCGAGTAGATAAACTTCATTTGTCAGCAACCGTCCCCCCCCTCCTTCCCCCCTGACCTTCGATTGTTCACATTTGTTGTCTTCAGAGATAATCTTTGAAATTGATAAATCTGTAGCAGTTGCTGCTTGGGGGCAAAGTTGATCTGAGGTCAGTCAGGGTTGGCAGGGGTTTATGGGTAGGGGGAGGAGCTAGGAGCTCAGATCTAAGCTGTTGAAAACTGCCAGCTCGGATCCGAAATCGGATCCGATACCCACAGGTTGCTGACAAATTAAGTTTATCTACTCAGATGGAATGTTATGGTGAGTACATAACTTCTTATTCTCTCCCTCTCCCTCGCTGGTTCGTTAGGGTCTGTGTGTGTGTGTTGGGGTCTAGCGTGTGTGTTTCTTTAGTTTAAAAATGTCTGAGGCCCCAAAACCTATCTTTTCGAAGTGCACCGAGTGTGGCAATAAGCTTTCACCGGCTGATGGCCACACTCGGTCTGTTCTGTGCCTTGGGGTTGGACACCTTTCCTCTGGGTGTACCATCTGCGTGGCGTTCAACCCCAGGGCACACAAGGACAGGAGATCCAAGCTGATCCTGGTGGGTCTCTTGCCCCCAGATTTGGCTTCAGCCTCCAGTCCTACCGTGGCTACCTCCGCGGCTTCGGCGGCGGCCACTCCTGCCTCTATCCCCCCGGCCGGGACTCAACCTCCCACTGTAGGCCCGGAGGAGAGGGAGGTCAAGAAAGACAAGAGGAGGGAGAAGCACCACAAGTGGAGGGCCAAGGCCTCTGCTTCGGCTCCCCCGGCTAAGCGGTCTTCTCCCTCCAGGGCTTCCCGGTCATCTCCTCCTCGGATCCGGTCCACCTATTTTTCACCGGGCCCTGAGGAGGAGGAGACCTGATCTCCTTCGAGGTCATCGAGGCGGCACTCACGTCCCGCCTCGGTGGCCTCATCGAGATCTACTCGCAGCCTTTCCGACGCAGATTTGGACCAGATGATGAGAAGATTCCTCCAGGCCCAACTGCAGATGGGAGTGCTCCTGCCTCCCCCCCTCCGGGGGGAGCTCGACCCCTTTCTTTGCCCCGATAGCTCCTTCTCCATCCCGCTTCCCAGGTTCGGAGCCTTCGGAGCCGGGCAGCCTTGGAACCGGGGGTGGGTCGGCACCGACAGTCTTGGGTACTTTGGCGCCGACTCTTCCCTCGAGCCTGTCGGGTCCGTTTTGTCAGATATGAGCTCTTGGAGCCGAGGGCTGAGCTTCGGATCCGAGGGTTTCAGTATGCCTTTGGTGCCGTCCAGGTCAGAGCATACTGGGCCTTCGGATCCGATTGCTTCGGCGCCGGCCCCGATCCGCCTGTCGGATCCGAGTGAGGGCCCACTCTCGGATCCCAGAGAGAGCGGCTCTCCCTCGGCGTTCGACGTGGTGGAGAGGGCTCTGTCAACTGCTTCCAGGCCCCCGGTCCTTGCCACAGCTCCACCCTGCACTCCTTCTCTGTTGGGTCCGACTTCCAACCCGGCCCCAGGGACAGCCTGCTTCAATGTCCCAGGTCTTTCCCTTGGAACGGGATGTTGCTGGTGAGGCCTCCTTGGACAGCTCCCCTGATGAGATCCCCCACAAGCGGAAGTGCAAGAGGAGGCACTTGGACTCCCCTGAGTCCTTGACCGAAGACACGGATTTGGAGGAAGGGGAAGTCTCCCCAAAGTCACCTCCCGAGGATGTCTCCTTTGGGGACATCATGGAAATGCTCAGGATCAGAGGGGGGTGGTCTGCCCCAAAGCCGACCTCGGACGAAGCTGTGTTCCTGGAGGCATTTGAAGTAGGCCATTCTACCTCCTGGGTGTCCCCTCCGTCTGACCCCCTGGTGGACCTGATTACCACCAGGGCGTGGAAGGAGCCAGCCCCGAAGCGCCCTGACAGGATCCTCAGTCCCCTGCTGACAGGCCCCATTGGAGCAAGGGTCCCCCCATAGATGCCATGTTGATGGTGGCGGCCACTAAGAGGGAACTAGCTCAGGAGAGCCCCTCGGTCCTCCCCCCAGGCAAGGAGTCCCGAGCGATGGACCGCCTAGGGAAGCGGGTGTTTAGTTCAGCGTCCTTCTTAGTGAGGTCACTGAACTACATGGCACACGTTATTCAGCTGCAGCGGGATCTTATTAAGGAATACGCTGCGTCGCCCCCAGAGTCCATGTCGGCGGAGGACAAACAGTTGTACTCCACCCGTATGGCCATTCTTAGGTCCATTTCCAATACCTCTATGCAGCTACTATCCCATACCACGGAAGGAGCTGCTAGAGCCAGTGGAGCAGGTCTCATCATGAGGTGTCAGGCCTGGCCACGGCATTGTGATTTCGCGGAACCCTTCAAGGCGTCTTTCGCAAATGCCCCTTTTGATGGTTCTGCCCTATTTGGGAAGACCGTTCACGACACCTTAGTCCAGAGCGAAAAGGACGGGAAGACATTGTCTGCTGTCGGAGTCCGCTTCTCTGCTCCCCAGAGGTCCTTCTCCAAGAACCAAAAGGGACAGAAGAAGATGTGGTTCCGGAAGTCGCAACAGTCTCAGTCTGCTCCGGACCCCCAGTCCTTCCACGGCAGAGGAGGACAGGGAGGATGCCGCCCTATAGGAAGAGGGGGCCTGAAGAACTTTGGGTCCAGAGAACCTTTCTCTGACCGGCCCACGCAACAGCCCTGAAGGGTTGCCCAACTGCTCCACTCTGAGGCAGTCGTAGGGTGTTTCTCGAGGCACCTGGCAGCTTGTGAGTCCATCACGACAGACCGCTGGGTGCTTCGAATCATATCCAGAGGTTACCAGATCCCCTTCTCTTGCCCTCTTCTCTTCCCCAAACACCTCCCCGATTTCCCACCCGATCAGAGGGAGGTCGCAGCTGCGGAAATCCGGCAGCTCCTAGAAAAAAGAGCCATCCAACACGTCCCCCCAGACCAGCTCGGATCGGGTTTTTACTCCAGGTTCTTTTTGGTGCCAAAAAAGATGGGGGACTTAAGACCAATCCTCGATCTCTCCCCTTTGAACCTATCAGTAACCAAAGAAAAGTTCCGGATGGTCACTCTTCAATCTATTCTCCCCCTATTATGGGAGAACGATTGGATGTGCTCGATAGACCTCAAGGATGCGTACTATCATATTCTCTTGGACAGACGATCCAGGAGGTTTCTCCGCTTTCGGCTAGGGGCCATTCATTACCAATTCAGGGCTCTCCCCTTTAGTCTCACCTCAGCCCCCAGGGTATTTACCAAAGTGTTAGCAGTGATAGTAGCCCACCTGAGGCTCCTGGGAATACAGGTTTTCCCGTACCTGGACGACTGGCTCCTGACCGCCGCGACAAGGCATCTACTCTGTACAGCCAGGGATTATTTTCTTCGCTTTGCTCCCTGGCTAGGGATCACAATAAATATGGACAAATCTGCTCTCACCCCGACCCGAGTCATAGATTTCATCGGGGCCAGGTTAAACACAATCAATCTTGTAGCCTTCTTAACCCCAGAGAGACTTCGAACCCTGAGGTTTCATGTGCGGGCCATCCTTCTATCTTCATCTCCTCCGGCAGAATTGGTCTTGAGGGCTCTAGGCTCAATGGCAGCGGCAATCAACTTGTTGCCTATGGCACGTCTGAAGATGAGGGTCTTACAGTGGACCCTCCAAGTCCAGTGGTCTTTTCTTCACTACCCTCTGAGTCATCCCATTTCCCTCAGCAGGGCTTGCAAGAGGGCTCTCGTGTGGTGGCTGCAATCTCCGGATCTCCACACGGAATGCCCCTTCTCTATGGCCCCTCCCCTAGCCACGGTGACCACGGACGCCTCTCGCCTTGGGGGGGGGGGGGCACTCTTCGGGCAGGACTGTCCAAGGCACATGGAACGATGCGGAGACCTCTTTGCATATCAATGTCCTAGAGATGAGGGCAGTGCTGTTAGCGTTGCAAGCACTTCAGGACCTTCTTCCTGTAGGGACAATTGCAATCCAGACGGACAACATGTCGGTTGTCTGGTACATCAACAAACAAGGGGGAACCAGGTCTTACCCGCTCTGTCGAGAGGCCATGAGAGTGTGGGAATGGGCGATCTCCACCAACAGTTTTCTCATTGCAATGCACATTCCGGGACGGTCCAATATCCTGACGGACAAACTCATTCGCACCATCCTTTCCCCTTACGAGTGGTCTCTCAATCCGCACATAGCGAATTAGATTTTTGCCAAATGGGGGCAGCCCTGTTGCAATCTTTTCGCCTCTCCCTCTAACACCAAATGCAACAGCTATTTCGCTTTAATTCCCCAAGTCGGGGGATCCCCGAGAGACGCTCTGGTGCATGTTTGGCCTCCCAGTCTGCTTTATGCTTATCCACTTCTCCCCCTGATGCTAAAGTTTCTACAGAAAGCCAGCCAGTTGGGGAGCAGGATTATCCTCATTGCCCCATTCTGGCCTCATCAAACCTGGTTTCCTTACCTTTGGTCTCATCTGGTGAATCCTCCTTGGATTCTAGATCCCCTCCCGGATCTTATTTCCCACCCTCTGGGTCTCCCAACCCTGAACCTGGACAGCCTCAAGCTCACAGCTTGGCTGCTCCAGTTCCACTCCTAGCCAGGACTCCCGGCATCTCTTTCCCAGTCAGAGCTATTCTAGTTGCAGCCCACAAGCCTTCTACTAGGAAGGTTTACAGCAGCAAATGGAGACGTTTCTCTATCTGGGCAGAACGTCAAAACTTGGATCCCTTCACAGCTCCTTTACCTGCGGTGCTAGACTTCTTATCAGGATTATTTCACCAGGGAGCTAGCTGTTCCACTGTCAAGGTTCAACTAGCAGCTATCTCTCACTACCATGTCGGACATGATCTGCATCCCTTGATCACTTCTAAGCTGTGCAAGACCTTCCTGAAGGGCACCTTCCTGCTCAGAGTTCCGGTAAAGGAAGTGGTACCTCCGTGGGATTTGTCATTAGTGCTTCAGGCTTTGACAGCTCCCCCCTTTGAGCCTGCAGCTTCAGTGGAACTCAAGTATTTGTCTTGGAAGACGGCCTTTCTCGTCGCCATCACCTTTGCTAGAAGAGTTTCTGAAATTCAGACCCTTTGTGTCAAACCCCCGTATCTAACCTTCCAAAAGGATAGAGTCTACCTCAGGACCAATCCCTCCTTTCTCCCTAAGGTTGCTTCCGAATCTAATATCAACCAGTCCATTAATCTGCCAGTCTTCTTTCCCAACTATCACAACAAAGGAGAATACAAATTACACTCGTTGGATGTGCATAGATAACTTCGATTCTATATTCACAGGACATCTGGTCATAGGCAATCCGACCAGTTGTTCGTCTCCTGTGCCAAAATGAATTTGGGTAAATCGGTATCCAAAGTTACGTTGTCTCGATGGATCTCGCAATGTATTCTTTTGGCTTATGAAAGTTCTGGTAGGCCCGCGCCTCAGGGAGTCCGTGCCCATTCTACCCGATCTATGTCTACCTCTGCTACTTTTAGATCCAGAATTCCTTTAGATGATATTTGTTCGGCTGCCACTTGGGCCTCATCTCATACCTTTATCAACCATTATAAGCTGGATATTATCTCCAGAGGGAGAGCATCCTTTGGCTCTGCAGTGCTTCGGAACATCCTTCCATGATGGCCACCCAAGATTCAGGTAGCTGGGGACTCTGTCCCACAGGTTGCTGCACAAATGAAGTTAGTTACTTCAGAGTAAGAAGTTATGTACTCACCATAACATTCCATCTGAGTAGATAAACTTCATTTGTCAGCAACCGTTCCCCCCCCCCTTCCCCCTGACCTTCGATTGTTCACATTTGTTGTCTTCAGAGATAATCTTTGAAATTGATAAATCTGTAGCAGTTGCTGCTTGGGGGCAAACTTGATCTGAGGACAGTCAGGGTTGGCAGGGGTTTATGGTTAGGGGGAGGAGCTAGGAGCTCGGATCTAAGCTGTTGAAAACTGCCAGCTCGGATCCAAAGTCGGATCTGATACCCACAGGTTGCTGACAAATGAAGTTTATCTACTCAGATGGAACGTTATGGTGAGTACATAACTTCTTATTTTTACTTGCATGGGAGAAAAGAAATCAGGAAGACAGATAAATTATTCTTCTCATTTGCAAGTTTGAAAATGAGCAAACCTGTTACAAAAGTAACTCTAGCCAGATGGCTGACGGATTGCATTTCTTTTATCTGTAACAAGTTGGGTCTAACCATACCCAAACCTTTAAGAGCTCATTCAGCTAGATCCATGGCAACTTCCTCAGTATTTCTATCCAGGGCTTCTATGGACAACATATGTGCGGGTTGCAACCTGGGCCAGTCGTCATACCTTTAGCACTCATTACAAACTGGATTTGGTCTTGAGGGGTAGAGCAGCCTTTGATTCAACTGTGCTCAGGCATATCTTTCCTTAGGCTCCACCTGGGATTTTAGGTAGCTGGGGACTATGTCCCAACAGTTAAGGACAGAATGAACATTGCCAACATCAGATAAAGTTATGTAATCACCATAACGTTGCATCTGTGTCGTCCATTTTCATTCTTCCTCAACTTCCTGCCCACCAACTTCCCCAACGCTTATCACAACAGACTTCTGGAAGAATGAGACAAGGCAAGGGCACCACTGTCTTTAATTTTGAGCTCCAGATATAGTTCCTTCTGTAGAATTTATACGTATATATCTACGTATACATGTACATTCGCAGGTATTACTTTAGGTCAGTCAGCAAACAAGATCTGAGGTATGTTAGGGGTTGGTGCATTATGGGTAAGGGAGAAGCTCGAGAGCTTTTTGGTTACCATGAGATTTAGTAAGGGCAGAGTCGGATCCAAGGTTCAGATCCAAACCCGACAACTGAGGAAGAAGGAAAATGGCCAACACAGATGGAGTGTTATGTTGAGTACGTAACTTGTTTATTAAGCCCAGACTATTATATGATCTAGACTAAAATATTTACAAACAAAATTAATAGTTCATATTAACAAAGTAGTGTCCATAGATTCTTGTCATGTGCTCTTTTTGTTACCAAGCAGGTGGAACTGTGAAGCATCATGTTCCTTTTACTTTCCCCTTGTCACATGTCTGCAAGTAGACAGAACATTCCCCTAATGCCTGTTGTACATTTTACCTTTTTAGTAACCATCTTTGATGATAAAAATCATACATTTTGTACCAGTTTGAATTGTGTTCTTCAAAAATGAATTTAGTTATATATTCAAAAATGCCTGCTTCTGCAGAATTATCCTGCCTCAGCATTTTAAAGCAGTTAGAAAATACATATATAAATATGAAAATACACTTGCATACTACATAGTCACATCACCAGTGTGTATTTGTTCCACAGAAAAGCTGATTAACATACACTGGATATAAAAAGTATAGACACCCCCTGTTAAAATGCCATGTTTTTGTGATATAAAAAATGAGACCACAATAAATCATTTCAAAACTTTTCCCACCTGTAATGTGACCTGTAACCTATTTTTCAATTGAAAAATAAATCTGAAAATATAACTTGGTAATAAACCAAACTTCACTTTAATGCAACAAAATAATCCAGTAAGCACTTTCGTCTCTTGACACTGAGACTTCATCAGACTGAATTAAATATAACCAACATTTCATTTAAATACTTTCACAACGCGTTGCATGGCTTTGCAGGTTTAATGCCTTAAATCCTTCTTCCTCAGGTATGCCATAAAATCTTCCCTACTGTTTAAACCTGGAGGATAACATGCATTTAATCTAACCTGCCATGAATATTCCAGCCATCCAAGTTCTTCTTCAGCATTAAATAATGTTTCAAAACCAGTGATAGCACCAAAAACTATACATTTAAAATCAACTATACAGTTTCCCATTTTATGTTTGCCTAAGGCATTGGTCTCATTACCAATTTCAACTGCTCTTTTGTGTTCATACAACCTTTTATACAATTCCCTACTAGTACGTCCCACATAAAATGCCCCACACGGCTTGCAAATAATTAAATACACAACATATTTCAATTTACATGTGTAAATGTTATTAATACTGATTTTAAAATTATTTACAGTAATTTCACTAATTCCATCATAAATTAGATCACAAAAATTACATGCAAAACATTTGCTCATACTTCCATTAATGTTTGATGGTCTAGCATTAAGCTGACTTTGAAAACATTTTTTGAAACTCTTTCCTTTTTTGCACGCAAACCTTTGAGCCTCTCCTACTGCTTTGAAAACCTCTTCATTGCTCTTTAATATTTTCCAATTGGTATTAATAATTTGTTTGATTGCTTCAGAATCAACACTATTAGAAATTTGCATAGCAGTTCTATAGTCTTTGGTGACAGTTCTCCTACAAGGTACACTAGCAGTTTTCCTGATTTCGCTAATCTCATCAAATTTATTCATCACCAATTCTTTGGAATAACCTCTAGCTACAAACTTACAACATAAATTTTCACTTTCAGTGATAAAATCCTCATTGTTAGTAGTTAGTTAGGGGAAACTGTATAGTTGATTTTAAATTTATAGTTTTGGGTGCTATCACTGGTTCTGAAAAGTTATTTAATGTTGAAGAAGAACTTGGATGGCTGGAATATTCATGGCAGGTTAGATTAAATTCATGTTATCCTCCAGGTTTAAACAGCAAGGACAATTTTGTGGCATACCTGAGGAAGAAGTGGTTAATGCATTAAACCTGCAAAGCCATGTGCACATTGTAAAAGTATTTAAATGAAATGTTGGTTATATTTAATTCAGTCTGATGAAGTCTCAGTGCCAAGAGACGAAAGTATTTACTGGATTATTTTGTTGCATTAAAGTGAAGTTTGGTTTACTACAGAGTTTTATTTTCTTATTTTTTTGAGTTACTCGGTTTAACGTTTTTGGTTTTTGTTAAGTTTCTACGTTTTTATCATGAGCCAAACTGCTTCTGGCTTTTTTGCTCTTCCTACAGGATGTACTCTACAGAATGGCCCAAGTGGATCCATAATGCTAAACCCAGAAGGTTTGATGGGCAGTGGGACATCCAAGCAGGGAAACCTGCCCAAAAGGACAAATGAAGTGCTATCTAACTGTTTAGCCCCACCAGTTGATCCTTTTTCGAGTCTTAATAACCTAATGAGTCACAAAAATTTTCTTTTGATGCTATGGAGGCATTTAAAGAACTTGAAAAAGACCTTGTGAAATTGAAGCACTTGCAGTGGGATGTTATATACTTTGATAACTGCTTGTGAGTCAAAAGGGTTCCAAAGGGACTCAGAATTACCAAAATACCGAATGGTAGTGACTTATCCATAGAGTTAATTGACAAATGGGTGGAACTCAATCAAAAGGTGGGGTTACAATATGTTGAGATGTTGTCCGATTGGAATAAGCAAAAAATTGAAAAGCTCAATAATAGAATTAATATTAGTTTCTTTTCGCTCAAAGACAAATTAACAGCAGAAATTTTGAAACCAAATTTGGTTTCATTCAGGAAAAATTAATCAAAGAAAATGATGTTTTGTCCAAACGCAAAATCAAGAAGTTTCAACGAGACCTTAAGGAATATGAGGAAGGTGTGGCTTACATCAGGGTAATAGCTGAGCCTAATGAACCAAGGGTTGAAGCGGTGCACCTGAGAACAGGAAACAACATCAGAATGAATGTTGTTGTAGAAGAGGAAGAAGGACCAAGACAGTCTGAGCATTTAGCTCAACGAGGACAGAGGATGGATGCCAGTCCTGTATACACATCTTCTTCAACTCCAGTAATCAAAAATTTTCCTTTACGTCAATCAGTGCAGAACGTGCAGGTCTATCAAAAGGGGCTGAATGGCCAGCGGACTTGGGCGGAATTACCATCTACGAACTCGGGGGGCTTCTACAAGTCGCACCAAAAGAAACCTTGGAAGAAATGGAAGAAGTGATTTCTTCCTCAGGTACTGTTGATGTCTGTAGTTTTAAAATTATCAGTTTGTCATCTAAATTCTTGGATGCCACTGCTTGTGGCATTTTAAGTAAAGGATGGAATTTTGTTCTATCCAGAAGAGTGAACAAATGTGATGTTATTAATGATTTGAGAGATTTTATTAGGAAATTGAATTTTAAATTATTGTTTAATATCAGCGACAATAATGCTTCCAATGTGTTCAGCAAACCTAGTATTTACAACCTTCCTTTGAGAAGGGAGCTGGAGATTTTTTTCACTATGACTGAGTTGCAAATTATTGAATTGTTGGACGATGAGAGTTCCTTTAAATATCATAACATGACTGCTGATGAACACAAACTGTTTTATGACTTGGTGAATGATGATAAGCTGCTAATTAGCAA
This sequence comes from Protopterus annectens, assembly GCF_019279795.1. NCBI lineage: Eukaryota > Metazoa > Chordata > Ceratodontiformes > Protopteridae > Protopterus > Protopterus annectens. The sequence goes on from NC_056751.1 coordinate 285,440,876, forward strand.
AGCAGACAAGGGCAATGCCTTAGTAGTTTGTGACAGAGTTGATTATGAAAACAAAATGTATTATATGTTGGCTGATGAGAGCTACTATGAAAAAGTGACCTTCGATAAAGTCAAAAAAGCTTAAAGTTTCATAGATGCTATGACAGAAGAATGGTACTATACAGGTAGGATAACAGAGGAAATCAAAAGATATATTAACAATGCGTCACCCAAATTTAGTAGGATTTTTGGCCTTGCCAAGATCCACAAAAATTTGGATGATCCGCCGTTGAGACCCATTGTGGCCAGTGAAGGTACCAAGACAGAGGCTATCTCTATTTTTGTTGATAAGCATTTACAAAAAGTGGTGGTGAAAAACAATTCATATATTAGAGATACCTTTAATTTTATTAACAACTTAAAAGAAGTCAACATTTTAGATTCTGATTTAATGGTCACCTTGGATATCAAATCGTTATATACAGTAATTCCCAATGATGAGGGAATGGAAGTAGTTAGGTTGGAGCTTTTGGCTTCAGGATTTTTTCCAACAATCAGTTTATTAATGGAAATGTTAGATATTATTCTGAGTTATAATTAATTCAAGTTTAAGGATGATATTTACCAACAGACAAACGGGGTGGCAATGAGTGCAGTGATGGCACCCAGTTATACCAATATTTTTATGAACGGTTGGGAAAAAATGTATATTTATGTTGGCCAATTTAAAAACAATATTGTCTGTTACAAACGTTTTATTGATTACCTTTTTCTTGTATGGAGAGGAGGTATTGAGTCCCTCAGAGTGTTTATAGCTTATATCAATGGTGTCTGTACGTACTTACAGTTTACATCAGCATGGGACAATAAGAGCATTTCCTATTTGGATGTAACAGTGTATAAGGATAAAGGGAAGTTGTCAACTAAAATAAACAAAAAGAATGTGCAGAATAATGCATACTTACATTTTTCTAGTATGCATCCCAAGCATACAAAAGAAAATATTGTAAAAGGTCAGTTACTGAGGGTCCATCAAATAACTACTAACGATGAGGATTTTACCACTGAAAGTGAAAATTTATGTTGTAAGTTTGTAACTAGAGGTTATTCCAAAGAACTGGTGATAAACAAATTTGATGAGATTGTAGAAATCAGGAAAACTGCTAGTGTACCTTGTAGAACTGTCACCAAAGACTATAGAACTGCTATGCAAATTTCTAATAGTGTTGATTCTGAAGCAATCAAACAAATTATTAATATCAACTGGAAAATATTAAAGAGCAATGAAGAGGTTTTCAAAGCAGTAGGAGAGGGTCCAAGGTTTGCGTGAAAAAAAGGAAAGAGTTTCAAAAATTTTTTTCAAAGTCAGCTTAATGCTAGACCATCAAAAATTAATGGAAGTATGAGCAAATGCTTCATATGTAATTTTTGTGATCTAATTTATGATGGAATTAGTGAAATTACCATAAATAATTTTAAAATCAATATTAATAACATTTACACATGTAAATCAAAATATGTTGTGTATTTAATTATTTGCAAGCCGTGTGGGACATTTTATGTGGGACGTACTAGTAGGGAATTGTATAAAAGGATGTATGAACACAAAAGAGCAGTTGAAACTGGTAATGAGATCAATGCCTTAGGCAAACATAAAATGGGAAACTGTATAGTTGATTTTAAATTAATAGTTTTGGGTGCTATCACTGGTTTTGAAACGTTATTTAATGCTGAAGAAGAACTTGGATGGCTGGAATATTCATGGCAGGTTAGATTAAATGCATGTTATCCTCCAGGTTTAAACAGCAGGGAAGATTTTGTGGTATACCTGAGGAAGAAGGGGTTAAGGCATTAAACCTGCAAAGCCATGTGACACATTGTGAAAGTATTTAAATGAAATGTTGGTTATATTTAATTCAGTCTGATGAAGTCTCAGTGTCAAGAGACGAAAGCGCTTACTGAATTATTTTGTTGCATTAAAGTGAAGTTTGGTTTATTACCAAGTTTTATTTTCTTATTTTTTTTGGTTATTCGGTTCAACGTTTTTGATTTTTTAAAAATAAATCTGTTTGGAGAAAAAATATAAAAAAATAAAAAATGTACAACTGGTTACATAAGTGTGCATGCCCTTTAATAATTTGTTGAAGCACCTTTTGATTTAATTGCAGCATTCAGTCTTCTTGGGTAGGAGTCTATCAGCATGACACATCTTGACTTGGCAACATTTGCCCACTCTTCCTTGGAAAAGTGTTTCAAATCTGTCAGATTGCAAGGGCATCTCTTGTGCAAAGCCCTCTTCAGGTCACCCCACAGATTTTCTACTGGATTTAGGTCTGCGCTCTGGCTGGACCTTTCCAATACTTGAATTTTCTTCTGGTGAAGCCATTCTTTTGTTGATTTGGATGTATGCTTGGGGTCATTGTTGTGTTAAAAGGTGAAATTTCTCTTCATCTTCAGCTTTCTAGCAGATGCCTGAAGGTTTTGGTCCAAAAGTGACTGGAATTTGGATCTGTTCATAATTCCCTCCACTTTGACTAAAGTCCCAGCTCCAGCTGAAGAAAAGCAACCCCAAAGCATGATACTGCCACCACCGTGCTTCACTGTGGGGATGGTGTTCT